>NC_142529.1:6940000-7302500 GCF_964205215.1 Stylophora pistillata | reverse complement strand
CAGACTGGAATTCTCTAGCAGACACAAAAACATAGATGGTAGGTTAGTTTGCTTTCTGAATAACCTCTAGTGTCCGAGGTTTTAAAACCCAACTGATGAAGCCAAAGTAGAGAAAAAAAGGCCACTTTGGCAGGGACGAGATTTTGAAACGACGGCGAACTTCAACGAGGAACTGCCATCTCTTATGGTTTCATTCTGTTCCATCACATTCGCCCGAAATGAAGAGCGTACACCAACCGTAAGAACTGACTTTGTCAATAAGAAGTTTCTCTTAGTAGTCACAAAGCGTTCATGACAGTTTAACAGCCCACTAAACTGAAAAGATATTACACTCAAGTCTCAGCTGAGTGCTATATTGCACACCTGGTGTGACAGATATCAAGGCGACTTTACCGGCACCTCCTGCCAAAATTTGCTAGGAAGTGAACCACATATCGTCAAAATGTGAAAAACACATATAGCAATTCATCGATGTAATGAAAAGGGATTTAGTCCTTGCAAAGATCTTTGCCGGAATCTTAGCCAGGATCTTTGCAGGATCCTTCCAAGATCCTTGGCAATTCCTCAAGGATCTTTATAGATAGAAACACAAGACCTTGCAGATGCAGGATCTTTGAAGATCTTTCAAGGTTCCTCAGAGGATCCTTAAAAGATCTTATCTTTGAGGATCCTTAGCAGGTCTTTGAAGATCTTTAAAGATCCTTGAAGATCCTGTGAAGATTTTCACCAGGGTTTAATTCCTTTCCAATCCTTTTTCTGCGACTTTTACAAGTAAAATGTACAGTATAATCTGCGACTTTGGACTGGAAACAATGTTAAAAAGGATCTTCACGACTTTCTTCGCGTCAGACTCAAATACGAAGGGAAAAAATTATAAATGCCTGGAATATCATGCATTTTTAATCAAATATCACCGTCTTTCTAGATTTTCTCTCTAGACCGGTTCGAACCCTGACTGCGAGAAACATTACCAACAAAAATAAGATGCGATGTCACACAGCCAATTCGAATTATTAATAATTGACCAGTGAACACGCTACGATTGAAATAGAAAGATCAGAACTTTATCAAGGTTGTCTAAAGTAAGTCTTTTTCCCTTGTGCGAAATAATGTCATAACATCAGCCAAATTTTAGAAAAGTAAACTTTTACCTGCTTCAACAGAAATCCTGGCGACTTTGCTGACCTCTCCATAAATGTCCTAGAAAGGACATCAAATTCAGAGAAGTTACTATCACACTTTTTTTGCAAAATGCATGTAACTAACTATTTTGTCTTTTAGAAGAATCAAATACTGTCAACGCTCGCCACCTTTTCAACCAATCAGATTCAAAACAAGCAGCTTGCTTGTTTTCACTTTGAGTTCTCATTGGCTAATGATAACATCAACCTTTCTTTTGATTGGTCGCTGGGATTACTTTGGTTTTGGTTTCTCGATACAAATGGATTGCTCTATTTAATGTACTTCATGAGTATCAAAAGTTACTTACGCCTTCGTGTTCTGTTATGGCTCTCTGATAAATAATGTAGTCATCTCCTCTTTCAAGTTTTTTGTTAACAAATTTTCCATACGGATTCCCGTCGCCGACGGTGAACTTCCAAGACTTCTCAAAGACTGGAGTATTGTCTATTTCGGCAGCAACATAAAAGTTCAGGGTATCTTTGTTTGAATCCTCTAACTCTGATTTATACTCAGTGGGAAGCTTCTCAACACCATCAACAACTCTAAGAACAATGACTTGATAAGCACTGAAAGAGTGGAAAACAATTAATTCAATCATTCTGATCAAATGTCACAAAGATCACTGAAATATTAAACACAAAGAGTTTTACATATACAAGACCGAAAATATTGTTGAAATAACAGTCACCTTATTGGACCATTCCTTTGTTCTGCGGGCCAAAGTTCAACTTCAACCAGTGACTCAGAAACCTTCCTGATGGTCAATGATGGTACAACTGGAGCCAATGGCTCTAAGAGGAAAATAAATTTTACAATATGACTAGCATAACTGTTACACTAAGATCAGTATGCATATTCTCCATACTGATCTCCATGCATTTCCTTAAAGAAGCTGACAAGGAGAATTTGTTTTAAAAATCAAGAACTTCTTCAGTTGGTGATCATTTCCTTTATTCTCCTGACCTTAATGTGTGATTCAGGGGTGATATTGTAAGGAGAAATTACATGTTAGTCACTCTTAGGGGTCAAATGATTAAGAGAAACATGCTTACCTCCTATTTCTGTTTCCTTTTCCAAATAGGTAGGGGATCTCTTGTTTCCACATTCTGAAATTCCATAAACCTGAAACTCATATTTGGTACCTGGTACCAAATTATCAAGGGTACATTTTGTTGTCCCCTGTACATCTTTGCTGCCTTCATGTAAAAAGCTGTTATTGTATGACTTTTTCCCAGAGTACTCAACCTTAAACAATAAAAAAAAAACCCATTGAGTCAAATGCCAATTAATACCACATCTGCCTTAATTTATTTACCAATAAAATCTCTCTAAGTCTTGCATGGTCATGGTCACAGTGCAAAACAAAAAACATCATATTATACAGGAGTTGTCACATGTACATGCAAAATGACATACAGCTGTACAAGTTAAGAAATTCCTCTGACTTACCACAGTAACTATTATGGTGGCTGCGATCATATATTGTAGTCATACAAATGGCACGTTACATTTTCCCTCGCTGGCATGCTTATGCATTAGGTCAAGTAGGTATGACAAAAATCACAAAAGAACACAGTTTCTGATTTGCAGCAGGAAAATGTTGCAGTACATTTTCCTTTGAAGCCCATGTTTTTTCAGTAAAGTAGATGTCAAAAATATAAAGCACTGCACCTTCCACTTTTCTCCTGTAGCAGTCTGGGGTCTTTCCCATTCCAATGTCATCTCTGTTGAGTGAGAGTTTGTTGCTCCTAGGTTGTTGGGTGCCCATGCTGCTTTGACATATTAGGAAAGAAAACAATGTATGTATCATAGCCTTTTTTTAAAGTTAGTTTCTTCTTTTTTGTACATACTTAGTACCTTTTTTGTTAATTTCCGACTTTTTTGGTAAATTTGTTGTTTTCTTTGTATGCACAATCCATGTTGAAAAAAAAATGAATTTTAAAAAAGTCACTATGAAAAACTGAATGTGACAATTGAATAATTTTTACAGCTCATGAAAAAGTTATGGGAAAGTCTGAAAATTGTTTTCCTGGGCACACAAGGAGGAGGTGCACGTTAATATGTTTGACATCAGTCACTACTACCCATTAATGAAGCTGTAACTAAAGCTATAGGTAACTCTACAATACCTTGCAATTTTAACTTTTACTGGTGATTTTGAATCACTTTAAATGTTAAGCTTCTATGCAGTCTAGAATAATGAATTCAAAGCAAACTTTTGCATGCTCTAAGTTGTTGAAAAAAGTGAGACTCACTCAATTCTTCCAATGGTAAGGGTTGACTAGATGGTCCAGGACCAGCCACAGTATACGCTCGAACAGTTACATTGTAACAAGGCTGAATGTCATACAGGATAACAAATGCTCTTGTTGCATTAACAGTTTTGCTGTTGTCTGGAGACCTTTTTTTTCGACTTCCAGATGACTTTTGTGATGCTTTGATCTCATATGACATAACTTTGCTATAACTCTCTTTTCTTGACAGAGGTGACCATGAAATATTGAAGGTTGTTCGGTTCAATGTACGGAAAAATACATCATTTGGTGCTACACTGGGCACTGAAAAAAAACAAACAAAAATATACCTGTAGCAAATCATTGAAGAGTCAGTGGTAAGAATTTTAAATTCTAAAAACCTCTTTGATGAAAATCTCATTCATAAATTTTACCTGGAGTGTATTTCAGTAACTCTTCCCTCCTCCCCCTACATACTTTTTTATTTTTTAGGTATGAAGTCATTAATATCCAATACAAACATGTTCACCAGTCCTTCATAACTACAGTACTGCTCTAAAGTACGTTCACAGTTCCTCAAAAATTGATCCTCCATACTTTTTTTTCTGGGATCACTAGGCTTTTGTTGAGTTTTGAGATGTTCAAGATGGGTTTCAAGATGCTTAAAACCATTTCAAGCACCTTGAGTTGATAAGGAGAATCGGCATCCTGTATCTATGTTGTAGTTCAATTTTATACTTGGTTCAAATTTTATTTTCCTTTGTTCTCGGTCATGTTCATGTATGATACTGAGTTTGAAACAAAGGATAAAATTGAACTACAACATCTACAGTCACGTAAGATGTAGCTGTTCTCTACTTGTCTACCTTAATATCACTTACCCTCTATGTACTCATCAAATAACATTTAATAAGTTTGTAGACAAAGTGAATCTAATTGATTATAATGTTTTCTGACTCACTGAATCACTCTTACCATAATCATCAGTCTGAACAGACACAGTGGCATTTGGTCCTGGTTTAATAGTCACAGCTCTGACGTGAAACTGATAGGTGACTCCACCTAACACGTCCACTGTATAACTTAACATATTTTCTCCCAAGGTTTCAGTGTGAATATGATGAGGATCTTCATTGTGACTATAGAACACAGTGTAACTCCTGATAATGCCATTTTCTTCTGCTGGCTTATACCAAGTAAGCTTTATCTTTGGACCAGCTGATTTATCAGGCATTATCTCAGAGTGCGAAAAGTTGGAAGGAGTGCTTGGTGCTAAAGTAATAAAGAAATGGAAGATGAAGGTTATTATTTACACTAGACTCATAGGATTGACCTTTGGCAGAAAAAATGTAAAAGTTAGATGATGCACTTTCACATTTCACTTACAATACAGAAGCTATTTATTAATAATAACAATTATAATAATATCTTAACTTTAAAATTATCATGCATAATATCAATACAGTAAACAACACTGTTAAGTTTTAGCTTCTTACCATCTTCCTGTGTCTGCTCAACCTTTACAGAACTTTTTGGTCCATCACCATGAGAACCAACAGCCAACACTTGGAACTCATATTTGGTATATTTATCAAGAGTAGTAACATCTTTCGTTAATGTTGCTTCTCCTTTAATAGACACCATATGTGAATTAGCCATTGAGCCTTTCTGTCTGTAGAACAACTTATATCCTGTTACTTCTCCATGTCTGGCATATTCTGGCAGCAATGTCCACGATGCTTTTACACTAACTGATGAGATTGCAGTCACAGTGAGGTTGCCAGGAGCTTGTGATGGAACTGAATTGTTCAATAAAAATGATAAAACGTATTTATATTTATATTTTATTTAAAAATATAGGTGTAGATAAAGTATTTGCCTAGTGTATCAGTGTAGGCTTTGAGATTTTACACAACATGTTAAGTAAGGTAACTCAGAATATTCCCTTCTAATATCATTTTTCCCAACACCTAACGGATTTCATTTAAGTGCCCTTGAGATCAAAATTTTTGTACATCTTTATTTTTCATTTTTGTGTTAAGACGTGTGTCTCCTTCACCAACCCTGCCAAATTTCAATATAGTCCGAGCACCTGAAGTATCTTTTTTGGGCCAGCTGTTCAATTCGCGATTTTGTGTCCACCATTTAATTTGACTTATAATGTTCCAGAAATTGATAGCAGGACTCACTCAGAGGAAGTGATGTCAAAGGCTCAATGCAAAAATCTCACCCAACAAAATGTCAAGCAAACGTAACAGAGCTTTACTCTCTTCTTATGAAAACATGTAAAACAATGACAGAATTGATGCGTAATTCAAGGCTGTAGCAATTGTGCAAACCATACTGGTGGTATTTCTCTGCATTAAAGCCTTGCAAATAGGTCAGAGCAGGAAAAACAGGTGTGATTTGTGCAAACCCACCAGGCGAACTTCAATCTTACAGGAATATTTGTGATCTGCTCCCAACACTTTTAGGAGAATGTTTCGGGAGATCTGTGCACTTCAAAGGATCTAGGTGAAGAATTCTGCCGGGTTCAGTGCCTACTGTTCAAAAAAGGGACAAGAAAAACCGTTCTCGCTGCGATCTTGATGAAAGGGAAGTCTATGTGTTTTGTCACCTTTCCATGTGGGCTGATCAATATCTGCCTTTAACAGCTCTCTGGCAGAATACCTTACACAAAGGAAAGTACTCAGTGAACATTGTAAATAAAAATGATAAAATAGCTGAATCAAAGTGTTACTGAGACGAAAATTGATGTTCTTCAAAACAAATTTTTAATGCTAACAATTTAAATTTAGATCCTGAACAAAAAGAATAAAACACAATTCAGACCTATTGCAGCAAGAAAAGTCTGAAAAAATTTTGATTAAAACTCACTAAATTCATCCGCCAATTAGCTCTGTCGAAGTAAATAGTAAATTCAGTGGCGATTTTGCTTGAAAATCGTCACTGTTCTTTATTTTCAACGAGAGTTAAATGGCCTGGGGTCTTTGTTTTAGTAGTGTGAAAATGAAGACCAGGGGGTCTTCATTTTCATACTACGAAAATGAGGGCCTTGCATTAGCCATTATTAAAGCCCGAATAAAGCCTGCTTAACCTTAGCGAGGCCCTAAAATATTCCGATCACTCTTTCGACGGAGATGTCTGTTCCAAAATTGGACTCATTGCATACAAAAACAAACCCAAGAGCCAAAATCTGAGTGGTAGCTGAAGAAAGAACAAGAAAAACCACGCGCAAACTGTCTAAACATATCAAAAGCTGAAATAACAATTACTAGTGCTCAGGGTACATCTATAATCGTACTTTCAAAAGATTTTCTGCTTTTAATAAAGCGTCTTCATTTTCATACTATGAAAATGAAGACCCTGCATTAGCCAAAAAAAATTGCTTACTTTTTAACGAGAATTTTCCAACAGAGAAGGCTTAACGACTGTCAGAATCTATTTTAGCTACGAAATACAGTTGACATAGATTATTTATTGACAGAACCCAAGAGTCATTGCCTGTACAGAACATGTTATTTGTTATTCTGTCACGTGATGCTAACTGTAAATCAAAGGCGGCTAGCGTTAGAATTCTGCCTGCTGTTCCAGAATAATATGTGTGGTAAGTTTACCTGAGGAAACCCTCAAGAATATCAACACCAAATTGGCTCACATAGTGAAACAGAACAGACAAGATGGGCCAGTAGTAATGGCAGTATAATAATGGGAAGAAACGCGTGAAGTGTATTGTATTATATTACTAAGCATTGTTGCTGTTTAATGTGTGATTAACTTGTAATTTCTATGATTTTCTGTTTACAGGATCTTCGTTTTCGTACTACGAAAACTAAGACCAGGGGTCTTCGTCTTCCTACTACAAAAATGTAGACTGGGTCTTAGGTCTTAGGTCTTTGTTTTTGTAACACCTGGCAAAAAGGGTTTTAACTTGACCCAATTCAACATTCTGGGAACAAATTAGCCTAAAATAAAATGGTCAATTTTCATCTCAGGGGCACCTTAATGCAATATAGACAAAATACATATATCTTATTAACCAAGCGCGAGGGCCGTACTGGGAGAATATCGGCCCGAGGTCTTGACAGTACCGACCTAGCGCAGCGAGGTCTGTACAAAAAAGACCGAGGACCGATATTCTTCCAGTACGGTCCCGAGCAAGCTTGGTTAATAAGAGATTTATTATACGACTGAAGTTGAAAGGGACACAAGTGCGGTATCATTCGGGACCATTCGGGACAGTGCCCGATCCAATACTGAGAGAATATTGACTGGCAATAGAGCATTTTGATTGGTTGATTTTAGTTATTGGCCCTCTGACTGCCCGAGTCGTGTAATAAAGTAGAATTATTACCTGCAGATAGGAGCACTCCATAAACTTCCACTCTCAATACCTTATGTACATGATATGCTATTGGTATAAAACGGATGAACCTTGCCAATGTATATTCCCTCAGACCATGTTTCATTATGTCATTTCTCCCAGAATAACCATTAAAGACCTAAAATAACAAAACTTGCATGAAAGTCAATTTGCCACACTACTATAATGTGTAGGGTGAGGAAACTTAAATGAAACCAAAATGCTAATACGTAAGGTTAGGTTTCCTTCAAAAAGAGCAAAAATGAATGAATTAAAGATGTTTCCTACAGACAATTCTTGAACCACACTTGCTAATACTTTATACCCAAGTCAAGGTGTGGGCCGAGTGTTGACCAACATACTAGTAAATATCAACTGATAGTGAAGACTAACAGGGAACCAACTTGAATAACAAGGCAAATGACACTCAGCCGACTCTCAACCAACATTGGTAAAAATGTCAAACAATAGAATCCACCAACAGATGCCTTAAGTACACAATAGATGATCCCTCCTGCCTTGCACTTTTATGGAAGTAAATGTAAGAAAACTATTAAAATTTAAAAAATTCAATGAAGTTTAGCATGATGTTTCAATTACATTGAACTGACCTTCTCAGCATTGTTTTCTTTATAAACGTAAAAATGGGCACTATCCAAAGATATGTTAATATTGTACTCGGTTGTCCACTCATCAATATCATTGGCTCCTTGTGTAGCTACAGCACAGATAACATACTCATACAGTAGATCAATTTGTAGGTAGTCTGCAGGATCATTCACAGGTTTGGGTCCCCAACCACGGCCTTTTGACCTCGTTATATTCAGTCGCCCAAACCAAGGATAATACACTTCACTAAAATATGTTGAGGCTGAGAAGCTGCTGTCTGGAATTGCATCATCTCTAGCCACACCAATGGCTGAACTATCACATACTGTTAAAAGACAACTAATTATCATAAACTGTGGTTTCAACCCAGAAAATCAATTTATTATACATAACCAGTAAAAATCACAAGTGTGCTGCACCATCTGAACACCTCAAGTGATTTTACTGAACAAAAGTGATTTAAGGTATAGACATGTATATTTGTGTTAAGACTGTTGCTGTTGAATGCAAATTCAAGGCTTGAAAAAAAAACCTTTTCACTTTGCCACCTTTTAGAAGAGAGAAAAAGTACAGCTTGAAACTTCCAACTGCTGACATAATACGAAGTCATACAGGTATGTATCCCTGAAATTACATCATACCCAAGGAAAGTGCTTAAACAATTTTTATTCACTCACCACGATGCATAAAAAAAATCACTTGTTTACTACGCTCACTCGTTTGTTTATTTAATGAATCACATTTTGTGAATTAAAATTGTTCAATCATGTGCACTTCCCATGGAATAATCTCAGTCTATATCTATACAAACATATTTATAATGGTCTTCTTTGATCATAAAAAATTTTCAAGTCTGCACATATACCTAGCTTTTGTTTCAGTCCAAACACCTCTGTTCTCATACACACCCTTCCCTGGTGTGTTTGTGGCAAGAATCGCAGATACCTTGTTAACACTCCATAAACAACATGCTTCACGATTGAGTTTTGGTCATCATTTCCCAAAAATAACTAAGATTGTAAAAATATAAAGCATTAAATGTCACAAATATATGATGAAAATTACGGTAGGTTAATTTCAATAAAATTAGTCACTGGGTCAAGGGAAAATGAGATTGTTACAAATGGCTTGCTGTCTTAGAACCAAAAAATACTGATTTGTGGGCACAATGTTCAGGAAATTGTCATTGTGTGAAATACACATAAAAATCAGTTGTATTTTTGTCCTCAAATTGTTAGGACTCAGGAACACTCTACCTTAACTTGTCCACCTTCCTTGTAGTCTGTCCAGGTTGTCCCATCTGTGGATAATTGTAGTCTGTAAGTCTTTACCCACTGATCTGCTTGAGAATTCCCTTGTGTAGACACAGCACAGATGATATGAAGTGTCTGTAGATCAATCTGTAGAGATGGGTTAGAGTCAGTTGTTCCTGCACACCATGATGATCCTGATGTGTAGTTCAGTCGACCATTCTTAGCTGGTGTGCTGGCACTCTGAACAGATGAAGCAGTTATGCTACCATCTGAAATTCTGCCATTTCCCAAACCAAGATCCAAATTGATACAAGCCCCTATAGCAATACATTCATTAAAAAAAAAAATTAAAAGATAAAGCGCAAAACATTATTAAAGATTAAATCTAATTTCCCATGCAAGTGTGACCGAGGCAGATTCTGCCTCAGTCACACTTGCATGGGATGATAATAAATGACAAATAACAAATCAATAATTTAAAATAATGAAATAAAACAATTAGTAAAAAATACAATCGATTGTCATACAATAGCAAGGCACTAACAAGACAATTTTAAAGCATTGCATGACAGAACAGTAATCATTGTGTGACACTTCAAAGACTTAATCCTCTTAACCAAACATAGAACTATTGGATGGTGGGCTATTCTTAGAATTATACATGAAATGACTGAAAACAAGTCAATACTGATATAAAACAATAGCTCAAAACAACATAACATTAGATAAGACTAATTTCAATCACAATTTCATATTGTCCTTCGACTTAAAACTAGGAAGACTGGCAAAATCTCATTCAGTGACAGGACAACATCTGTCATTACTGATGAACTAAACAATGAAGACTGTAGTGAAATATCTGATTTCACCAATGAACTTTAAGTCAAGTATACAGATAAATGCAATGTTCTGAAAGCTGAATGCAATCTTGACACATTTTGAACGTGAATCAACTAATATATGGATTCCAGCAGACTAAACAATTGGATTGAGATAAGTACACATGAACCATATTATTCTTGAACTCAAACTGTAAGACATACAATAATAGGTCAAATGTAACATACCAAATCCTCAGTAAAATAGGTCACTAACTTGAGGTTACATGTACTGCAGTTACCTTTTTGTGACCAAGAGGTTCTGAGCTTGTAAGTGCTGGTCTTGACACTCTGAACTACTGAGTTAAACTAACTGTACTCCTTTTATAAGGAATCGAACAATAGCAGGAAATTCTCTAAAATTTTGGAAGTTAGGTGTGATCATTCTAAAGGAAATTTATGATGCAAATCCTGTGTGTATGATAATTTGGTTATCATAGGAAATAGTTAGGTGTTATGGTGCGAAAGGAAATTTATGATGCAAATCCTGTGTGTATGATAATTTGGTTATCATAGGAAATACTTTATATGTGCACGATCCTTCGCAGTAAAGCACTATTTGAGCAATAGTGAAAATCAGACCTGAAAAAAATTTCAGGCCTGTACGGGATTCGAAGCACTGACCTCTGCGATACTAGTGCAGCGCTCTACCAATTGAGCTAACAAGCCAACTGGGAGCAGGCCATCAAATTAATTAAACCCATAGATGATAAATCAAACAACAACAAACATATGAAACATTATGTATGAACTGTGGTTATGAAACGTATATGTGCACGATCCTTCGCAGTAAAGCACTATTTGAGCAATAGTGAAAATCAGACCTGAAAAAAATTTCAGGCCTGTACGGGATTCGAACCACTGACCTCTGCGATACTAGTGCAGCGCTCTACCAATTGAGCTAACAAGCCAACTGGGAGCAGGCCATCAAATTAATTAAACCCGTAGATGATAAATCAAACAACAACAAACATATGAAACATAAGTACGAACTGCGGTTATGAAACGTATATGTGCACGATCCTTCGCAGTAAAGCACTATTTGAGCAATAGTGAAAATCAGACCTGAAAAAAATTTCAGGCCTGTACGGGATTCGAACCACTGACCTCTGTGATACTAGTGCAGCGCTCTACCAATTGAGCTAACAAGCCAACTGGGAGCAGGCCATCAAATTAATTCGACATAAACCCATAGATGATAAATCAAACAGCAACAAACATATGAAACATATGTATGAACTGCGGTTACGAAACGTATATGTGCACGAATTAATTTGATGGCCTGCTCCCAGTTGGCTTGTTAGCTCAATTGGTAGAGCGCTGCACTAGTATCGCAGAGGTCAGTGGTTCGAATCCCTTACAGGCCTGAAATTTTTTTCAGGTCTGATTTTCACTATTGCTCAAATAGTGCTTTACTGCGAAGGATCGTGCACATATACGTTTCATAACCGCAGTTCATACATATGTTTCATATGTTTGTTGTTATAGGAAATACTTTCTGAAGATGTAATTCTAAAATTATAACAAAAATATTGCAATGTCATGCACAATTGTGAGCCTGATCACACAAGCTAAATGAACACCCATGGATAAACTTCGCTTTAAATTTTTGATCGCTAGAAAATCTGTTCGGTACCTGGCTTCCTTATTGTTGTCAATATACGTATGTTTAAGACGCATAGGTTCAGAATCTTCTAATCTGTGCTTTTTACAGTCCCCAGAGGTCAAGGACATTCGCCTTCAGCATTGACAAACACAGCAACAACATACGACATTTCTCCCATCGATACATAGTTAATCGAGGGGACTGGTTATGAAAGCCGGCGAACTTCAAAGGGATAGCTTATTGTTTTGGTTTTTCGAGTTCAACCTAGCATGACCGTGCATCACATAGATTCAAGATGGCGTCCCCTCGATTAACTATGATCGATACGATTTCTTCAGTTTGTATTCAGCCCGAAAAAGTACTTGTTAATTACCTGGATACCGGGGCGTTTCATCATCGTTTAAATTATAAAAAACAAACGGAGTAACTTGTTTTGAAATGAGATTACTCTATGTTGAATGTGGAATGCTCAGTGACCACGACACGAAACACGGGTTTTGGCGGGAAAGATTAATAAAGTCGCTTACTAAGTTCATCACGTGATCAATAAGAATGCTTACTCACATGATTTGACAGGAAATTTTTTTTCAAAGGCTAACAAAGGTACAAGTGGGAAGGGCGAGCACAGTTTGCAACCTTACGATGTCATTTCTCACGTATGGTCTTTGGAACTCTTCCAAAAACATTTTTTTTTGTTTTTTTAGAATTATTATTTCTTTAGAATTGTTATTATTTTACCCTAAAGAGCAGCTTTACATAATAAAGGTATCGATTACACCATCAGTTGGACTTACAAATAGGGGATTGTGCCCTAAAATATTATTTTACCCAAAAACTGAAACCAGTATACTGTCATACCATTTTCAATTGAACGCATTATGAAATTTCACATTACAACGCAAATATTGATTATGGTTTAAGGGCATCGTTTTTGATATTTGTTTGACACTTAATTAGGGCAAAGTATCACTTTTCATCCTGCGAAACAGTCATAACAAGTCTGATTACCAAAACTCTTGGTCTGGTATCAAAGTTTGTTTCAAATCATGCCTGGACAGGCGATTTTTATATGAGGTGCTCACTAATTTCAGTTTCTCAGCGTTGAAACAAAGTTTATGAGTTAAGAGTAATTAAATGTTTAGAAACACGTTCTAATGGCGCTGCGCGCCAGGTCTAAAAATAGATATGTCATCTTTGGACCCCCCGCTGGTTTAGGACAAACACTCAGAGTCTTAACAAGGACTTGTATGCGAAACGTGTCAGAAGCAAGACTATTTTCGCTCAAAAAATGCTCTAACTTTCTAAAATGGTTGCAACTAGGCATTGCTGTTGGGGTACATGTAAAAATGACTCAAGATATCCAGAAAGATTGCCAGATTCGCTTAAAGAAATGCTTAAAAATGGTTGGAAAGGCTTCATACCGTTCCCAAAGCCGAAGCATGACTAGGAACTTTGTCAATGCCGGATAAATGCGTGTTCTAGAAAGAATTTTTCAGTTGATAGTGTTAACTACAATACTTATATTTGTGCTGTACACGGAAATCCTTGACAAAAGCCTTTTCAAACCGCTTGTTTGGAAACGTTACGTAGACGACATCTTCTCGCTATGCAGTACAAACAAAGCAACAGTAGAACGTTTCATTGAAAAAGCAAACAATCATCACCCAACAATAAAATTTACGGCTAAAATTTCCGATAAGGAAACAACATTCCTGGAGACATACATACACAACGGCGAACGATTCAAAAAGGACGCAATCCTTGATGTGCGTACTCATTTTAAACAAACTGAGACATTTCAGTATGCACACTGTAGTTCCTGTCACCCACAAGGAGTTAAGAAAGGCTTCATAAAAGGAGAGGCCCTTAGACTTCTCAGAACAAACTCCTCTCAAACAATATTCGAGGAGAAAATTGCAAATTTCAAAGCGCATTTGCTAAAGAGAGGCTACCCAGAGGCCCTCATTAACACAACCCTCTCAGAGGTGAATTTCAAAAACAGGAAACTAGCTCTTCAACAGAAACCGAAGACGAACCAACGAATCTTGCCTTTTATTACGCAATACCAACCACCAGTGCCAAACCTAAAGCAAATTCTCATGAGACACTGGCATTTAATAGAAACACAACCAGTACTGAGCGAGCTATACAAAAATCCGCCACTCGTGTCTTAAAAAAGAGGGCGATCGCTCAAAGACATACTCCTGAGGGCCAAACTTTGAATAGGCTATATCTAAACACGCGCTGGGGAGTCGTGTAGGCCTGTCAACCCCCTTTTTACATTGAAATGTTAGATCCTTAAGTTTCACGAGATGGACTTTACTTTCCTTTAGTATCTTCGCCTAAAGCCATTTCTCATCATCTATACTTGAATCAAGTACACAATGTTTCCCGACTTGAGGTAGTCACGAACACGTGCGATGAGGTCTGCTCGTTTTCCGCTCAATTTCAAGCCTTTACACTTTAACCAACGCTTCAATTGTGTGTTTATATAGTTCTCTTGATCTTGCTCGAACTTTGAGCCAGGAACACCATCGTTTTTATTTAGAATACGAGCTTTAGAGGCGTTTGAACTACAGATGGGCGCATCATCGCCCACATTCATTTACTCGAGAAGCCTGTTTGTTCGTCCTAACCGCTCTAGGGGATCAAAATTTCGTGACGTCACAGACGAACAGCGCCATTGTTTATTTATAGTATTGACAAGTGCGGTGTCTCATGAATACACATCGAATATTTTTACACCTACACATTCAGCGAGCTAAGTACATGCTTTTTTCAATTTTACTGTATTTTCTTTTTGATGATAGTGTTATGTTTGAGTAAAATGATGAATATCTCTTCTGTCGAACGCTTGGTCATTCAGTTGTCCAGTTTGAACGTGTTTGGCTGCTCATTTGCTAAAAAACAATAACATGCTAAAACTCACGACATACCTATAGACACACTCTGTCTACTTTCAGTTTAATTTGTTCTTGAAGTTCACTTCCCTTTTGATTTGGCTTGTGCTGGTTTACTGATGGTTTACCTTCATTGTACCTTTAGCTCATTGCCTTCAGCTCATTGCCTTCAGCGATGAACTTACTTGTACGCCAAAATCGAAACTTGATAGGGTTTATTTTGAAATCAGTGCCAAATTTGCATAATGGTACAAACTTCTGAACTTCAAGAAATTAGACAGCTCGTCAATTCAAGGAAAGGTTCGATACGGTGCGAAAACTGTTCGAAGTGAAAGTAATCGAAATTGTCGAAATTCGGTATTATCGCTTTTGAAGATGCCTTTCTTTGAGTAATATCCGAGTAGCTTGGAGATCGACCGTCATACTTTTATCGACAACGAAGTGAGCTTGTTCAGTTTTCCGACAAAGGAGTGTTTCAAGTTACCGTTTCATAAATATCGTGAAATCAAAGTAGACAAGATCGGACGATTAACTAACTGTCGCGGTCGGACTCGACAGTTAGTTAATTGAAGGAAGAGAAATGAAATTTGGCTACTCCATCTCTTCGGAATCGCTGCCAAAAACAATTTGTGGATTCGTTGAGGACTTAACGCGCATGCTAAGATATCAAGTGATAAAGAGAACTCACCGGAACCTATTGGAATAAGAAATGCGAAAAGAGCCACTCGGAAGAACAGCTCGGAGTCAAACTCCAACATTTCGCCGCTGTTGTTACTTCATTACTCATTGGGAAGCTGAAATATTGCTAGCCGACACTAGTGTTTCGGTTCGATAACATTTTGCATCTATTATCTCCTTTGAAAGGGCATCCGTCAATAAACAAATGGTAAACACCACAGCGTACACTATAGAGTCCTAAAGTGCTTACGTCACGTTTCCATAGCACCGGAATTCTGTGGTCTAAACAAACCAATATGGCGTCCCTAGCGTGACACATTGTCGTTGACCTCGAACACTTCAAGAGCTATAATAGCGCATTTTATCCTCCAATAATAGAAATAAGATAAAGAGAATCAAGATAACCTTTGGCCTTACTATTGAAGAGTATAATAAGCGGACAAAAGCACCTGGTGAGCAATAATTCGAGTCAAAACGCCACGGAGACGAAGTTTGCGATGGGCCAGTGTTTTCATCCAGATGGCAATCACACATCTGAAAGCCACTGCTGCCGATTCTTTTCGTTTCCAGACCAGAAAAAACATAAAACACTCTATGATAAGTGGATATCATTTGTAAGGTGAGTATTTTTCGAAAAATATATATTTCGATGCTGTACCATCGATTAGAAATAGCTGTTTTTTTTTTTTTATCTCAAACTGATTCACGATTAGCTGTTTCTCTTTCTTGTCTTATTTCTTTTCTCGCGGCTTTGCCTTTCCTTGTCTTCAGTCTTGATCTAAGATTATTTAGTTACTAAAAAACTATATGATAGTTGTAAGTATCAAAGCTTTTACACTAACTAGTATTAAGTAACAAGCTCAGAGAAATACTCGCTTCGCATTCACGTCTTAGACTACAAGGTTAAGCATGTGACCAAGTAAACTTTGGGTTTTTTAAGCGCAAGTATAGTAACTGCTTCTGTCTTTTTCTGTTATAGGAGAGGAGATAGAAAGCCCAGCAAACATTCGCGACTTTGCAGTTGTCACTTTAAAGATGGGCGAAAAGAAAATATGCCAACCATCAGTGACAGAAACAGGCACAAGCTGTTTGATAGTTTGGACTTGCTGCCAGGTACAGGACCAACACCTCCCAGTACACCTACCCCCAAGAAAAAACGGAAAGTGTCTGCCGAGCCCACGAAATTACCAACTGTAGCATCTGTGCTTGAAGAGATTAAAGAGAACTCTGAACCATGTTCCACTGAATGCTCACAAGAGGAAAAGACAAGTTCCAAAGAAGCTCTGCTGTCAATAGAGCTTGATATGACTTCAACAGAACTTGCTAAACACAAGGAAGTGTCAAGTTACTATAGTGCACACTACTCTGCTAAGAGCTTGAGCCCTGAGGTGATACGGATGGAGACAGGTCTACCCACTAAGGATGTTTTTGATATTGTTGTGGGAGATGTTTCAAGATTCAAGGGTGAAATAAACTATTATGCTGGATGGAAGGTTGAGGCGATCACACTTGAGGACCAGATATTTATCACTCTGATGAAACTGAAACAAAATTATACCAATCTACATTTAGCCCAGTTGTTTTCATGCAGTGTTGCAACTGTTGCTAACATAGTACTAACTTTTGTCCATGTTCTGCATTCTCTCCTGTTCAAAGACATCATGACAACTGTGCCATCTAGAGAAAAGAACAAGATGTGTTTGCCATCTTCTTTCACTGAGTACAGCAGTTGCCGCATTGTGATTGATTGTACAGACATTGAAATTGCTGCACCTAAGCTCATGTCCCAGCAGAATGCTACATATTCCAGCTACAGGGGAATGAACTCTTTCAAAGTCATTATAGGGGTTGCCCCAAATGGAGTTATAACCTATGTTAGTGATCTTTTTCCTGGCTCAGTCAGTGACAAGGTCATGGTTAAAGAGTCTGGGTTTTGTAAACATTTGAGTGCTGGTGATCTTGTTCTGGCAGACAAAGGTTTTCTCATCAGCGATGTAGTTCCAAGAGGTGTTTCAGTGAACATACCACCATTTCTCAACAATGGAAAGTTTACAGAGAGTGAGGCAAGGGCGACAAAATCAATAGCTCGATGTCGCATCCACGTAGAGCGTGCAAATGCAAGACTTAAGAGTTTTCGCATCCTTGGCTTCATCCCAGCATTTTTGAGGTGCCATGCTGACAAGCTATGCCAACTGTGCTCAGCTCTTGTTAATTTGCAGTATCCATTGATCAAGGATGGCTGCGAAGACTTTGAATTTGACTGAATAGAACTTTTTTTCAACTAAATTATAGTACAATGAGTTTTTAATATTATTTTTGTATTACTAGAAGCCCTACTGTAACAGATCAAATGGTATTGACATAGCTTTGGTCAAAAATATGATGTGGTCAGTTTTACATTTTTCTGATATTCATCTCCTTTATGTTCATTAATACAAACTACTATGTGTTCTGTGAAAATAGATTATAATGAAAACCAGTGACATTCTTAAATTGTCATTTCAACTAAATCCAGGTCAGGGGCATGTGACCAGTATGGAATTCTTTCGTCCAGTAGTTCCAAGTGTGAAAGTCGTGCTGGCTTAAAGGTTTTACTTTTGTGTCTGTGAAGCTGGGAGCCTGAGTCCAGGTGTATAAAACTAAAGCCACACTTCAATTAGCTTAAGGGATGGTGAGAGGTAGTCAGAAAAAATAACCTGTGCTGCATGGATTTTGTTTTGGCTCTCTCCCCTTCCCTTTGCATTGCTATGCAAGCCTACTTAAGTGTGGCATAAGTTTTATGTACCTGGGCCCTGTTGAGTAACCAGGATAAGTGTTACCAGCTACCAGTAGCCATTGGTTGCAAAAAAAAAATTGTTTAAGCTTGCTTTCAGGAAGAATGTAATTTATTATTAAGTTACTATGCTAAATGGAAAAATGTGGGTTCTTTATCTTGTGTCTCTATCTGAGTGTAGAATATGTAATGTTATTTTAAGAAATTAATGTATGAAATTTAAAAAAATACCTTTTAACATTAGCTACTGCCTATTTACATTAGCTCCCACTCCCCCCCCCTCCCCCCCCCACTCTGATTATGTCCAGCATCTGTGCACCACTTTTCAAAGTTCTCCCTCAGTAATCTTTGGGAATAGTTGATGAAAGTAAAAATCACTCAAGATAGTAATATTGTGCTCCCAAGATTCATCTCGTTCAATCTTGATAACTACACTATCCTTTGTGGTCCATACAACAAAGTAGCAGAATTTGCGCTTTGTCAGGAACATCTGGCCTTGACACTGATGCCAGTAAACATGTGTGGTAGACAGCGTATAATTCCCTTCCTTCTCCTCCAAGTAAAAGTCTTTGTGCCCACAAGCTTCCTTGATTGTCGCATTTCGATGTGTGTAGGGGCACTTACACTCAATCACCGAGTCGTCTCCCACAAGTCCATCAGGGGAAGCACCCAGAACTCCCGACTCGTGTAGCCAAAGGCCGGTCTGTACAGGTGTAAAGTTTGTGATGTTGGTGAAGGATTTCAGGGCCTCAGTCTCATTGTCCTGTCCCCATGCAATTGCTTTAACTCCACTCAAGTTGTATTCCCCAAGTAGTCGCTTGATAAGAGACGGTGTAACTCTTTTTGCCTGGAGGACGGAGCCAAAATTACTGGCAGTCAGGCGGCCTCTACGAGCTTGGTGCCATGCAGGGCTGTTTCGCTGGCCAGCCGTGAGGGTGCTCACAACATTTATGGTTCTCTCCTCTACTTTGGCATTCTCAATCAAGTACTCAAATTGTTTTTCCTTCGTAGATGCCATAAGGAAACCTTCTGAGTAAATGATATCCTCAATCGTCTTGATCGGGAGAGGGGTAGCAGGTTGTGGTTCGGGACTCAAGATCCAGCAGGTCCCTGTAAATTTGCCATAGCGCTTTAGTTCGCTGTACAGCCACATCCGATCTTCTCGGCTAGGATCGCGCGCCAAAGGGCTGTAATCCTTCTTCTTCGGTGGCGCTGGAAACATCTGGCTTGCAGACTGTACGCTTTCTGCCTTTCGCTTTCGTTTCCGTTGGCATTCCAGGTCCGTCCTGCTAAGGTTATGGATGCCATAAATAAATATGGCTGCCGCGTGACTGCACTTGAACTCGCCGCGAGGACACTCGCATTCTGTGTTTTTTATTTCAAGGTTTTCATCGAGATAAATCTGATAAAAAGATAATTCGAAACAGACACGTAAGTTGCAATATATATTCCGCAATATAAACATTAAATTGGAGGTGAAATCGGGGTCGGGAGTTCTTCGAATTGAACATACGTGTTGTGATCCCAAATTGGCAACTTACTGTGACTTTGTAGTCCTTATTTTTCATGCTTGCTTGGACTTCACCTTTGATGACTCCCCTGGAATAAATAAAGCTTTGAACATGGTCGGATTTGAAGTGGTTTTCTCCGCGATCAAGCGATTTCCGCTCTCCAGAAAAGAAAGAAACGAGTGAGCATATCGATAAAGACGCCATGTTTGAAGTATGAGTTTAAACTGTTTAGACCAGAAAAAAATGCTGTCATGGCAACGTGACGTCACACTTTAGGACTCTATTGAGTTATGGATGCACGCGGGAGGTTGCTAAGCACGAAAGAAGCGTAAGAGTCGCTCGAGGCGATAGCCGAGAGCGACTCTAGCTTCTTGAGTGCTTAGCAAACCTCTCAAGTGCATCCATAACTCAATAGTGTACGCTGTGGTGTTTACCATTTGTTTTATAACATAACATTGATACATTGTAGCTAAAGAGTTCCCTTTTATTTAACAAATCTTACGTGACCAGAAAAAAGAAGCGCGCGCGGAAAAATAGTCTTTGCATTTGCTCACGTCAGCAGCGTACACCCATGGGCAAATGGTGGACGCTAAATTGACCAATCAGAGCGCGCGCTTTACTTTGATTATGTTATAAAATACAATTGAACTCATTTTGGTAGCCAATGTAAATTCTCGACGTTTCATCAGTGTGCTGATCACGAAAGACGACGATTTGACTAACCCGGTTTCGATACCGATATTGCAAAGAGAAGATGCACAGGCATTAAACAACGGAAGCAATGATAAACCATAACATAATTTCTGTGCATAAAGAAAACAAATGACCTGAGAAATTTGTATAACAATCGCTGATTTTTCTCACTGTTGTAACTCAGAATGTTGGGTCAGGAACTCAAAATGATTTCCATGTTTTTTAATTGTTTCTTAGTGCGAACGCATTTGGTTATAACATAACCTTGTCAATCATCATTTGCCTGCTAAAACTATTAAAAATGATGAATAACAAATAATATAATAGTTTTTTCATAACATTTTTGACAGGCAAACTTATGGATCAATGGTCAAATGTCCTACGTGGAACTTTTTTTCTTTTTTTTTTCACCCGTGTATCTTGATAAAGTAAGGTTACAGATTACGTAGGATTAAAACCTCTGCGATGGCCAATTTGAGTCTACGTTTTTGTCGAGGGTAGAGAGTCGAAGGATTCATGTCGAGGGCGAGGGTACAATGTGGAGGGTACCAGGGTCGAGGGTACCTTTTCCCCCATTTTTTTTAATTAATAAAGAAAAATTGAACCAAGTTTGAGCAAAAATAATTAAAATAATCAAAGAAAAAAAACATTTTTTTTAAAAAGTACGGATTGCACACGTGGACATCAGATCTTTTTTATATGTGGACATCACCCCATAAAATAGCGATTGGGGTAGGGGTGAGATAGTGAATAGCCTGTGGACATCCCAGTTCGTTTTTAAAAACCTGGTTAGTTTTAAAAGAATTAGATTAACAACCCACAGAAAGCACATATTCGATCAGAAATCTGGTTAGATCTCCCGTGTTATTACTGTAACATCACGAAGCGAAGAAATGTGTCAAAAAAAGCGAAGAAAAAGCGCGATGTCTTCACAAATGGTTTCACAACATGGCGTGTAATCCAGTTGTCAAGGAAACTCTCCTAACAAGTCCAAGCTCCAGACAATTAAATTTCCCGGGCAGAATCGGTCACATTTACTAAATTCTACGTTTTTGCGAGGGATATTATCGGCAAGCAACAGTAGCCACCATAAGCTTTTGCGTAAGAAGTGACTGGCAGCGGCCCGGGCAAATTGGAAAACAAACCTTGATTAACTCCTTTGTTTGCGAAACATAAAATCGATGTTTGTGCTTTCCCATACTACAAGTACAGCAGCGTTTTTGCTCGATTCGAGAATATGATGTATAAAAAATATCTGATGTCCACGTGCAATCTGTATCTTAAAACCTGTTTTTTTTTTTTAATTATTAATTTAAAAAGATGGAAAAAAAAAAGGTACCCTCGACCCTCTACATTGTACCCTCGCCCTCGACATGAAACCTTCGACAGGATAGACTTGGCCAATTTTCATTATGAACTCAGGTGATAAAACTAAATTACCTTATAATGCCCCCCCCCCCTTCTCACTGACGCAACAACACAGTCCTTATAGAAACATACCACCTTCATTTCTGTCGATGCTAGGAGTTGATCGGTCTGAATATCACTTACATTGCCCACCTTTCTTCTTCTTTTCCTTTTTTTTTTTTTTTTTCTTGCCTGCAGATCCTATATTAAACCATTAGTTCTCATTCAATTCTCCATCGCAATTTTTTAAAAAAACTCACTCCTTCGCAATAACAACCCTAAAATGTCAGTATTCCTAAAAAATTTCAGATAAAAAACACAGATTATCGGAAAAAAATACGAAGCTGTAAGGGTTAACTGGTATCGCCAGTGTTCCGGCATGTTACGTTCCTCTCGCCAAAGTAGTTGTTTGAAACTGCAGCTGCAACACCGCATGTGGTTCTGGAAGCCGAAACTCTTTAGTAAGGAAGTTAGCCTGCAGAAGAGGTGTTTTTTTAACCACGCAAGTGGCGACGCGGATCGCTCTTTATTTCACTCGCCTGAAATCAGAACAAATGATCCTTGTTCTGCTGGAAATTACAGCTTGATCCGCTCGAAGGAGAGACAGCTCAGAATCACTTGTGGGGGGGGGGGTGGGTGGGGAACGATTCGATTAATCCCTTATGCTTCTTCTGGCTCGGAATAATACGGAAAGATGGGCACTTTTAGATCAAATTAATAAGAAATAGATTCAATCTTGAGGGTTTTTTCTGAAGTTACAAAAGAGTAAATAAAAAAAAGTTGGTACCGCCTACTTGATAGAATTTTAAATGTTGCTCGGAGAAGACAAGCGTCATTGGCTGACGTCAAAGACCTTCTCTTTTTAATTTAACAAATCAGGTGATTAATCAGCCGAGTCAGTGACGTCACGTTGCTTGCACAAGACTGATATTGTATCGATATCTCTTCGCAACTGCTGTGAAGGTGTTTAAAAGAAACAAGATCTTGAGTGATATCTTAACCACACGATAGGGTTTTGTATCAAAATGAAGTTTTGCTTTCTGTAAAGTCGATTTAATGTTACTGATATTTCTATTTTTGCTTACACTTTCCAGAGGCCAAATAAGCCATCCAGTTGAAACATAAATCCTTTGGGTCTCGTTTAGTTAAAAAAGATGCTGAAATGAACCGCGGCAAGACAAAGTAATTATTTTTTTGAGGGTGTAATACTTTATTCAATACAGCTAGTTTTATTGGGGTAATCGTTCCCTTTTCAAAGCAACATGGTTAAATGTGACTTACAGTCGTTTCAAAAGTTTTTCACTGCGCATTTTACGGCAGGGAATTTCACTTATATTAAGTAATTATTAGTAATTATTAGTGCAAACGGTAATTCAGTTGTTATGCGTTACTTCTACAATTTTTCATGCGTTACTTCTACAATTTGTCATGCGTTACTTCTACAGTTTGTCACGCGTTACTTCTACAATTTGTAGGCTTCCGTGACCCGTAAAAATGTGGGCGAAAATTATCAGCGACAGAAAAAGGGGTAACTACAGTCAGTCTCTCACGAAAATTCTTTTGCGAAACGTTCTGGTGATGGTCAAAGCACGTCTTCAATAACAAACCGTCTGCAGGGCTTAGAAGTATCCATCGAAACGAGAAGTTTAACTTCGGAGCCATCAAGCGGCAAGTGGAAACTAAAACAGTCAACTGAGGAAATTCTCGTAAATTCCGCCGTCTTTCTTTCCCGAATTTCCTCTCTCGAGTCCCATATCGTAATAATCGGGAGTTACGTTAGTGGCGGGCAATGCTTGGTACTCTGGAGGTTCACGTGACTTCCCTTCCGAAGGCCTGGGGTGGAGTTCCATATAAACACTAGGCTCTGACACTTGATGACCACCAGATCGGACAGGGATTTCACTGTATACCGTGGTTGTTCTTTCTTGAGATTCAGTCCGTTTCAACCGCCATATAAGTGCACCAATCACAATGAGCAAGACGAAAACAACGCAAGAAAGAGCGATGACACCAACGCGAAGGACTTGGCATTCACCTGATAGATAATGAGGAGAGATTTACACTGCGGGATATGCAAATCCCTGTCTGCATTTGAATTGGAGAAAATAATGAAGGAATCAAATGTATATCATGAGATTCTATCCGAAATCCTGCCTCAATGTGGATTTATTGGCGCTGTTTAATTAGTAATTTACTGCAGTTTTTAGAAAGACTGTGTCTTTCTGATCTTCAGTATCAACTTATTCTTTTATAGAACACAATACACGGACTAAGAAGTTTTAGTAAATTACTCCAGAAAGCGGCTTATTCCCTTTCTACTCTCGAGGAGTCTACACAATACTCACTGACATTTCCTTTTATGGTTTCTTCAGTATTTTTAAGTGACTCTGCAGATTGAAAGAATATAACAGATTGGCCTCAAACTCCATGGAAGAGCAAACTAAAAAATAAAACCTGCTATTAACCCAGACTATGGCCCTTTTCATCCTAGAGCTGGAAGCATCAAGGCGCTTTTGTCAATGTGACCAGTCAAACTGTAAACATCCAAGGGAAAATAAAATAACAGAAACACTACCAAAAAGGATGTTATTCCAATAATTATAACAAGAATTACAGAGTGAGCAAATGTAAATGCAGACTGAAATTCTCTAACAGACACAAAAACATAGGTGGTAGGTTAGTTTGCTTTTAATAACCTCTAGTGTCCGGGGTTTTAAAACCCAACTGATGATGCCAAAGTAGAGAAAAAAAAGGCCACTTTGGCAGGCACGAGATTTTGAAACGACGGCGAACTTCAACGAGGAACTGCCATCTCTTATGGTTTCATTCTGTTCCATCACATTCGCCCGAAATGAAGAGCGTACACCCACCGTAAGAACTGACTTTGTCAATAAGAAGTTTCTCTTGGTAGTCACAGAGCTTTCATGACAGTTTAACAGCCCACTAAACTGAAAAGAAATTACACTCAAGTCTCAGCTGAGTGCTATAATGCATACCTGGTGTGACAGCTATAAAGGCGACTTTACTGGCACCTCCTTCCAAAATTTCCTAGGAAGTGAACCACATATCGTCAAAATGTGAAAAACACATCTAGCAATTCATCGATGTAATGAAAAGGGATTTAGTCCCAATAGCAAGTATGAGCGTACATAAAAACATGATTTGGTCCAAATGTCATTCTTCATAAGTTGTATATTACGTTTAGATTATCGACTCTAAATTAAAGAGGAATTAAACAATACCAAAATTTGCTTACACCGTTGTGTCGAGTTATGGCTCTTTGGTAGGCAATGTAGTTTTCTCCTCGCCTCAGCTCTTTGTTTGTAAAAGTTCCATACGATTTCCCATCACCAACAGCAAATTTCCAAGATTTATCACGCACAGACCCATTTTCGATTTCCGCAGCGATGTAAAAAGGATAAAAGTTCAACTCTTTGTCGTTGGAATCTTTCAGCTTCACATCAAAATCCCTGGGAAGCTCTTGAACACAATCAGTGACTTTAAGAATGATTATTTGATAAGCACTGAAATATTGAAAACGGAGAAAAAATTCTAGTCAATATCATCGCGGTCATCGTCGTATCGAAAAGTGGTGGCTGTTAAATGACTCTGGTACATAAGAACTTTTGCGTAAGAGTTCTTAAAAGACAGTTAAGTGTTTGTGTACATTGTAGCAGCCAATTGTGTGGTCTGATCGTCTTCATGAGAGTATTCCTGAACAGAGATGTTGTTAGCAGAGACCGACGCTCTGTTAACGTGAGTGGAAGTCAACTCAATACAGTCAACTAGGGGGGTGTTACCCAGTTTGGTGTTGCAACCTAAGTTGGAAAGACCTTAGGCGTTGCATGCATGCATGCATACATAAATACCTACCTACATACATACCTACATACCATACCTACATACATACCTGCATACATGCCTGCATGCATGCATACATGCCTGCATACATGCCTGCATACATGCATGCATACATGCATGCATACATGCCTGCATACATACATGCATACAAACATGCATACATACATGGATACATACATGCATACATACATGCATGCATACATACATGCATACATACATGCATACATACCTACATACATACATACATTTTATTGTACACATCCCCGTCTGGGGCTTTTCAGTGAACAATTACATAATTTACATACTTGGTACTTGAAATACAATAAATATATGAAGATCATATATTTTGAACTGCGGTATTAGATACGTATGATGCACGATCCTCGCAGTAGATAGCGCTATTTAAGCAATAGCGAAAATCAGACCTGAAAAAAATCAGGCCTGTACGGGACTCGAACCACTGACCTCTGCGATACTAGTGCAGCGCTTTACCAATTGAGCTCAATTGGTAAAGCGCTGCACTAGTATCGCAGAGGTCAGTGGTTCGAATCCCATACAGGCCTGATTTTTTTCAGGTCTGATTTTCGCTATTGCTTAAATAGCGCTATCTACTGCGAGGATCGTGCATCATACGTATACTTGGTACTATACATACATATCTTTCTCAGATAATGGACTATGTATGCAAGATTGACATCATTACATGTACAGCGGACGTAAGAAGTGTGGCTTTCTCAGGTGAGAGTATCATCAACAGTTTATGCTTTTGGTTAATCTGTTACACAGATTATAAAACCATTACCTTATTGGACCATTCCTTTGCTCAGCAGGCCACAGATCAATTTCAGCCGTGAAATCAGAGATTTCTACATTAGTCATTTTCAATGCAACTGGTGCCACTGGAGCTAAGAAGATTAAACAATTAGCATAATTTTCCAAAGAGAAACTAGTTTTCCTATGAAAGAGAAAGCTATGTCTATTAAGCTCCAAAAAAATGACAAATGCATTTGAACGATCGTTTATATCATGAAATAGTCCAAACAGAATGATAAATGTGTTCTTTTTTCTTAAATTGAATTTTACAAGATAGCTAATTGAATACGTTGCTTGTTTCTCAAAAATAAGGGATAATTTCAAAAGAGCAAATTCTCAAAGACAAAATGCGCCCTCTTCACAAGAGTGTGAAGATGCAGTGGAGAAAACCACTTCACCAACAAGATTTTTTCTGTTGAATCTTAATTCTAAGATCCTATAAAACCATTTCAATCTTTGAAAGAATTAGAATTTGAGTTTCTATCGTAAATTATCAATATCTTATTCCATTGAGCCAATGACACTTGACTTTCTTTCCAAAACTGTTGAGAAGTAGTCTTTGGACATAAAACTAATACCGGCAATCTTACCTACATTAGCCCTGTAAACATCACATGACTTTTGATGTTTCCCGGGTAACTTATTCGTATTAATGCCATTATTCGCCCTTAATAATCTTCCATGCTTCATGTATCCTGCAAACGCTGCATAATAAATCATTTTCATAGCTATCTCTTGTCTACTAGCCTGTATGTCCTTACCCTCCAGTCTTGTTTCTTCATCTATATATGTAGTGGGTCCTTGAGTTCCACATTCAGAGATTGCATAAACCTGAAACCTGTATCTAGTTCCTGGTACCAGATTCTCCACAGTACACACTGTTGTCACTTTTACATTAACCATGCCTTCGTCTGTAAAACTTTTGTAGTAAGACTTAGTCCCAGTGTACTCCACCTTAGCAATCAAACAAAACTGGTTTGAAAGTCTTTAAAAAACACGTAACGTGACAAGTATTATTTCCAAAAATTATGCACGAAACTAAAAAGACCAACTTACAAAAAGTATTTCACAATCAAGGGGGACTGGGTTTGGGTCAGGGGTCAAAGGCCATTACGCTTGATCCCCTCTGAGGGTTTTTACAAGTCATTAACTCCCTAGCCATGTGCTCATCATTCGCCTCGATTACTCGGAGTGAGAAGCTGTTTCTTGACTCCCTCCTCCTACCCCTGATCCGCCCACTTTCTCTTGTTGTACATTTAGTGTCGGTGCGTTTTTCTTGGCCCGCACCTTTGATGGGCAAACACCTTAACGGAATTCATTCTTGTTCTGTTTGTTTCAATAAAAGCGGCTATAGACCTATTGTCCATAGCCATATTGCTCCAACTTAAGTTTGTTATTTTTTGGTGCCCAGTAAACAGAGCTCAGGCAAGAGCAGCATTTGTAGATTTGTTTTGGGCAGAGAGAGAAAGGCATAAAAAGAGAAAAACAAAATAGTACAAAAATTGCAAAGTTTTCATTAAAGCCGAGATATCTTCATATGTGCACATTAAAGAAAATAACCTAAGTTTTTTTCTTGTTTTTACGGTTTGTATTATCCTTGTTTCATGTTTATCGTATTCTGTCTAGATTCGTTTTTAACACTAGCGAGAAAAGCATACAACGTTTCGATGACTCCATGTCATCATTCTCAAGTGAGAAGAGAATAAAAATGAATAGTTAATTTATACCGTACGAAGGTGGCAAACGTAAAAAGTTTAAAATATTTAAAATATTTAAATAAATAATTGCGCGTGTTGAGTTCATAAATGTAAACTATTAAATAAATAGTTTCGCGCGTACGGAATCCGATTGTTTGTTCAAAGAGGGCTTCATCTTCTTTATGAAAAGCATTTCATGAACTAAACAGTCCAGTTTCCCGGTGCACTTTTTAAGTACGTTGAAATGCTTGGTCAGGTCGCGGATGGTTTGTAGGCCGTGGTCGTTCTTTAGATGTTTGCCGATGGCCGAATTACGGTGCTCATTAATACGTTGATGTAAATGCCGGCTGGTGTACCCGACGTACTCTGCATCACACAGATCACATTTATAATTATATACAACGCATTGTTGGCTAACTATAGGAGGTTTAGGCTCACGAACTCTGAGATCTTCACAGATTTTGCGACTCTTGAACACGGGATGAAGGGTGTGATCGATTTTGTTGCCTAGATCTGATAATTGCCTTTTCACTGCGTCAGCTGACTTTTGATCTTTAAAAGGCAAAACCACTCGGCGAACAGCATTTTCGTTGACGGATAATTGAGCTTGCACTCCAGGGTTTTCCGACCTAACTGAGGTGACAAAGTGAGAGATGGTGGAATTGATGAGGTGGTCGGGATACTTGAGGTTTGTAAACATCATCTTTAGATGATCACATTCAGATTTGAAGGACTCCCATGTGGACGACAGGCGGAATGCACGATTCAACATGGTCTTAAGTAGTGATTTCTTGTACCTTTTATCGACGTGGCTCTGGTGATGAAGCAATAGGCCTGTGTTTGTTGGTTTCCGATAAACACTAGTTTCTAGTTTACAGCCTTTCTTGAGCACTTCCATACCGACAAAAGGTAACTTGTTTCCAGATGCTAGCTCCATGGTGAAGTGTATGGACGGATGGCAGTTATTTAGCGTTGATAATAAATCTTCTGCCACGTAACTTCTGTAAAATTCAGGGAGCTTGTTGTTTTGATCTAGTTTCTCTTCGATAGAACAGAGAAATGCGTTTGCCATAAGTGGGCCCAATGGAGAACCCATGGCCACACCGTCGGTCTGCTCGTAAAGATTGCCATCAAATTGGAATAGTTGATTCATAGTTGCAACTTCTAGAAGTTGAACCAGTTCAGGCTTTGTAATGCTGAGGTCGTGTGTAGTATTAAACCAGTTGTCAGCGAACGCCTTCTCAGCGATGATTTCGATCGTTTCTTGAAGCGGCACATTAGTGAATAGTGACGTGACCTCATAGGATACCAGACTGTCATTCTCGTCGATGACTAGGTTTTGAATCTCATCGGCGAAGGAGAAGGCATCTGATATTGTGTAGCGATTGCTTGACAGGGGCTTCAGTTTGTCATCAAGCCACTTGGCGAGGGCATAGTTGTAAGTGCCGGTGGCAGATAGGATAGGTCTCATCGATAGATTCTCTTTCAGTCTTGGGCAGTCCATAAAGATGGGCAAGGCGTCATCCAGCCTGGCAAACACAGTCGGCAATCTGCTTTGGTAAGATCTTCCGTACAACAGATGCAAGGTGCTTTTCCTTCTCCAATAGAGGGTGGTAATGCTTTACTGGGCGGCCTCTCGTTTTTGGTCTCTGCAGGCTGACAGGTGTGAACTTCGATGTGTCATTGATAGATGCCTGGCTCAGCAGGTTAATATAATCAGATTTGTTCATGATGACTACACCAGTACCTTTATCTGGCTTCGTGACGACGATGTTGTCAAGTCGTTTCAACTGCTTTATGGCCCTTTGAAGTGGTTTTGGCGGCTTCGGTGATTTGCACTCGATGTAATTAAGTGCAATAGAACGGAGGGTTGCAGCAGTTAACTCTTTCTTGTCATCAGCAAGTGTCCGCTCCAGTTTCCAGTAGAGTTTTTCAAAACTAGCTTTTATCTCGATGGCAGATATGCGTTGTGGAAGGGAGAACTTTAAACCTCGGGAGAGAACAAGCTTTTGGAAAAATGAGAGCTTGTGTGACGAGATGTTGTGGATGTGCTTGTCGACATCATGATCCTTGTTCAATGGCCTTATTATCTTGTTGGTATGATTGGCCATTACACTCCCGATGTGTTTCTTCCGTAGGTTTGCCATAGTTCTTACGATGTACATGTATTGGAGCGGCGAGCAGTTGAGACGTATTTCGTCATAAATCGCGTTGATCTCATCTTTCAAGGTTTCCTTCTGCTTGAGCTTTGATCCGAGTTCCTCTCTGATGACATTCGCACTGAACTGTTCGGATGCGTTAGACCACTTTTTTGACTTTGTCTGGTCGACTTTGGCAAAGGTCGGTGTCAGTTTGAAATTCTGACAAAGATGAAGAAACTCGATAGTTCCATCACATTTAACTTGTTTCTTGCTACAATCTTCAAGTCGTCTGAATAAATGCAGCTTGTCTTCGCGTTTCAATATTAGAATGACATTAGATTTTGTTAGACATTTAAGAATAAACACTAGCGAGAAAAACACACAACGTTTCGATGACTCCATCTCATCATTCTCAAGTGAGAAGAGAATAAAAATGAATAGTTAATTTATACCGTACGAAGGTACGGGAATGACGAGACGACATGAACGGTACGGGAATGACGAGAATGACATTCTGGTATCCTATGACGTCACGTCACTATTCACTAATGTGCCGCTTCAAGAAACGATCGAAATCATCGCTGAGAAGGCGTTCGCTGACAACTGGTTTAATACTACACACGACCTCAGCATTACAAAGCCTGAACTGGTTCAACTTCTAGAAGTTGCAACTATGAATCAACTATTCCAATTTGATGGCAATCTTTACGAGCAGACCGACGGTGTGGCCATGGGTTCTCCATTGGGCCCACTTATGGCAAACGCATTTCTCTGTTCTATCGAAGAGAAACTAGATCAAAACAACAAGCTCCCTGAATTTTACAGAAGTTACGTGGATGACACGTTTGCTATTGTCACAAGTGTACCAGCGGCAGAAGATTTATTATCAACGCTAAATAACTGCCATCCGTCCATACACTTCACCATGGAGATAGCATCTGGAAACAAGTTACCTTTTGTCGGTATGGAAGTGCTCAAGAAAGGCTGTAAACTAGAAACTAGTGTTTATCGGAAACCAACAAACACAGGCCTATTGCTTCATCACCAGAGCCACGTCGATAAAAGGTACAAGAAATCACTACTTAAGATCATGTTGAATCGTGCATTCCGCCTGTCGTCCACATGGGAGTCCTTCAAATCTGAATGTGATCATCTAAAGATGATGTTTACAAACCTCAAGTATCCCGACCACCTCATCAATTCCACCATCTCTCACTTTGTCACCTCAGTTAGGTCGGAAAACCCTGGAGTGCAAGCTCAATTATCCGTCAACGAAAATGCTGTTCGCCGAGTGGTTTTGCCTTTTAAAAGATCAAAAGTCAGCTGACGCAGTGAAAAGGCAATTATCAGATCTAGGCAACAAAATCGATCACACCCTTCATCCCGTGTTCAAGAGTCGCAAAATCTGTGAAGATCTCAGAGTTCGTGAGCCTAAACCTCCTATAGTTAGCCAACAATGCGTTGTATATAATTATAAATGTGATCTGTGTGATGCAGAGTACGTCGGGTACACCAGCCGGCATTTACATCAACGTATTAATGAGCACCGTAATTCGGCCATCGGCAAACATCTAAAGAACGACCACGGCCTACAAACCATCCGCGACCTGACCAAGCATTTCAACGTACTTAAAAAGTGCACCGGGAAACTGGACTGTTCAGTTCATGAAATGCTTTTCATAAAGAAGATGAAGCCCTCTTTGAACAAACAATCGGATTCCGTACGCGCGAAACTATTTATTTAATAGTTTACATTTATGAACTCAACACGCGCAATTATTTATTTACATATTTTAAATATTTTAAACTTTTTACGTTTGCCACCTTCGTACGGTATAAATTAACTATTCATTTTTATTCTCTTCTCACTTGAGAATGATGACATGGAGTCATCGAAACGTTGTGTGTTTTTCTCGCTAGTGTTTATTCTTAAATGTCTAACAAAATCTAATGTCATTCGAATATTCGTTTTTAAGCCTTTTTTTTTTTTTTTAATAAAATGCGATTTAACTTACTCTGTATTTGACCGATTTCCCACACCAAGCTGAGGTCCTTCCCATACTAGTGTTATCTCTGTGGTGTGATGGTTTCTAGCTCTTACCTCATTGTGTGCTTCTGGTCCTTTGACAATAAAGCAAATGAGACAATGACGTTTGTTAGGATGAATGCAAGATGAAGACCACTCGTAACACAAATGTCCCTGTGAGAAGTATCACATCTATCACCTAAGGTAAAAAATTATGCCGATTGCTTGATCCCAGTTCTTTTCAATTTTTTTACAGTTTCTTCTTCTAGTATTAAATGTCATAATAGAAGTTGGTCGCAAAAGTTTGTTGGAAATTTGTTGCTAAGATAAAAAGTTATTGCTAGGTAAGTAAAATAAAGTAAAGTAACGTAACAAAGAAAGAGCGAGTCTATGCATTATTGTTTGGAGAAACACTTGCCAAGCTTAAGCCTAACTCATTGCAATGTTTTGTGAGAAGTTTAATGGTTTACTTAAATAAAAAAATGGCTACCAAGATGGCCTTCGCCTTAGGTGATGTCATACGACTAGCGACTAAATAACGCGTAGCTAATACCCCACTGCATCTTAAAGACTGGGAGCTCATCACAAGTTCTCCAAATGGGTTTGACGTTACAAGGAAGGGGAGTGGATTCCATCAACTCATTGACGTGACCAGGTTTGCAAGTTGGGGTATGGCACTGTGCGAGCTGTCTACGGGCGAGATCTTTTGTTCTCTTTCTAACATCCATGTTATAAATATTGAATACTCACACTCACTCAGAATTACTAACCAAAAGAAGCTGATACCAAATCTTAAAGCGTTTCTAAAATATCTTGCTTTTTTTTACTTTTGCTGATTGTTTTGAATCATCACTGTATTGGAGTTTATTGGAGTTTAGAATTTTGCTTCTACCCAGTCTACAGCAAACTTTCGCACGATCTTATCTGTTTGAAAAATGAGACTCACTCAATGTTTCCAGTGATAATGATCGACTATATGGTCCAGGACCAGCTGCAGTATATGCTCGAACAGACACACCGTAACAAGGCTGAATATCATACAGGATGACAAATGCTCTCGTTGAGTTGATAGTTTTGCTGTTGGCTGGAGGCCTATTTTTTTGTTTTTCAGAAGACGCCAATGATGCCTTGATCTCATATGAGATAACTTTGCTGTAACTCGCTTTTCTTGTCAGAGGTGACCACGAAACATTGAAGGTTGTTTGATTCAGTCTACTGAAAGACACGTCATTTGGTGCTACACTAGGTTCTGAAAATGGAAACGAAAACAGGGCAATTCAAGTCGGTCGTTAGTCATTGAACAAAAGAAATGAAGATATTTTCAAAACCATATTTGATCAAAAGCTCATTAAAGAATTTTATCTAAATTGCATTTCATTAACTCTTCCCTCCGTCCCACTTCCCTACATTTTTAGTTTTTCGTTAAGCATATTCACTCATGTTTAAAAAAAATCATGTCCCCACCATTCCTTCAATACCATATTGTCCAGCATTTGCAGTTGATAAGGATGGTCCTTGCTGTAGCTGTGCTGCAGCTGTTCTCTACTTCTCTACCTAGGTATCACGTGCCCTCTATGTACTTATTAAATAACATTAACGTTTATGGTGAATCTAATAGATTAAAATGTTTTCTGACTCACTCTTACCATAATCATTAGTCAGAACAGACACAGTGGCATTTGGTCCTGGTTTAATAGTCACAGCTCTGACGTGGAACTGATAGCTGACCCCACCTAACACATCCACTGTGTAACTTAACATATTTCCTCCTAAGGTTTCGGTGTGAATGTTATGAGGATCTTCATTGTGACTATAGAACACAGTGTAACTCCTGATAATTCCATTTTCTTCTGCTGGCTTACGCCAAGTAAGCTTTATCTTTGGACCAGCTGGTTTATCGGGCATTATCTCAGATTCTAAAAGGTTTGAAGGAATGCTTGGTGCTAAAGAAGTAGTAAATGGAAGATGGAGGTTATTATTTAAACCACACTCGTAAAATTGATCTTTAGCAGAGAAAATATAAAAAGGAGATGAACTGATACACTTTTACATGTTCACTTATACTGTAGAAGCCATCTAAACACTTGTGATGCATTCATTTGTTATACGCATGCTTTCCATGTCACCACTGACGTAACTCGATCAGATCATATAGAGCATTAAATTGAATGAAGTATATCTTAGGCAATCTGCATGAAAAGGGTGTACGTTCCAATCTTATTCAAATCAGCTAGATATATTTGAGACAATGTTGTCTCTAACAACCTAAACTGATCAGTTTTAGCCTCTTACCATCTTCCAGTGTCTGCTCAACCTTAACAAAACTTTTTGGTCCCTCATCAAGAGGACCAACAGCCAACACTTGGAACTCATATTTGGTATATTTATCAAGATTAGTGACATCTTTAGTTGATGTTGCTCCTCCACTAATAGACACCATATGTGAATTGTCCACTGACCCTTTCTGTCTGTAATACAACTTATATCCTGTTATTGTTCCATGTGGCATACTCTGGCAGTGATGTCCATGATGCTCTTATACTGGTAGATGAGATCGCAGTCACTGTGAAGTTACCTGGTACTTGTGATGGACCTGAATTGTTCAATAAAAATGATGAAACGGTTTTTTTACAGTTTCACATCGGCAAAGTTTAAAATGAATTCACTTAGTGCTTGGTGTACCCGTATGAGATGGTTGATATATAATGACGAAGTATCACTTTTTTGTACTCGATTTCACGTTAGACATCAAGTAAACCTCAGAGACAACATGTACCACTTACGAGTGTTAAGGTGTGCTTTAAAAAGCGACCAACTAGCGATCTGATTTCTTAAGATATGCTGCACGTGAATGAATAGTGACTTTCTCAGAAGAACAGGGGTTCCAGGAGCAAATAATGTTGTTCCACAACTACATGCAGGGTTCGTTATGTTAGAAAACCTGTTCCTTTGTTTATACTTTATAATAGTAATTGTCAAAAGGTGTAAAGATCAAATTTCTAGATTGTATAGACAGAACATACATGTATATTTCTTTAAATTAAATTTCGAAGTATATCTAATTGAAAGATATAGTTAAAGAAAAAGTATTTGCCTAACGTGTCACAGGCCATGAGGATGATTTAAGAACTTTAAGAAGGCGTATAGTAATAGTAGTAATAATAATAGTACTAGTAATAGTAATCAAAGTTTAATGTCTTTACATGGGGTATGGTTAGCCATATTGCCCGAGCCAGAGGCTCATGTATGAAACGCAAGACAACAACCCACCCATCCCACCCCAGGGGAGGACATCCATCACAAAGTAATCTCGTGCGTGGGAAATTGACGTCTCCTACCCCTAACCCTGCAGGAGACGGGACCTCCATTTATTTGTCCCTATCCGAGAAGACTAGAATATCTAAACCATTTCTTGATATTATAGAAAGGCAGCATATTCTTCTCAATTATTTTAAGACCTTGAGTGTTGGTCTGGCCGGGACTCGAACCCTCGACCTCCCGCACAACAGTCCAGCGCTTCATCCATTGAGCTAACCGGGAGGCGGTTAGTGGAATAAAGGCTGATAGATCGATAGAAACTGTTTGGAGTTGCGTCGGTGGGGGTAACGAAATAATTTGGATATATCAACAAAGTTGAAATGGTAAATTGGCCACCGTAACGATTACAAAAGCTGACGTTTCGAGCGTTAGCCCTTCGTCGGAGCGAATAGAGGAATTGTGGATTGTGTGTGCTTTTAAAGGCAGAAAATGGAGCTACGTTATTGGTGGGAACATGGCAACAAGAAAAACAAGAATAAATTAGTGGAATGAAAAGCGTTCGTTGATCCCTGTGGGATTTAGACGGCTGGTTTGAAAGATGAGCTTTTGTTCAAGATTTTTACGGCTTTCCGTGCTACCTAAGTGTAAGGAAAGACCGCAAATTGCCATATGTTGCTTAGAATGATTAGGTAAATTAAAATGCCTAGCGACTGGTTTCGATGTGTCCTTGTGATTCCTTTCCACGTCTCGAAGGTGTTCTCGGAATCGGTCATTCGTAGAATAATTCCCCCTGGCGTAAAACATTTTTGCTGTAGGTCTAACAAGCCTATATAATTACATTCCTCACTGATTTCGTAATTCATTTCAAGTTATTTTAAGTCTTGAGATTCCTTTCCAATTCTTTCCAACACTGCTTGTAGCATTTTAATTACATCATACGGAGAAAATGAATGAATACCTGCAGATAGGAGTATTCCATAAACCTCCACTCTCAATACCTTATAATAATGATACGCTGTTGGCACGAAGCGGATGAACCTTGCCAATGCATACTCCCTCAGATCATTTTTCACTATGTCATTTCTCCCTGAGTTACCATTAAAGACCTAAAAATACAAAGGTCATACAAAAATAATGACGCTTTCTGCGACGCAAGTCAGCATAAATGGAAATGAACATTTGTTAGGTTTTCGCCTCACTTAGTTATGAGACAAATGTTATCAAGACCACATGAGCATCCATAAATGGTGCGAATTCAAATTCAAACGTACACGTGCACTGTACGTACATTTGACAATACTTTATTTCAGAACAACATGTAAATACATAATTATTAAGAAAAAGGAAACCCAGAGGTTGGCCCTATATCAAGGGTCTCCTATTTATGTAACAAATCTTACAGAACTAGTTAATAAAAAATAAAAAAAGTCAAATAAGAAACAGCTAAATATCAATTGTTAAATGACGATTCAATAAATATTCATATGTTTCTTCAATTTTGATTTAAACTCACGAACGTTAGGGCTGTCACAAAAATTAAATAAATTAATAGGAAGATTATTCCCGCAGGGTTTGATAATTCTGACAAAGAAAGAATTTTTGTAACAGTTCAGTTTTGCGAGTTTGAGTTGTAGTTTATATGGGTGGTTAGATCTCGATTTAGTGTTTTCACAGAGTTCAAAATAGTCGCTGAAATTCAATCCATTTAGATTGAATACAGTTTTATAACATTCCACTAAGGAAAGGAAATCTCTCCTTTGTACTAAAGAGTTCCATTTAAGAATTTTACACCTCTCCGTGTACGCCATCTCTTGTCTTCTTTGGCCTAAGGCAATTCGCGAGGCTCTTCTTTGTATCTTCTCAATTTCATCGATGTCTTTGATGAGGTGTGGTGACCACACCGGGCAGGCGTATTCCAAGATTGGACGAACCAAGGTTTTGTACAAGTTTGAAAAAATATCTTTGTTTTTACCGCCTACTGTGCGTTTAAGTAAGCCAAGAACCTTATTTGCTTTGTGAACTATTTGTTCAACATGTTTTGACCATTTCAGATCACTAGTCATAATAACTCCAAGATCTTTGTAATTAGATACATTCCTCAACACTGTACTCGATATATTGTACCGCGTGGACTTTTTGTCTCTGTTATGTGTAATTCTCATGACTTCACATTTGGTAGAATTAAATTTCATCTGCCAACGATCCGCCCATAGGTCGAGGGTGGTCAGATCTATCTGTAAAGCAATAGAATCATCGATATTATTTATCTGTCGGTAGATTTTGGTATCGTCGGCAAATAATTTGGCAGTAGACGTGAGGATGCCAGGTGTTTCGTTCACATAAATAAGGAACATAGCCGGTCCCAGTACTGAGCCTTGAGGGACACCAGATGTAACTGGTGACCAATCCGAGTACGATCCACGTACCGTAACTCTTTGTTTTCGATTGGTTAAGAAGTTCTTGAACCACAGGTGCAGCTGCCCATCTATCCCGTACCTATTGAGTTTTAAAAGTAGGCGCTCATGAGGGACACTGTCGAACGCTTTTGACAGGTCCAGAAATATTACATCAGACACTTTAGACGAATTTCTTGTTAAGCACCAGTCATTATAACAGCTTAAAAGTTGTGACACTCTCGATCGGCCCTCCAGGTATCCAAATTGGCTTGGGTTTAGTAGTTGGTGTTCCGTCCAAAATGAGACAACTCTCGATTTCACAATCTTCTCCGCCGTTTTACTGATGATAGATGTTAGCGAGACCTGGCGATAGTTTTCCTTTCTATATTTTGGTCCCTTTTTATAAATTGGAATAACGTGTGCAATTTTCCAGTCGTTGGGTAGTGAGCCGGATTGGAACGACATGTTAAATAAGTTACAAAGTGACGTAGATAGTTCCAGTGCACATTCTTTTAGGATACGAGGCGATAATTTATCAGGACCTGGGGATTTGTGTGTGTTTACGTTTTTCAGATGTTTTTCCACTTCGCTAGGTGTACATAATACATTGCACAACTTTTCATTGAGAACATGTGCAGCACTGCTCAAAAGTATGGTGACAGTCTCGATTCTCGACTCTCAAGACGTTTGAGAATCAAGGATCGAGAACTGAGCCTCGAGGATTGAGAATTGAGAAGGACACACAGACTCAAGCCGTGGCAGTTTCTTTGGTCCGAAGTTATTAAGAAGTCTAGTATTGACAATTAAAATTGAAATAATCACATCCCCACCTAAACTGCGATGAAAGAGTATAATCTACGGCTGTAATTTAGCAAAAACAGTTTTAAATCGAAGATATGTAGATAAATTGCATTCACTTGATTGAACAAATGGGTCACAACAAATCAGAACTGTTAGTCACACGACAATTCAATAATCATGGGTTATCACACACTGGATTACGGCAAGAAACTGTTTCAAGTCTACAGATACCAAAATGTATTTATGTAATTGTCCTTTATTCCCCTGTCTTGCGAACGCAGGTGTATTTTATGTAAGTAAATGCGAAAAAACCACGAAAAATTTAGAAACTAGAAAACTCAACGAAGTTTAGCTTGATGTTTTAATTACATCGAACTGACCTTCTCAGTGTTGTCTTCTTTATAAATGTTAAAAGTGGCACCATCCAAAGATAACTGAATCTTGTACTTCGTTGTCCACTCATCAATAGTCCTGGCTCCTTGAGTAGCAACAGCACAGATAACATAGTCATACAGCAGATCAATTTGTAGGTAGTCATTAAGATCATCCGTAGATTCGGGTGCCCAACCACGGTCATATGACGTATTTCTCTTCAGTCGAGCAAACCAAGGTCTATACCAACGACCAAAATGTGTTGAGGCCGAGAAGCTGCTGTCTGGGATTGCATCATTTCTAGCCACACCAATGGCCGGACTATGACATGCTGTTAAAAGACATTCATAATCACCACTCAGGGTCTTAAAATATACTGTTATGTATCCTTTCTATATTTTACTGTGGCTGTGAAAGGATTCAGACAACTTCCGAGGTCAGAAACTTAGATCACTCTTATCCATTAAAACTGGTTTATTTGTGGCCTCCATTTTCCCCATCAGCTAACTACGCGTTAACTCTTCACGCTTCTTTCCCATTTTATTTGTAAAGGTAATCGTATTGATTTGCATGGGTTACGAGGCAACATGCAATTACTTTTTTATGACATAAAAAGTATAATACTTCTGGGAAAAGTTATGCCGTTTTTATGTGTTTTTTTTTCAACGTTTAAAAGTTACTCTGAAAGGTTTAAAAAGTATATAGAGTCAAAGGTGGTCAAAGGCACGCTTAGTTCCACTGATGCTTGCTGAGTTATCTCCAGCAATATTCAAACTGACGTACCAGTGACTGAAAGTTGTACACAGGATGGCTTGAAGCACATGAAACAGAAAATGTGACGTATTTTGTCGTGACAGCTGACTCATGGCACTTTTTGGCTTGTCAATGATTCTTAAGATTATTCATGTTCTCGCCAGTTTCCCGTCGAGACCTTGGGTTGATGTGTGACCTGTGATGTTCCTTATTTCACACTTTGGGACACCAGAAGTTTTCAGCCTCTTCACCACGGTTTTCATTGATCATACTGTTAAGACCGTGTCATCATGACACAGGAGTCCTGTATGTCAAGCCTGACCCAAATAAATCGCGCCAAACATGCTTTCGACAAAGACTTACTTGTAACCATAATTAAGAGTTTAGTCTTGAGTAAAATGAACTATTGTTCAAGCGTATGGTCAAACACTTCTGTTACTAATATCAAGATCTGGTTCCTACCCGTTGTGCTAGGGACCTAGGTGTGATCTTCGATGATCAGCTTACTTTCAATGATCATGCTGTTAAGACCGTGTCATCCTGTATGTCAAGCCTGACCCAAATAAATCGCGCTAAACATGCTTTCCACAAAGACTTACTTGTAACCATAATTAAGAGTTTAGTTTCCAGTAAAATGTACTATTGTTCAAGCACTTCTGTTACTAATATCAACAAGTTACAGGCTATTCAGAACTTTGCTGCCTGCATAGTGACCGGATCAAGAAAATTTGACCATATTACACCGATCCTTAAACAGCTTCATTGGATGCCAGTTAAAGACTATCTATTTTATCGTATTGCCGTGATGACACAAGTGCATGAACGGTATGGCACCGAGCAACCTTAGTTCTAGATTCATTAAGAGAGGCACGATTAGCGGCCGCTCGACTCGCAATGCATATACAATAACAAACAATAGCAATAACGTATGATGCAAGATCCTCGCAGTAGAGAGCGCTATTTTAGCGAAAATCAGACCTGAAAAAAATTAGGCCTGTACGGGATTCGAACCACTGACCTCTGCGATACTAGTGCAGCGCTCTACCAATTGAGCCAACAAGCCAACTGGGAGCAGGCCGTTAAGTTGGCTTGTTAGCTCAAGCGTATATTTTATAAATAATAGAAAGCGCTGCTACAAGTCTTTGTAATGTGAGCTGCCATATCCAGATGCGTATTGAACCATGTGCCTAGATTGTGCATGCGCGCAGAGGCTACAGGAGAGACTTCAGTCTGCGGCCCAATCTTGATGCTTTGGATTGAAACTTTTGAGAGCTGCTGACGTGTACCTATAATCAGGGACTCAGTCTTGTCATCATTGAGCGTCAGCTGATCGTCCCTCATCCATGCTCGGACATCACAGATGCACGTTTGCATGGCTGACACAGCATCGACTTCACTGGAAGAGTCAGAGGGCTTAAATGACAAATACAACTGTGTATCATCAGCATAAGTATGGACGGAGGGCAGATGCTGTTTAAGAATCTGGAACAGCTTACTCACATAGATGGTAAATAAAAGCGAGCCAAGGCACGACCCTTGAGGGACTCCACACTTCAGATCAAAAGGCCTTGATAGAGTTCCGTTGATAGACACTTGCTGCGATCTGCCCATAAGGTAACTCTTAAACCATGAAAGTACTTTGCCCCGCAATCCAATTGTTGACGTCAATCGTTCCAGAAGGATCTCGTGTTCAACGCTGTCGAATGCAGAGCTTAGGTCGAGAAGCACCAGCAGCGTAACTTGACCTTTATCCATCGCCATTAGGTCATATACACTGGACATACCGCGCTACAAAACTGCTACGGGCCAGCGCAGTTTTTTATACCGCGCAGTGACCATTTGGAACAACTTACCCAGTGATATAAAATTGAGCTCCTCGACGAACTTTTTAAACGGAAGCTGATAAATCATCTTCTGATCAGTCGATTTTGATTTTTAACATTTTATATATATAAATACATCTGTATATGTTCATCTCCCCTATTGCAGTTATTGTAATTATTGTAAGAATTGTAACTATTAAGATAGTTTTTAAGCTCTGAAAGGCCCCTCTGGGGAAAGTTTAATAAATTATTGTATTGTATTGTTTTCCTAGCGCTTTGATTGATCATCTTTTTCTGGTTAAGGATCTTTAAAATACAGTATTTTTTGTTTCCTTTAATTAAATTGTGTGATTTTCGTACGCATAATGGGAGAGTAAACTGAAATGCACTGACAAAGGAGCAGTCCTGAGCTTTCTGAGTAACTGCAAAACAGTAAGAATACCTGTCGCCGTTGTTACATGTACAATTACAAGTGTTAATGGCTGTCCTCGTGCAAAAGTCACTGTGAAAAATATACCTGGCTTTGATTTCACTCCAAACACCTCTGTTCTCATACACATCCCACCCTGATATGTCTGTGGCCGGAATCGCACATATCTCGTTTGCAGTCCATAAACAACATGCCTCACTTGCGAGTTTCTGTCATCATTTCCCATGAGCACCTAAGATTTGAGAAGTTATGAAATACAGCAGTATAGGTACATGGATCCTGCAGGTAAGTATATAGGACGTCACGGGTGTATTTTGCGAAACCAAAACAAACCAAACGAAAGCAAGCCGAACAAAATCAAGTAAAAACGAAAAGTTCAAGGCTTACATGATATATCTCAAAATGAACTGTTACAGAGTTGCCAGTCGTGCTTCATTTGTTAACATATAGCTGATTGGTAGAACAAAACTTTGGCTTCCAGCAAATAAGAAAAATGGAAATGGCAGTCGCCCAGTCAGTTACTTTACACAAGTTGGCCACTTATGCAAAGTTGTAAAGTTAATTTATTATACAATCAAGTGCCTTGTTTAAGTTCGTTATCAATAAGATTTCGCTTTCCAAGACATTTTCTCCATGTTTAAATGGACATATTTCCAGTCGCGCAAAGTACGGTTTCTGGCAGTAATTATGTGAGTTATAACCTCAATAAGTCAGTTTCATTTGGTGCATGGTAAGGGAAAAAACGGTTTTAATGCTATCATATGATTTTTTTGTTATTGACAAACAGCATCTGTTTGAAAGCATGTTGGAAACTGTACTGTATAATTATTCTTAAATTGATTGACATATGGTTTCAAGATAATTAGGGATAGATTTTATGATTTCCAGATAATGATAAGTCCACGATTGACGCAACCTTGAATGACGTTAACTGCTCAGACAATCACAATGTAAAGAATACAGTACATTAACTTGAACTTGGTTTAGCCGGAGGTTAGAGAACACGCTCTATTCGCTCCGACGAAGGGCTAACGCTCGAAACGTCAGCTTTTGTAATCGTTACGGTGGCCAATTTACCACTTCAACTTTTTTGATATATCCAAATTAATTAGAGAACACGCCTTACACATCTGATGTAACTAAAGTGTAATAGCAAAATTGAATCAAGCGAATAAATCGTGAGTACAGCTTTTTCACGTTTTCGACAAGCATTTTAAAATTGTCACTTTCTATAAATAGCATGTATTCCTTGTCCACGATAGCGGTCCACTATTCACCATACCTTAACCTTTCCACCTTCCCTGTAGTCTGTCCAAGTTGTCCCATCTGTTGATAACTGTAGTCTGTAGTTCTTCACCCACTGATCTGCTTGAAAATTCCCTTGAGTGGACACAGCACAGATGATATGGAGTGTCTGTAGATCAATCTGTAGATATGGGTTAGTGTCACTTGTTCCTGCACACCATGATGATCCTAATGTGTAGTTCAGTCGACCATTCTTGGCTGGTGTCCTGGCATTTCGTTCAGAAGAAGCAGCTATGTTACCATCTGAAATTCTGTCATTTTCTAAACCAAGATCCCTATTGCTACAGGCCCCTATACCAAATCAAATCAAATCAAATTGGGATATTTATTACGGGAAAAAAAGATCCATAAAAGGAAGCTCCCTAAAGAGAGAAGACTCTCCCTAATGGGTTACTGTCGCTTGCTCCTGCTCTTTACGATGATCCTATGGTGTAGTTTGGTCGACCATTCTTTGTTAGTGTACTGGCATATCTAGACAAAATTGCTGCATCGTCGAAGAGTATTTGGACAGTTGAGCACGGGAAATGACATAACGCGGAGCCCTACTTAATGGAGTACCCTATGGAGTACCAACATCGAAACGATTGACCAGGTTTATAAAGCATTTTATTTGACCAATACACGATTTCTAAGGGTACTCCATGTAGTTACTCCATAGGGTACTCCATGGAGTAGGGCTCCGCGTTTTTTCTTCTCCTGTTGAGCACGTATCACCCAACAACAGTAAACTGATAGCAACTCAGGGTTAATGTTGGGTTAGGGGAGGGGTGGGTGCGCAGTTGCTTAAATACTGACATTGATCCAAATTAAGGTAAAACAGTCAACTGATAGCAAGTTCGCATTATCTTGACTCAGGTATAGGGAAATTTAAAGATTAGATCTATGGGAATAATGAGGATTTCAGCATATAATATACAAAGTCAAACATATTACAGCACCTGAACGTTCCAACCCAACCTTATGATTATTAAGGCTCTTAAAAACCCACCAACGAGTGGAATTACAACTTCCAGAAACAATCAAGTTTCTTACCATTTCTCATTGTTATTTCCACCACAGCAGAACTCTTTGGTCCATCTCCATGAGATGTAAAAGCCAACACTTGAAATTCATATTCTGTGTACTTATCCAGACCAGTAATATCTTCAGAATAGGTTGTTCCACTATCGATAATTAACACATTCATTGACCCCCTAAACCCTTTCTTTTTGTAGAACAATTTGAATCCTGTAATGATTCCAGGTCTAGAATATGCAGGAGGTAACTGCCAGGACGCTGTGATACTTGTAGAGGAGCGTGAAGATAAAGTCAAGTTGCAAGGTGCTTGTGAGGGAACTGAAAATAAGATGGAATGTTAATTGAATGATAGAAACAATAATGATGATGATCATAATAATATATAAAAGTAAATAATAATAATGATAATAACAACAATGCTTGTAATATTCTTCATTCTGTGTGTATAAAGATCAATCAATGAGGTATTAATCATTAAATTCAACCTGGCCTACTGTACATTAAGTTTCTCTTCCAGTTAAGCACACTGTTATAAAAGCATTAATTTATGAAGTCTTAGGAACTGTTGGGAGCAACATATGTACTTCATTATGTCTATGGGAAACAATTTAAGTATCCCAAAACTTACTTAAACAGATCAACTTTCCATTTGTAGACCACCTTAGAACAGAGTACCACCACCATCTAACATAGGCACAAATACGCACCCACCTCCATCATTGGGAGTCATACTGGTTAAGGCCTTTTTCTGGAAAATGGCACTTCTTAGTTCTGCTTACATAATGTTTGCCCACAGGGAGTGTTCACAAAAGTTAGACTTTTTATCTAACAACCAAAGAGGCTACCTTATAAATTAACCATTACACCAGAGCCTCATTAAAAAATAGCAAAATGTAAAAATTTGATGATATCAGGAATAAAAAATTTGATACCTTTAGATATAAGTACTCCATACACCTCTACTCTCAAAGTCTTATCTCTTTGAAACTTGATGGGCTGGAAACGGATGTACCTTGCCCTAATATCTCTGAGATTATGTTTGACAATGTCATTTCTTCCAGAATTGCCATTGAAAATCTAAAACAATTATATGAAAATATAAATTGATAATTTAACTGTAGACCAATTGCAATTTTAATGTTGATGGCAAGCAGACTAGAACAATGTCATCATTACATCCCTGAGCTATGAGCAGCCAGCTGCCAGTGCATGCTCTGGCTAGACAACGAAAGAGGCCACTGTGCTTAGAAGTATCCAGAGTTGCTCCCTTTTTCCTACTTTAGAAGGTAATTATTCAATTTACATTATATAATTAGGATGCCTAGCCCATAACATTTACAAGTCATCATAGTTCCTTGCTGTTAGAGACATGCATGGTGCATTGTATGTCCACCCAAAATAGTAAGCTTTTTTCTATGATGAGGAGAAATGTATGTAAAATTGTGGCCTTCTGTTAAAGTCTAAGAACACATTAACCAATCCCCAAGCTTTTTCCACAGCTTAGAGTTCAGAGACTCAAGCCTTAACTTTCAAAATATGCCTTTAGTACACCACCTGAGATATCTTGTACAGCTCTGTATGACATCTAGCTCCGCTGGGTTTTTTTTTTTCACCAACCTTGTCAACATTGTTTTCCTTGTAGGTCACAAAAGTGGAACCGTCAAAGGATAGCTGTAACTTGTACTCTGTTGTCCAATCATCAGAAGTTGACATCCCTTGAGTAGCTACAGCACAAATAAGAAACTCATACTGCAGATCAATTTGCAAATAATCATCAGGTTTGTCATTTCTGCTGGGTAGCCATCCCCCATTTGTGTTCAGTCGACCTTTAAAAGCTTCAAAATTTATGCTTTCACTTGATGCTGAGAAGCTGGCATCAGGGAGTGTGTCGGTGCTAGCCACACCAAGGGCCTGCATTTGGCAAGCTGAAATCAGTTATAATGAAATAATTAATTGATTAATTAAAAAGCAATGTCATGCAACACACGAGAGGTAGTCAGCAAACCTACTGATCATAATTTAATTTGCATGTTTGATCTAATTGTATGCAATCGCGAAGCGATGAGTGCTATATCAGTTTTCAAGTGCAATTTAATGGGGAATTCATAAGTGGACTTTCCTTGAATCGAATAACTGAATAAAAATGAGAAAAAAAGGAAACAGCATTACTTAAAATTGTTATGTCTACGTACTAGATGCGAAACAGTATCACTTAGCCTCCTTTTCAACTCGCAATTCCACGCTATATACCTCACTTCGTTAACCAATCAGAATGTGATATTTTATTCAATAATGTGATTCATTTAATTTCCTAAGGTGTTGACCAGGAGAATTTGTTAAAAAATGAAGAACTCCTCTCTGTTCTTCTATTTTAATAAATAAATAGTTTTTTTCTTTTTACTTATTGATACCTATAGTCGGGTTAGTATAATTATCATATGTATTGTATGAGGGCTTCAACTTTGATAGCTTTTCGGCTTCTCTAAATAAATAGTTTAATTAAACTTACAAATTACTCAACTACATGTAGGACTCAGTTAAAATAAAATCATTTCAGAGTTGTGTAATGATCCTATCAGTGGTTTTCATTTACAAATATAATCAGATGTATTAATCTAAGTTTTTTTTTTCAGTCTCTAGCACTAGACTTTAACTACATATAATGTGATATTAAACCATGTTCAACATTGTACCATAGTTTTCCATTTCACATAAAAGCACAGGAGAAGAACTGTCACATAAATATTTTAGAGTAAAGACCTGAGGAATGGTTTTACTGTAGGGTAAGGTATTATGAGAACCTACATGGCATAAAAGTTTTACGTGCATTTGCAACTACAGCAGATTTAAAGCCCTCTAACTAATTCTAACACAAATTGAAAATTGATTTGAAATGGTGGGGGTAAATTAACATTCTCCATACTCTAATAGTAAATGCATGGAAAGTAAAATTGAAGAAAATGGCAGTAAGATTGAGCCTACAAGGAGTTTTAGTTTACCGAATAAAGTTCAAAATATACAATATATACACAGGTTCAACCATAACAACAGAGCTCATCAGTCATCTTCAGAAAATCACCAAGATCATAAAGGCAATTAATGCATGTAGAAAAAACCTAGGAACTAGTGTACATAAGTATTATAACTCCTCTGTGCAATAACTTGAGACCTCAATCAGTGTGAGGTTGTCAAACATATCATGCTATTTGTCACTCCCGACTCCCTTGGGAAATTTCATTAGTAACATGACACCTTTAAGCTTGAATCGCCATGTGCTCGGGCATAGTTAGTAGCTCGGGTGAGCAAGTGTTTTTAGTTTTTATATAGGAGAGAGTTTGAGAGAAGTTATTGTGCTTTTCTTTGGCTAAAAGTGAACGGTTCGGTGAGTCGATAGTTGGTTTTTGTTGGTCGGGGAGGTATTTGGAGCTTAATGCCTTCTTTTGTTTGTAATTTTCAGAAAACCTCTCACTTATATTCATTGTCTGAGGCCGTGTGGCCAATGTACGAATTTTCGACGTTCGTTTAAATTTGCGAATAAACATAATTATTACACGACTCGGGCAGTCAGAGGGCCAATAACTAAAATCAACCAATCAAAATGCTCTATTGCCGGTCAATATTCTCTCAGTATTGGACCGGGCACTGTCCCGAATGGTCCCGAATGATAGCGCACTTGTGTCCCTTTGAACTTCAGTCGTATAATAAATCTCTTATTAACCAAGCTTGCTCGGGACCGTACTGGAAGAATATCGGCCCTCGGTCTTTTTTTGTACTGACCTCGCTGCGCTCGGTCCGTACTGTCAAGACCTCGGGCCCGGATATTCTCCCAGTACGGCCCTTGCGCTTGGTTAATAAGATATATGTACTACGGTACTGACACTTTTTACATAAGATATGTTACCTCTTCTTTTCAGAATAAACTTCAACTTCACAAAGTGTGAAGTGGTCAGAGGCTGCACCAGTTCTTAAACTTCTTACTGTCACATATCTCCCAAATAAAACAGGACGACAGAAAAAGGATACGCCTTGTCCTCTTGGTAGACTATAACTCTGCTTATCACCACACCTGGGATTGGTAATCCCTCCATTAGCAGATACTGTGCCTATAGAGAATCACAAAACAATTTCAGCTTTTGCATTAAAAGTAGACAAGAAGTAACGTTTACCCTACTACTGTTACACAACGGTATGACAGTGTTACATGGAGCCAGATGGCTAACACTGCTACTGGAGATCACAACACACTTGAGTGTAGGACACTGTCTATCTTCCTAGCCCTGGTTATTCAGAGATTGAATAATGCTATCCACTGGATAAATTCCATCCACCCAGTGGACAGCACAGCACATTTTGTTAAGATTGTCTGCTGAATAGCGAGTTGTCAGTTAGATGGCATTGTTAGTTTCGAAATGCGTAGTCTGAGTTTTTCCGTTTACGTTTTGTTCCTATTATTTTTAACAATTAATCCTTTGTTACTTGAGATAGAATAAATATATGAAAATCATATATTTTGAACTGCGGTATTTGATACGTATGATGCACGATCCTCGCAGTAGATAGCGCTATTTAAGCAATAGCGAAATTCAGACCTGAAAAAAATCAGGCCTGTACGGGACTCGAACCACTGACCTCTGCGACACTAGTGCAGCGCTCTAACCAATTGAGCTAACAAGCCAACTGAGAGCAGGCCGTTAAGTTGATTCGTAATGAACCCGTGAAAGTGATAAATGAGATAGAATAAATATATGAAAATCATATATTTTGAACTGCGGTATTTGATACGTATGATGCACGATCCTCGCAGTAGATAGCGCTATTTAAGCAATAGCGAAATTCAGACCTGAAAAAAATCAGGCCTGTACGGGACTCGAACCACTGACCTCTGCGATACTAGTGCAGCGCTCTAACCAATTGAGCTAACAAGCCAACTGAGAGCAGGCCGTTAAGTTGATTCGTAATGAACCCGTGAAAGTGATAAATGAGATAGAATAAATATATGAAAATCATATATTTTGAACTGCGGTATTTGATACGTATGATGCACAATCCTCGCAGTAGATAGCGCTATTTAAGCAATAGCGAAATTCAGACCTGAAAAAAATCAGGCCTGTACGCTATTGCTTAAATAGCGCTATCTACTGCGAGGATCGTGCATCATACGTATCAAATACCGCAGTTCAAAATATATGATTTTCATATATTTATTCTATCTCATTTATCACTTTCACGGGTTCATTACGAATCAACTTAACGGCCTGCTCTCAGTTGGCTTGTTAGCTCAGTTGGTTAGAGCGCTGCACTAGTATCGCAGAGGTCAGTGGTTCGAGTCCCGTACAGGCCTGATTTTTTTCAGGTCTGAATTTCGCTATTGCTTAAATAGCGCTATCTACTGCGAGGATCGTGCATCATACGTACCTTTGTTACTTAATGATAATTTCATTTAAGAACATGTATTAGATATCTTATTTCACATTTCACCACCGTTAGTCGCTGCTGCTGCTATCAACAAGTTATCTGCTACCACTAGGAACTAAACTAAAGAAATTAGTCTAAGTCTACTTTACATTTATGACATTTCCCTTTTGTCTGTATTGTTGTGGTTTATTTCTTCCATTTAGTTCTCTTTATAATTACTTTAATGTTAGTTAGGTTACAGTGTAACATTTCCCAGCGTATTTTTCTTAGTTTAGTTTCTGCTGTACTTTCTTTAAGTTCAAACCGCAAATTTAGCCATACAAATTCAGTCACAACCTTCAATCATAACTTTGCAACTTTCATCACAACTTCACCCTTTCAACCGTTTGTTCAACATGATTTCACACTGATTTCCTTTTTCCAATTTATAATTTTGATTACCAATTGCATTTATTTAAACTTTGATTTCTACTGTGCACTTGGATTGTCTACTTCACTCCACCTTTGGAGGTTACAGTATTATCCGCTCCCTTTAAACAACTGGGCCCTGGTTTATATGATAAAAACATAACAGAAAAAGGAACTAGTCCACTAAAGCAAGTGTTTTATGTTCAGCATCCATTTAACTGTATATTCCTCAGGGAAAATATGAGAGGAAAGCTTCCAGCCTCAGAATACAATGCAAAGCCAGGGCTAGAGACTGGACCTTCAGATCCAGAGTCCAGCTTTAAATATTCCATTGCATCTTGCTCATGCAGAGCTGAAGGAAAGTGATAATTTCTTATGATGCAAATGACATAAATTTCTGCTTAAGGTCTCGGTATAGGAAAACGAGGTGCCCACAGAGAAAATTCTAGTCGCGCGAGTATTTTCGCTACAAAGTCAAGTTATATATCGAATTAAAGCTAAAAGACTAAATTATCTTATAAAAGATTTTATTTAATCGAATTTCAAAAGGCGATTAAAATTTTTGCTCTCGAACTCAGAGGTATCGAGTTTACTGCTGAAGCTCCAGCCCCTTTGCGTTGTTAAATATGTACTTCCTTTTTATTGCATCTGATTGACAGATAAAAGACCTAAAAACGTGTGTGAGGAAATGTTTATATGTCTCGTATTAGCGGAATTATTGCATTTCAAAGTTAAAAGTCGAATCTTAAGCGCGATTTACGCAAAGAAACTGACATAAAATTAGTTACAAAAGAAAATCGGAAAATTCCTCACACACTTTTTGAGTCTATATCATTGTCCATTAGATCTGAAAGTTTCAAAGCGATATCTTAAAACCTGTATCAGCTGGAGGTCGAAGAATTTTGATTTTTGCATCTAAAATAATGCGAGAGAAAATCAGCTCTAAGAATTTACCGCGAGTTCCACGCTTGGCTGGTGAGCCCCGCCTCCCACTTGAACCTTAATTAACTCTAGCCAATCAGCTTCTGCACTTCCCAGAGGAATTAGTCATGGTCAAGGTCGTTCGTTTGCGCGGGATTCTTTCCTGTCATCAGTCATACGTCACTACGGAGTCACATAAGAGGCACGCGCGCTTGCTTATCTAGCCATTGTACGTTCGTTTTCTTAGCCTGCAGTTTAGAACCACCGTGGTCCAGTAGTCAAACCTTTTGTGGTGAGTATTTTCCCAGCCTATATCATCTCTTTACCCTCTGCTCATTTTTTTATCTTAGTTTTTTACAGAAATCTAGCTGACTGTTATTATTATCATGGCCAACGAGGCCACACAAATAGTCGTTGAAGCCGAAATCACAGGCCAACCTGGCTTTTCGGGCGTCAACCTGACCATTGTAGACAATCTGCCGAAATTGAAATAACTAGCCAACCTGGCACTGAAACACTACGCGAGACCCTCGCAGAAATGAACAAATCTATGAGCTCTATGGCAACACTCCTCGAACAGTTTGTTGCTCGCGGGGAGCCTCCCCAACGTTGTACACAACAATACGACGTCGAGGATGAAGAATCCGAACCCGCGCCAAAACGTCGACGCGACTTTGATGAGCTCAGCACCACAGCTTCGGACCAAGATATCGACGATTTGATCAATCCTTCGGGTACCTCCGCCGAGGATGAGTCGCCAACCCTAAACGGCCAATGAGCCTGATGAATTTATCAAAAGTCTCGAAGCAGGATTTGCCGACTCCGTTTCAGTTGGGCCGGAAATCAACCAAAGCCTAGCAAACATTGCGAATAAACGCTGGGGAATAACTTTAACAGCTGAAAAGCTAAAACCATGGCTTGAAAAGCATGCTCAGCCCGAAAACTGTGACTCCCCGTAGCTCAGGTCAATAAGGAAATCTGGGGTCAATTAGCAAACCACCAGAAAAAAGCAGACAAACGCCTACAGAATATACAGGGAACCCTTCAGAAGGCTTCCTTCGCGCTGCTTAAGTCATCTGAGCCATTCATTGACTATATTTCCGAAAGATCTAAAACACTTCTGGCCCAAAATATTGATGCTAATGCTTTATTAGGCCATGCTGCGGGAGAGGCAAGAGTACCATATAACCCCATACATTAATTATGAATTCAGTCTTTGTTCAACTAAAACAATAGCGATAACAATAGAACTCCGCAGAGACTAGTAGTCTTGTTTTCAAAATTTGGATTTTTTTTCTAAGTCTTTTTTGAAACAGGGTAAATTTGGCGCGTTTTGGCTTTACAAAACGGAAAACTCAAGTAATTTTCCAGAGGTTTTTAATTTTGAAATATAACCGAATGTTCAGTTTTGCTTTGAAAGCGTAAAATTGGTCGGAAAATAACGTTAAGTCTACGGTCAGGCTTTGAAGTTTGTCAATGCGAAGTTTAAATAAATGTCGTGTCTTACCTGTTCTTGTGGTTTTGGTTGATTCTTTCATTGCCAACATTCTTTCTGTTTCACAGATTAGGAATTGTTATTCATCCAATTAAATCCGTCTTCACTCCTTCGAAGGAAATTGCCCTTTTGGGTTTTATTATTAACTCGGCCGACATGACCATTAGACTCACCCCCGAAAAAGCTTTTGCGCTTAGAGCGGATTGTTTAACGCTTTCCTACTCAGAATCACTGACCATTCGCGAAACCGCTCAAATAATAGGGAAAATCATCTCCTCTTTCCCGGGAGTAATGTACGGTCCCCTGTATTTCCGACATTTGGAAAGAGACAAAACTACCTCTCTTAAACGGCATCACGGCGATTTCGATAAACATACCTCCCTATCTACGGAGGCCATAGGCGAATTGACATGGTGGTTAGAAAACGTGGTTAACGCCAAAAATGTAATAAGTCACACTCTCCCTTAATTACAACAGATGCGTCACGCACTGGTTGGGGGGCTGTCTATAATGAGAACAATATAGGTGGTTCCTGGTCGGTAGAAGAACTACGCCACCATATCAATTATCTTGAACTTTTTGCTGCTTTTCTTGGGCTACAAACTTACTGCTAGCATTTACGCAACACCCACATCAGATTGCGCATTGATAACACAACAGCTATGACTCTGATGACGACTTCCGCACAGGTTGTCGAAACGTCAGTCACTACCTCCGACAACAGTCCTTCTCAGGACTACACTCACCCGGACGATCAGACTACACCTTCACATGTTACCCCCGGGTTCAAACCATTTACTGCACAACAGCTATCACTGTTATTAATCATATGGGAACCAGTCACTCTTGGGATTGCGAAAACCTCGCTAAAAGAATATGGGAATGGTGCATAAGCAGCATAACCCGTCATAGCTGGCTTAGCGCAATTCATATCCCAGGGGTAGAAAATATAACGGTAGATGCGGAATCGAAGAAGACCAATACAAACACAGAGTGGATGATTGACAAAGAAATATTGACTAAAGCATTAAATACCTTAATTACCTCCCTAAGGTTGATTTGTTTGCCTCACGAATCAATGCCCAATTTTCACATTATGTCTCGTTCAGACCTGACCCGGGGGCGATGGCAATTGACGCACTGATTATGGATATATCTCAAATAACATTTTATGCATTCCCTCCTTTCAGTGTGATAAGAATGTTTTTACAACAAGTAGAGCAACAAAAAGCAACCGAGGTAGTAGTGCTACCAGACTGGCCAACCCAAGCTTGGTTCCCCAAGGCCATGCAGATGTGTGTAAAACCGCCTTTATCAGTGGGTCCGCACAAACGCCTTCTAACACTTCCGGGACGACCAGACGAAATACATCCACTGCACAAAAATCTAACCCTGTTACTCTGCCTGTTATCACACAACAGTTGACTGAAACAGGACTCTCGGATGACACTATCGAAATTATCATGGCTTCATGGCGAAAATCCACTTCCAAGCAATACAAATCCTACTTGAAACGTTGGACTGACTTCTGCGAGAAAAGGAAAATTGAACTATCTGAGGCAAATGTCCAGGACGGCTTAGCTTTCCTCATCCTCGGAGACCCAGGGGCTGAGTTGATTTCAAGTTAGGGCATGAAGAGCCCCTGGGGACATTGTCTTACAAGACTAGTTCCAAACGGTCGCACTCGTTCTGCCATCTGATTGGTGCCAGAAAAGCTTTGTGTTTTTCTGCCCAATCAGAGTGAAGTGTGCTTTAGAGTCCTTTCGTGTGTTTTAACACGGGCATATACTAGTAGCTCAGTTGCTCGCTATGTTTGTCTGGACCTTGCGACGGAGATTTGCTTGAGGTGAAAAGTTTCAGTCTCAGCACACAATGTAAGAGAAGTCGATCAGATTGTCCGCGAAAATCTTACCGGAAATTATACAGGTATGTCAAGCAACTGGCGCATTCGCCAACGTAGCTTTCTGCTTTCTGTTCGCGCCAAAATCTAATCTTAGTAGTAAAGACAATACGGCCAAGGTTGCAGAAAACGTTGAGTTCGTGGACGACCTCCAGCAAGTGCTAAGAGAAAGCTTAGCTGTGTTTCCGGTTAGCTAATTAAAATCTGAACAAAAACTTATTAACGAGAACATCGCGGGAAGGAGAGATGTTTTCAAGCAGTTACCGAAGGGCTTTGGAAAGAGTTTAATCTTTCAACTGCTGCCTAGAGTGTTGAAATTCTTGAGCCAGGAAGGCCACGGATTCTCTTCTTGTCCCTTGGTCATTGTCATTTCACCTCTTATGTCGATTGTCTAAGACCAAGTTAAATACCTTTGATCATTGGGAATCGATCCGATGCTGTTTTCAGTGGGAAAAACAAAACCAAAGACCAAGAAATTTTGGATGGAAAGGGCGGGTTTACTTTATTGCAAATGTCAGCTTAGTAGAACAGGATCATCTACCCACATCTAATAAGCAAAAGTTTCCACGCTCAGCTTTTCTTTTTTTTCAAGCGAAGATGAGATTAGATTTTGGCACGCACGGAAAGTTGCAAAAGAACCAGTTGCTCGACATACCTGCGCGGCCTGCGCGACGAAATAACTTCCCGGGATTGGCAAAGTTTCAGTCACAGCAAATTATGCAAAAAATCTAGAAAGATTTAAGCTTGAATCTCGTTTAACGTTTAAAGCGACATATCAATGACTGCCACCATCGTGTTGTGTACAAACCTCGCAAACTTTAAAACACGTTCTCTAGGGATACCTGCGAAAGTATTCACTACAATTTCCGGTAAGATTTTCGCGGACATGATGGATTTCTCTTACATTGTGCGCTGAGACTGAAACTTTTCACCTCAAGTAAATCTCCGTCGCACGGTCCAAACAAACAAAGCGAGCAACTGAGCTACTAGTATATGTTAAAACACACAAAAGGACTCCAAAGCACACCACTCTGATTGGGCAGAAAAACACAAAGCTTTTCTGGCACCAATCAGATGGCAGAACGACTGCGACCGTTTGGAACTAGTCTTGTAAGACATTGTCCCCAGGGGCTCTTCATGCCCTAACTTGAAATCGACTCAGCCCCTGGGTCTCCGAGGATGAGCTTTCCTCGCCTATCTTTATAAACAAGGGCTTGGCTACAGCACCATCAACGAAGCAAGATCGGCCTTGTCCACTACTTTATCACTGGGGGAAAAATCAACATTGGGTGAGCACCCACTTGTAATTCGTTTCTTAAAAGGCATTTTCGAGCTGAAACCATCGTTACCACGTCACAAATCATCTGGGACGTCAGAACAGTTTTAGACCACTTCCGCATTATGCCCCCTCTGGAGGAACTCACATTGAAATAATGATTAACTCTCAAGCTTGTCACGCTACTCGCCTTAACAACTACTCAAAGATGTCAGACTTTGGTATACCTCGACAGCTGATTCATGCAAGATATGTCCACTACGCTGCGCTTCTCAGTACAAGAAAAACTAAAAACATCAGACCTGGCAATCATTTGGAGCATATCGAGGTCAAGGCTTGTCCGTCTGAACTAGAACTCTGCCCGGTTACGCATATACGACACTACCTAACGCAAACCAGACCCCTTCGCCAGGGCTCGAAGCTATTTTTTAGCCTATTGAAACCGTACAAACCAGTCACACCAGCCACGATTGGACGCTGGATAAAATCCATGCTAACGGAAGCCGGTATTAATACTGAGCAATATTCAGCCCACAGTTGCAGGACTGCCTCTTCGTCATTCGCCTTATCGTCAGGACTCGCCATACAGGACATTCTAAAAGCGGGAAGATAGTGGCGAGTAGAAACATTTGCCAGACATTACAATAAACCCATTAATCCTAACTTTGGTAGCCATATCCTAGACCACGCCCAATTTACAACTCAGCACACTGACAATGATTTGTAATATCGATGATTCACTTATTTTCTCGTTCTTGTTATCGTTAGAACATTCCTATCTCCGCGAATTCACAGAATAAATGGATCGCGTATTAGCCTTTTGACCATTTTATCATTCAGTATAACAACGATCATCTTTGGCGTCTTAGACCACTTGTCATGTGTAAGACTCGGCCCACATTCGGACGCTTTGAATTCTCTTGTGGCTCCGTAGTGACGTATGACTGATGACAGGATAGAATTCTTAAATTAAAAGAGACTTACCTGTAAGTTGAAGTTTGATTGAGATTCTATCTTGTCATCAGCCAGGAACGAAGGAGTCACATGCCCTCCCACGACATGTGACTCCTTCGTTCCTGACTGATGACAAAATAGAATCCCAATCAAACTTCAACTTACAGGTAAGTCTCGTTTAATTTAAGAATTTTTTCACTTACCATCCACAGCCACTGTAATCCACAGCATGCTAAGGATAAGGCAAACACGGTACATCATCTTTGAATCTTGCATTTAGGGATTTACTTCGATGGCTACCCGCGCGTAACTGTCAGAACACACGCCAATATCGATAATCACATCGTCCCAGGACTGGTACACAGGCCCTACATCAGTGGCATTATCCTAAACGTTTCAACACAGAGGAAGCCTTTAAAGGATACCAGTTCTCAGATGCCCAGTTCCTTTTCCCAGGTCAAGAGCAATTCACGGATTAATTTTCCTGTAGTGCAGTGAGTTTGATCAATATGCCTCGTGTCAACTACAGCTCTGTTTAGGGTTGAGTTGCCAATTAGGTTGGTATATGACACCACAATTAGACTATCAGCTTACAGTTAAATAGTAAGAGTGCCTTTTACCGCTGTAAATTAACAAACCACGCGATTGTTTGTAAACATACGCTGCTGTTCCTTTGCTATCTCGTCAAGTCTCCAGCCGGGAGGCATCCTGTACCTGAGCTCCACAAGAAAAAGACAATACAATCTGCTTGAGATTGATAACAAACACCTGAAAGCTCGTTCATGAAAGGACTGTATTCCCCTGCTGAACAAAGCCTCTAGAGCATTCTGACATGACAGGATATATCTGTTTAAAACAGTTTGAGAGACGCTCTACTGTTTTGATTTCTCTCTTCTTTAATCTTTGGTATTTGCGGTTTTTCTAACCACTAAATTGCAGCACGGAGCTTTGATGTTAGGGATCTAACACTTTACAGACTCTTGACTCAACCAAAAAAAAAAAAAAAAAAAATCGAAAATATAAAAAATTAAAAACGCCCTACTTCTGAAACCCAGCTCAGGGCGAATCCCTTTCCGACAAATTTGTTTAGGAAATAACCTACAATAAAATTAAGCACTAGGAATTTTGGGGAAGATATGAAATAAAAAAAAAAAAAATTAAAAAACAAAAAACCTCCTCATTTTGATCTTCGTCTTCTTCTTTTCATTCCTAACTTTTTCAGTCTCAGCCCAAAACACTTTCACCTTAAAAACTTTTCTCTTATTTCCTTTTAACATGAAGAAAGCAAAAACAAAGAAAGGCTGTCCATGACCAATAACCTTACAAATAACAAGATGTACAATACGAGATTAATTTTTAATGTGTTGCATTTAGATAATCGCGGTGTAAAAGAGAGAGATCGACCTAAGGAAAATTGAACTTCATCCTTTTAACATAAACTCATAAGATCGCCAAAATTTTTCAAAGGTCGGAGATCTAGAGATACTGTAAGCACGTTTTTGCCCTGTTTATAGTTTTCGTTACTGAAAGATATGGAACTGCAAAATAAACCGAATAAAAGGCATCACACCTTGTTTTGTCTGCAGAGAGAGTTGTTTAAGTGGGTGTTCGCTTAACTTTCCAGACTTGGTTCTAATCAGAGATAAAATCTAACTTTTTGGAAGAAATTAATTACTGTCGGCTGGTCATTGAGCGAAAACACATCGTATCATTTAGACCACGTCTTATCGGCCGAAAACTGCCGCAAAAAATTGACAACGACAGCAGCTTCAAGGACTTAATTATCACTCTCATCTAAGAAAATCAATTACTGTCCTCCCCTGAAACTGAATGAGATCAAAACACGGGTAATAAGAGTGATACTCAACGTTATCAGGTCCGGGGAACTGACACTAGAATCCCTAAAAATAACAGATGCAATGATCTTGCTCGTCACAAGGAATCAATTAGTGTCTCATACTGATAAGCAAACAGGTGCGGTCATGATATCTTGCTTCTGTGCCCCACTATCTTTTGAATCTTAACACAACAGCAGTTTTCGATAACACAAATTGAACTTCGTTGACAAAAATTACTTCAGAGTTGGAAATCATAACACAAATGTATTTGTGTTTGAGTTGTTTGGGTGAATTGTCAATAATAACCATGTTTCCGCTGCTCGATATGCGCGTTTAGTTCACCCTCCTCCCTTCAACGGAATACAAAACATTTATCCAGCTGACAGAAAGTCAAATAAATGATAACAACTTATGCCCGATACTGTACAGGACTGTTCTTTAATCTTATAAAAACTTCTATTTTGCCGGTCAGAAAAAGCTGTAACGAGCTTTATTTTGTAAACTGGGGTAATCCAAGCCGTTCTTGAAGCTGTATTATTGCTGATTAGCCTTGAATTTTCACCCCATTTTCAGTAACTAAGCCAGGATGTACGTTTTTAAAAAAACTTTTGATCTCAGATAACCTACTGCCCCGCGGCATGGTGAGGACTGTTGTAACACAACACGCATTTTGCGGTATGATCCTTCTCGCATTTTTCTCAAGTCACAACGATCAAATTTCCGAATTAATTCATTGATTAGAGATGAATGCGGCGAGGGAAATAACTAGAGTGGATAAGCCATTTCCGTAGGGCGACAAAAGTTCCTGATAGAAGTTTTTAGCCTGCAATGCACTTTATTCTGATGGAGCGATCGCAAGATGATCGTCAGTGGCGTCAGATAGATTTGTGAAGATCAAACAAACCCATTGCGCAACTCATTTAGCACCTTTTTGCGCACGCGCTAAACTTAATTTAAGATGAAAACCGTACTTGACAGACGAAGTCACAACACTTTACGTAACCTTTCAAAAAGAACAAAAATTTGATCACGAACCGTTGGAAACGATGTAAAACAACAGTTAAGACCGGATGCATAAGGAAGTCGCGTCAATGTTTAAATGTGTTTTTTACTATTTATTAGCGGACGACTGTTCATTGAAGCAGCGTCCTCATTTATCAAGTGTTCGTTAATCCAGGGCTCTTACTCATATATCGTATTAGTTGAAGAATGTTGTTGGCAAGGTCGGGTTTCTTATCCATACATTTTCATTACAATTTTTGATCAGTCTGAGTCGGCCCTAATCGTTTATAAAAGGTGCGCGGCGATGGGGCGAAAGGAGTGAAGTGACGGAGAAACAAGGGCCCCATCTCATTTCGCAATCCCATCCTGCTTTTAGGACGACTGCGTTCGACTCAGGGTTTGTACAATATAGGGGTTGAATACGGGCTTCAGCTTTTTGCACACATAGGATTTGTTAATAAAAGAACAGATAAAAGAACCAAGGTCGGACGTTGCGTTTTTTTCAAAGTGATGAGAAACAAGAAAGATATTACTCTTCAACCCGTTACACTCAACAGCGAAAGGAGACCTGGAAAAAGCCAAAATACAACGGATTAGGGTTCGGAACTGAATTCCTTTAGTGAAACACCCAAAAACTATTCCTCTACTATCCTGCTGATTCAGAATACACAGATTAACTTTCCAATGCCAATTCATTAGTTTAGGTTGGTCCCAAAGTAATACTGTAGACATTACCTTTATGACATGACTTTTCATGCACTAATTTTCATTCATTCATTAAATACTGTTAAAACTATAGCTCGCGCTTGTCGTATCTAAATCTTATTTGAATTATCACAGTCCATATCTGTATTAAAAATATTTATATCCTCAAATAGTTTCCTAGATAATTGTTCCATTTGTTAAGGATGTAAAATGGATTAAAATTTAGCTTATCGTATTCTCGTGGCTAATTGTCTACGAGTTAAACCTGAACATGCGACATCTAGCCAGAAACACACACACAAAGTAAAATTTTCTATGTGGCTGTCTTTAGAAAAATATCCAAAAGAATCAAGTAAACAAGTAGATTGACCATGTGGCTATGTCTACGTTGAGTTGAAAAAACATTATAAAATATATCAACTACTTAATAGGATACAAAAGAGATCAATTTTCTTCCGACCGCTTGGTTGTTTGCTAGCAATTTTTTAGCTGAGTTCGCATTTACTTAGTTACTTCCAAATTCATTTTACAATTTTTGAGTTGCAAGAAACGTTTCGAACAATTTTTCATAAAAAGGAATTCGAACTGAGTAGAGATGATTAGAAAATTTAACATAAAATCGTGTAATTTAATCTCAACTGCTGTGCGAGATAACTGACTCACAAACAAATTGATTTACGACCGATCAACTGGTGACTTACTGACCGCTCAACTGACCGATTCGCACACACTGACGAACTAAGTACCAAACCCATACAACAGCCCGACCGGCTCAGAATGATCGGGACTCGCTGACTGACCACCTCGCTGAACAAGCGACTCTCCGACCGTGTGATCGACCGACTAACTTACTTACTGACCGCTCAACTGACCGATTCACACACACTGACGAACTAAATACCTTACCCATACAACACCCCGACCGGCTTAGAATGATGGACTCGCTGACTGACCACCTCGCTGAACGAGCGACTCTCCGACCCACTGATCGACCGACTAACTGACTTACTGACCGCTCAACTGACCGATTCACACAGATTGACGAAGCAAGTAACTTATTCCTTTACCGACCGTCTGACTGTCGCAACGATGCCGCTGTGCAAAAGAGAGCCGACCATTTCTGCTTCAGATCGATCTTTGAATGTATTTAAACGGAACCTAAAAACCCATCTAATTAAGATAGCTCTTTGCTAACTTAAGAGGCTGTCCACCTAAGAACGGATAAGGCAAATTTCGGACCTTCACCGATTTCCCTGATTTTTACTGTGAAAGTCGATACTTCTATCCCATGAACAAATATTGCGTTTATTTTGAATCAGTCTGGTTTTTTCACTTTTTACGAGATATTTTTCAAGGTGACCTCAAAGGCACCCAGTTTCCTCCCCCCGACCTTCATAATTTAGCTACAAAAGTCGATCGCTGCTGAAGCCGTATTTTCAATTATAAAAAGCTTTCTATTTTCTATGTCTAAGATCAACCCTCTGCCACTACGTTAACGGTCAAATGATTACACTGTATATATTTTTCACTGAGTTACAAATTTTTCAAAATACTTAGCTCGAGCACTGAAATTTGTGATGCGTGTGGTACATGTGGTTGAAAGCTATTTTCTCTTATGTGGGACCTGATCTAGAGTCAAACCTATTACAGCCTATAAGCACTTCCACCTAATAAGTAAATTCTGGAATAAAACTTTTGGGCACTCTTCATGGCGCGCCGCACAGAGCTTTTGCAAATTTCACAAATATTCGCCATTTTGATCGAAATCAAAAATAACGCGATCCGACCAACAGGTAAATTTGGGATCTGAGAACTTGTTACAAATCATAAAATAAAACTGAAGAGTGGATTTTTATATTAAAAAATACATATCATACGTCTTTTTCGCCGTTAAGTTGAAAACATTGGTGTTCTAAGGAGGAAAGACCTGTGTTTATAGTTAGTAAATTATGCAAATTAGCATTATTTAAAATTGTGTCCATAAAATTTTTTTTCTACGATGTTCTTAAACACAAAGAGCCGTCTCTTTTAACTGAAGAGCATATTATTCAACACTTTTAAGGCAAGGTATTTTTTGAGTTTATGGCCATTTTCATCTCCCACGAAGCGCTGATTAAGTAAAACAGCAGTGTTTGTTTTGCACGCTTATCGCCAACTAATTCAGTTATCATCAACCACAGAGAAGTGGACATCGAAGATCTTACCAGTAATATTTCCTTAACCTCTCTTCAGTAGCAAGAGATGTTTTTTTTTCCGGTAAGACGCAACAGAACTCGTTTTCCTAACAGCTTCTTTTATCGGTCAGCGGGCAGGTATTGAAGTCTTTCGGTATGACTTTTCAGAACCACAGTATGGCAAGGATTGTGTGATCGTATCCTGTGCCCAATGAAAACATGCATCCGATGTTTCTGCAACGAAGGACACGACATTCTAACATCGCGAGACATGAGAAAGGCGCTCTCTGAGAGACCAGTGAAAGGTACATCCGCGTGCGTATGTGAAGTTGAGGAGTCTAAGAGAACCTTAGAAGTGAACAAGATAGATTGTTTTAACAAGCTACACAACATCCAGTTTGGGGAAAAAAGTATACGTGCGTGGATGTCGTACGAAATAGGGCGTGGCAAGGAGATTTCTTACGACCAGCTAGTTTCAAATGACCAAGGGGACACCGCTCTCGTTGTAAGTAAGGAGTTCTTCCCTTTTCACAATGCACGTGTGTATGAATACACAGTTCCTGGAACAGAGGGTTCAAATGAAGACGATGATTTGGATGATTCAAAGATGGACATGTTTGAATGTTCGGAGCCTGGATGCGTGAAAAGTTTCCAAACGTTTTCAGAGCTCGAGTTACATTTGAACGTAGGGGACCATTGTGTGAAGGATGAAAGGCTGTCAGAAACAGTATATGATAAACTCCGTAGAGATTGGGCAGAGAGGTTTACTACATCAGTCAGCATCACTGACGAACCACAAGGCGAAACTAGTACCCACCAGGTTGTACGTGACTCAATCCCTCCAGTAAACACTGTCAGTATGGGCTGGGCCCTACCCAAGCCACGAGCCGGATCCACTAGATTCAGTTGCAAAGTTAAGAATTATTTAACAGCAAATTTTGATCAAGGCGAACAATAAGGGCTAGAAGCTGACCCTCAGCAAGTTTCAAATGATATGCGAAAGGCAAGAGACGAGCAGAATAATAGGTTGTTTGACCGAGACGAGTGGCTTACCAAGAGCCAAGTGTAGGGGTTTTTCTCTCGCCTTACAGCAAACAGAAAAAGGCAACGAACACCCTCAGAAATCGAGCAAAATCCGAAGGAACTGTCCCTAGAGGAAGAGGAAGCTGAACGACAACGGCTGATGGAACACATCCTTTATGAACTAAAGCCGCAGCACCCTCTGTCCTACGATGCCTTTAATCTGTGCGAGTGCGCAAAGCAGAATAAGCTTAGCCCTTTTAATGTAGCAATGCTCAAAGAAATCTCGTTTTTTGAAGTACCATTTAAATCGAGAGACAGGAAAAAAGACCTTATTGAGCAACTGATGTCATTTATACAGGAATGTCAATGCTTTAATTAAACTATATCAGAAGCTGCATAGCCCAGGAAAACAAATGATGGTGCCTGTGGAGCGAGTTTGTTTTAGAACAATAGGCACAGCCTCAAAGTAACCTGATAAACAGTTGTACTCAGCGAATTAACGTACTCACTACTGCGAAAATCTCTCAAAATTGTCGTCATTAAGTTTGTGGCGATGTTCTTAACTCGCAAAAATTAAAAGAGAAAAAAAGAAAGGAAAAAATACTACCATAACCGTGGGAGATGTTAATAGCATTTACTCGTAAATATAGATATGTGTTTTTCTTAATTTCGAGAAATTAATGATATGTGAATTTTGCAGGAGTTTTATTAAAATGCCACTTTCGATCATTTGTATTATTTTTCAATTTCTCCCGGCAGGATTCTCCTACTCTCGATGACTTAATCATATTGCATATCTTCGGGATTCGCGTTTGGTTCGACGACAAGACAAACCTCTGAAACTAGATGTTGCGTGACCAGGCATAACTGACTCAGTCACGTTGAAAAAGTAAACATGTAAATTTCACCTCTTCAACAAATACCGTTTTGAAATGATGAATATATGAATACAGTATATTGGAACTGCGGAACGAGAAGAAGTTCATCGCAATTATAGACGAAACTTTTAATTTGCGAAAATAAACCTGAAAAATTCATGCTTGAACGTAATTCGAACCCTTGACTTTTGCAACACCGCCGGTTCAGCGCTCTTACCATTAGGCTAACAAACCAAATGTGATGCCATTCTACAAATGATGATGAGCAACTTGCTAACTACTTAAAAGGAAAACTTTAGAAAATAGCTGGAAGAAATGGTCAAATCTGGCATATTGGCCACAATAATAAGCACGAGTGAAATGAACAACTTTTTCAACAACAAATTCCGTTGGCACGTCGTTGATAACTGAAAACAAAGGCTAGCGCTCTTGAACATTAAGTAAGTTTTTCAAGTCCAAAAGGAATACAACAGTAACGTTTCCACTTCTATAGAAACTATTGTTTGCATGGTCAAATATTGCTACGGAAACTATTTTGGACGCGTGTGTCGAAAAACAAGGAACGCATGCAGCTAATTTGGATATGACTACAGAGAAAGATTATTCTGAAACACTTCCTCCATGCCATGTAAAACGGACAAAACAATATTTTTATCGATTTGATACTTCATTAAGGAGTTGGTACTTTATCTTCAAGCAGTTTTAGGCCGTTAGGGCTTAGAAATCGGATTCATGTGCGGATCGTGTTATCTTTGGTTTCGATCAAAATGGCGAATATTTGTTAAATTCGCAAAGCTCTCTGCGGCGCGCCATGAAGAGTGCCCAAAAGTTCTATTCCATAATTTACTGGTTACGTGTAAGTGCTTATAGGCTGTAATAGATTTGACTCGAGATTAGGTCCCACATAAGAGAAAACAGCTTTCAACCACATGTACCACACGCATCACAAATTTCAGTGCTCGAGGTAAGTATTTTGAAAAATTTGTAACTCAGTGAAAAATATATACAGCGTAATTATTTCACCGTTAACGTAATGGCAAAATGTTGATCTTAGACATATAAAATAGAAAGCTCGTTAGAATTGAAAATACGGCTACAGCAGCGATCGACTTTTGTAGCTAAATTATGGAGGTCCGGGGGGGAAACTGGGTGCCTTTGAGGTCACCTTGAAAAATATCTCGTAAAAAGTGAAAAAACCAGGCTGGTTAAAAATAAACGCAATATTTGTTCATTGGATAGAAGTCTGGACTTTTACAGTAAAAATCAGGGAAATCGGTGAAGGTCCGAAATTTGCCTTATCCGTTCTTAGGCGGACAGCCTCTTAAGCATTCAGTTTCTCAAAAATGTTTTTGGAAATTTCCTAGAGTTGTTTTTAAGTTTTAACTGTAGAGATCTATAAAATAAGTAATACTGAAGAGCAGATTAGATATTTTTCTCTTTCATATTGTAAAGCGCTTAGAGGCTTGCAACTGATAAGCGTTATTTAACTTGTGTATATTATTAGTACTGGGCAGCAGTTTACCACAGTATAACTATTTCATGTTGACGCCTCAACAATCCGAAAAGTTTGAGTAGGCGTTAAAAGAATCCAGGTAGGCTAAAACTGTCTTGTAACAGAAAACATAGCGATCCTGAAAAATAAAAATTCGATAAAAAGAAAAAATAACAAAATAAGTGAATGGTAGAGAGAAATATTAAACTGTCCAGTCATTGTGTGCAAAATTTGAAAGCTGAACGTGAATGTAAATAAGAAAGGTGATAACCTTACCAGAGAGTTCACAGCACCAGGCCTTTTGGCTCGAATGAGTTTAATGGTCTGAAACACATCAACTGTTTGTTCAATTTTGACTCGTTCGATCACTGACATTATGGAAGCTACACAGCCGCTACGACCCACACCATCACTGGAAAAGCAAGTTATAAAACACTTGAGTTATTACTAAATACAATAATAATACAAAAGTGGAGTGGAACTTCGCTTTATGGAAAGTGTGTGTTGTTATGATGGATAATTACTTTTGGCCCAGAACGAAATGGAGCGCAATCATTCATAAATGTAAAACCTCGTTGGTTTTGCGGGAAACTGCCTCGTTTCTCAAAAGTCCCAGTAAATAAGCGGGGTCGAATCTACATTTTCAATTCTAAATCTAAAGAATAGTCATTCTGTTTTCTGGCATTTTAATTCAAAACTTTTAATATCCTGATCTTGACTGTGGAAACGCGGTAAACAAAAAATAGCTCACCAGTAACGGTAAGAACTGGGACTTTAAAGAAACACGTCTTCGGTCTTTATACTTGATAAAATTTGAACGTTTGGAAAGCAAAACTTGTGATAGAAGTTTCCACAACTTGACAATTGTATCTTTTGAAATAGAATTCAAACTCCAGAACAGTTGTGATAAAAACGTTACGAAATCAGCGCACCTAAGTCCATAGTTTCTATTTCAGGCGTCTCACTGTCGATCACAAATTCATCACCTGTTCTCAAGCGACCTCCCAAAGAAGTAATTGAATAGTTGCAATTTAAACTCTATCTATTAGGATACATGGTCATTAACGGACACTATTCGGATCATGTTTACTCTAGGTACCCTCGAACGGTATATCGGTCGAGATCATCGACTATCGACCGAGTCTCGACCGAGTCTCGACCGAGTCTCGACCGATATATCGATTCGGTCGAGAGTCCCGACAGTAAACATGATCCCACTACTCAAACTAAAATCTTTCTCTTGCCTGCACTGAAAAACTATGGTGCCATTTCCTGATTGTTGCTGAGACTGCTGTACAGCTGTCATGAGATCGAGTATCTTCTGAGAATCTGGGCACGAGTCTTCGTTGACCCATTCTGTAAAGTGTATGTGTTGTACAGTTGTTGTCCTCTTGGAAGGCTGAGGAAAGAAAGATGAACAGCACTTTACGCTGTGACTAGAAACAACCCTATTTCAAGTCCAGCTCAATTTTAAGTTATCACTCTATATTGTATACAGCTGTTTCGTTGTCGGAAAATGAAAAGGGTAAAAGTGCACGGGACAACCCTGAAAGGTGTTGTGGTCAGGTCAAAAATCCTTGACCTCAGGGAAATCTCACAAAACGACAATGTAAGGCAAGACATTGCAGGGTAATATACATTTATTCATCATTTGAATTATCAAAGTTCATTGATTACCGGATACCAAGATTTCCTAACGAGATTGTCGCATGAAGTTTTGTCCTTTTTGCGACGACCTTTCTCAAACAGCTGTATATTATTACCTTTCTCATTATCAACGTCATAATCATTAAGAAAACGTTATTATAAATTCGGTAACTTGATCTACTTTAAGCAAGGAAGAAACACGCCAACATAGCTTAATCTCGATTGATCACCTTTGTTGTGTCACTATTTCTGTACATTTTCACGACTATCATCGTCATCATCGTTAATAGCATCAGCATTACCAAAGGCATTATCATGTCGAGACCACAGTCTTAACTTCAACTTAAATCAGCATTATCATGTCAAGACTAATGTCTTAACTTCAACTTAAATCAGCAAGGGATAAAGTCAATGAGATGCACTCTTCAAACGCCGAATCTTAACATCATCAAAGCTTTATAGCGTTCCAAGAAGAACCGTACCTTAGTATTTATCACGCTAAATCGTCGCGTGGTCATGTTGTCTGAGGTGTTTTCCGACAAAAGCTCTACAGTGATGTCGTCATGCCTGGCAGATCCTTGACTCGGCCAATATTGTGGGTAATTCTACAACAGATAAAAACAAACGAAATGCACAACTGTCAGATGGTTTATCTACCAACGAACACTTGTGAAATAGTTTGTAATCTAATTTCCCAAGAAAAAAGAATCAATTTCCCATGTTTTTGTTCATCTGCATCCTTTCTTGTCACAATTTTCGTTACTTTCATTTTCATTCCAGGGCACGAGTCCAAACACATATAAAACTCGTCTATGGATTACCCATGAAAATGCAGCATGTTCCGTTTGAGGTTACAACTGAACTGAGCTTTAAAAGATCTTGTTCTACCATTAGTGAGGAATGTGATACCTGTTTTCCTTCTTTCAAGTTATTTAACATCACAACTGTACCAATATTGTACTGTGATATCATCCGCCAGAAATCTCCTATAGTGTTGTCTAGTGGAGCTTGAGTCAAGATGTAAGCATCACGTTCCTTGCAGTCCTGACCATGAAAAAAATGAGATGACGATATAAGAATAACTTGAAGAACCAACATATACACTTAACTGCAGAGTCACTATCATAAAAAAGGAAAAACAAAAATGGAAAAGGCAAATGGGAATTTATTAGCACATGAAAGTACCCTCTGGCTATATACCCAGTAGCCGAGAAATTTAACAGAATTTCCCCCTGAAAAGTTCTTTCAACTTTCTTGAGAGTATCAGATGTTTAGAAATTTCAACGATTCCAAAAATTAAAACCAAAAACTATATGCTGAATCCCGTATGTTTATGCTCTACGCTACGAATTTGGTTTTTCCCGTTTTTCTACTTTCTATAACAACGTTACTGCAGTTAGGTGTACAAACACATTTACTTGATGGAAAAAAAACTCCACACGATTCTCAGTCTTTGAGATTTAGAAATCCGCTCTATATTTAACTGTAGTTGGTAAATTCAACTTATTTAGCTATATTTGTAGAAAACCAAAGGTTACATCTAACACGCAGCTTTAATAAACACCGCCAATAAACGGGAGCACCTGTCTTATATACCCTAATGCAACGGCACCCCTAACGCTACACCATGGCTCTAATACAGGTGTTAGTAACAGCGCCTTTTAGTCTGGTGAACCAAAGTCATGTTTTCACAACAACAAACTAGAGAAGAAAACATCCGATTGGTTAATAGGGTAGCACGAGTTTTCTAGACTGATGACAGAGCGCAGTATATGTATCTTATTAACCAAGCGCGAGGGCCGCACTGGGAGAATATCGGCCCGAGGTCTTGACAGTACGGACCGAGCGCAGCTCGGTCCGTACAAAAAAGACCGAGGGCCAATATTCTTCCAGTACGGTCCCGAGCAAGCTTGGTTAATAAGAGATTTATTATACGACTGAAGTTCAAAGGGACACAAGTGCGGTATCATTCGGGACCATTTGGGACAGTGCCCGGTCCAATACTGAGAGAATATTGACCGGCAATAGAGCATTTTGATTGGTTGAGTTTAGTTATTGGCCCTCTGACTGCCCGAGTCGTGTAATAAACATATTTAATTCTCTATTAGTTTCGACACAGAACTAAAAAGAAAAAAAAATCTTGAGAACTGATAACTGATGTACTTACATTTACAAACGAAGCATTGATGTAGTCTCCGTCTGGTTGAGAAGACATCAAGTGGACTCTAGCAGTATTCACTAGCACACAAAAAAAGAAAAACCGCTATTATACTCAATGGATATACAAACTTCCTTTTTTTCTAAAAGAATTAGGCCAATAAAGAGCCAGCACTATCAACACCTGGCCGTGCCGTTTTAGATTGCAATGATCAACGCTTTTTAATGAATTTTGTAATTGATTAAAGAACTATCTTAATTATGGTGATATTATGAAGATGGCTACAGGAGACCACTTACACGGAAGAATATTTCGAAACCTGTTCTTGTCGAGGTTTGAAGGTTGAAATGCTGCTGTGGTTTCTTCTCCAGAAGAGAGACAGTCACTGACAAACTGGAGACGCTAAAACACAAATAATGTTGACAACAGTATCATCAAGAGAAAATATCATAAATGAAATAACAGATGAAGGAACCTCTCCCTTGTCAGGCAACTCTCTCTACAAACAGACACGCTCTTTTAAACCAATACACGAGAAGATCTCAAGGCGAGCAAAATTGAATTTCATCAGGTACCAAAAGTGAACTTGATAAGTAAAAAAAGCGATAGCACGTAACATTTTCAGTTGTAAAAGTGCTGCAAAAGTAACTCAATGCAAAAATGACGCAAAAATGACGAAAAACTGAAGTCTTCATATTAGGATTGCAATAAATGATCATTGTTTTGATGTGTTATCATAAAAGGGGCAAAATTACTGAATTGTGATTGGTCAAGACAGAGGGCATTTTTTCTTAATTTTTCTAATTGCCCCGGGCAAAATTACTTGAAAATGATTGGCTGAAAATCGCTTAGCAACGGCTGCTAAGGTATAAAAATTTCTGTTTGTTTTGTAACAATGGCGTCCCGTTTTGCGCGAGATCAGTAAGAAAACATTTTGTCCCTTATATTATAAACAAGTAACCACATGGTTCCTCGTAAAAGTAAGGATTAATATCACTTGTGTTTTCGGAAGTTGCAGAAATTGCCCGAGTCGCGCAGCGACGAGGGCAATTTGAGCAACTTCCGAAAACACGATTGATATTAATCCTTAATTTTACTCGGCCTCATGCAATTACCTATACAAATGTGCAATAGTCTTCAATTACCTTAAACTCCTCTCCGAACCCAGCGTTTTTACAAGATTTAGTAGCCCTAGAAAGTTTGTTAACCATTATTCGTAAGTCCTGGGGAGCAACCTCTGTATTTCCACAGGTCAAGGCCTCCATCACAGCTTGATGCAAAAAGACATACTGGTCCTACAAAGAAACAAAATCGTTAACCAATGAATCGTCATTTTCCATACGCTGTACCTGTATATGATTTATCGAGCCAGGTCTCCAATACTTACATCTTTCTGCACCATATGAGGACGATGTGCACGCATCACATGCACATAATTATAAATGAACACCGTTTTAATCTTGTCAGCACTTTCCAACATGGCGTCAATAGCAATGTACGTACCAGTGCGACCAACACCAGCACTAGACATAAAGAAGAGATGTCTTGTAAGAAATCAGAGCGAAAATCTTAGGATAGCCTTTATGCGGCCTCCCTCCCCTTGAAAGTTGTGGGGGTGCCGTGGAGGAAACTGGATTAAAGTAAAGAACAGAGGATGGGTTTGCTATCCCGACAAAGGCTGTAAAAATTCCTCCTGACAGGGCAGGGAGAATGGGAGACCACCCCTCCCCCCTCGTCAGAACTGTGAATAGCTTTACTACTTATCTCATACCAAACCTCTTCTGGCGACAAGATCGCTTATGAACACTCACCTTAGAGTATTTAATATTTACTTACTTTAAAATATTTATTGGCTTATTAATGCCCTAATGTAAAAAAAAAAAAAAGATCTGTATTTTTTTTATACCCCTCTCCTCACTCCAAGCAAAAAATTCTGGATCCGCCCATGAGGCAGTCAAATAAGTCCAGTGAAAGAGGGGTACCAATAATACCTTCATGGCAGTTAAAAAGGAGAAGTTGAGCAGTTTCTTTATCTTCGTTTTCTTCGCCAACTACACCTGAGAGTCATTTCTAGTCTTGCCACTCTGCATTAGTAATCTTGGGTAAGCCGCCCAAAAGCTTCATTGCAAAATTTCTAACAAGCAACTGTACTTAGGGCTCGGAATAACGACATGAATGAAGCAACAACCTTTTGATATTTACCTGCAATGCACAACGAGTGGACCACCAGTAGCCTGGTGTCTGGCATGAATCTTTTGTCTAAATCCAAGCAAAGCTGAAGAACGCGCAGGGACACCTCTGTCTGGCCAAGTAAGGTAGTGATACTGCTGTACCTCGCGTTTCTCTGAATTCTGAAGAACAAATTCAAGTGTTTGGATGATAGCTGTGATGGCGGACATTTAAATAAGAACATGACACCTCTTAGCCGGCGTATTAAACTCGTTTCACCAGATGCATCAGCCATCCTCTGTGTACATTGAAAATTAAAAAATTAACAACAGCAATAATGAAATTATCTGCCGACGTGTTGGTCGTAAATAAGTTAAAAAAATAGAAGATAAATGCAGAGAAAAGTATTTATAAGTCTTCTTACCTTTACAAGTACAAATGTCCGAATAACGTAATCGGCAAACATTGCAGTCTTGCGTAGAGTAACAGTAATAGCTCCAAACTTGGAATTACTCTCTGGCCAATATTGCTCACACTTGGTCTGAAATGCAACACCAAGTGCTTTCACAGTAGTAGTGGAGCCCATGGTCTCCTTCACAACGATTCCGCCCCCTTTCCTTGTAAAAAAAAGTGTTGTAACGGGGGAAAGAATTGCGCAACGTCTGAACTGAAGAGAGCTGCGACGTAAAATGTCGAAACCATGACCTTGATACCGGTTATTTGTTCACTTACTGTCTTTTTCTTTCGCAGGGATTTACGACGCATGAAGAAAGACAAGCAAGGTAAAGCCCTTTCTATAGATAGACGTCGAAATTTAAAATGACAGGGACAAGTGTCGCAATAAAATTACAGGTTTACGGCCGCACTTTTGCCCCTTCACCCGTGAAAGATCTTCATCGTGTTAGTGAAACAGAATTAGCCCTGATTGGCATTCCTTGCAGCTAAAGTAAAGGATGAGTGTCAAGAAAACCCAGACAAGATCTTCAAAAGTTGGAAAACGCAAAAATGGCATACCTTTCCCAGCTCGACCAGGTTTGTCAGCATGACGATGGTAGAACAATCTTTTTGCCAGATCATTCGCCAGAAATCATTTACTGTCACACGGTTTGGCCCTGAAGTAGTATTTCAAGAATAAAATAAGAGAGGCAGACACGTTTCTCTGGATGTTTTAATGGATTGGCCAGAACAGAGAAATCTTCATTAAAAAAGCATGGACTAAATGGGGCAGCTTGATAAAAAATAAAAGCTATTTTGACACAATTATGTCCTAATAGTTGTTTGAATAAAAATTATTACCTTGTGTGGCGATGTAACACATAGTTTTCTCGTCAAATGTCTGAAGGAAGGATTTGAACGCAGAACGAAAATTAGTGGCGGAAACTTGAAGAAACTAGACTTTCCTTTACGAAATTCTTCTTTTAATTGCCCTTACAAAAAGTTTCGAACGAAAAGAGTGTTGTAAATAATCCGGAATTGCATCGGCTTTGTCTTTAAGGCTTTCCTTGCGCGCGCGCTGTGATTGGCGAAAAACATCAGCATCAATTTGAGACGTAATCACAATTACAATCCATACTTGCGTTTTCCCGCGCTTAGGACGGTTTAGTACTTTACCAACACTGACTTTAAGTTCTTACTGGCTCCTTGAGATTTTCCCTTGCTCTGATTGGCGATCGCGTTGACTTTGGTTTTGGTTTCAAGACACTCATTGGAAAGAACTGTGTATACGTATTCAATGAGCAACTTACCGGGATGTAACTAGCGTTAATGTAGTCAGACGTAGGATCGCCTTCTACTTTGTCCAAAACAACACGAGAATGATCATCTGTTAATAAACAGAGCTTGTCATTAAAAACGAAGTTTGAGTAAAGCTATAGGAGACAAAAACGTTCAATATACACTTTGCCGCAGTACACTACATGTTATACATGGCTAAGACTCGGGTTAAGAATTGGCCCTTGTTGATGACGAGAACGACCGTTGGTTCAAGTCAAACGACAAAGACGAACAGGACCCTGGCAATGAAGAATACAGTCATGCGTTGGGTGCGAGTGTGAGCTACAAAGCAAGCGAATTTCGTAACTCACAAAAATCGTTCTTGAAGCAGATATAGTCAATTAAGATTTAAGCTGAAATATAAACGCAAAAAGAGTGGTTCTTCTTACAATTTATTCAAGAACAGACGCATACACCAATGTAGATGTAATTACTGTTGATAACTTTTGCCTTCTTTATTACAAAAAGCAAATAGGTTTCCATATTGCAGTGCGTCTCTTTAGTAATGTATCACCGAGGAAGTGAAAATGTAGTACGACTTTCTGTGATGCACTCGACTTAAAACCAATTCTGGTTTTCCCGCGCTGAAGATAGTTCTCTCAATCTAACTTCGAGTTCTCATTGGTTCCCCGTGATACCTTACGCCGATCTGATTGGTTGCAGTGATTCCTTTGTTTTCGTTTAAGAAAATCACTAGAAATGTGCTGTATTTCGAAATTACGTGAACTACTCACAGGTAGTTATGTTTCCATAACGGTTCTTAGATCTGTTTTTCCGGCCAGCATTCCAGGAAGCCTGCATACCTCCAAGAAAATCCTAGAAAATAGTCATGAGTTCCATGACCACCATAAAAGTTCATTAGAAATTATTGCGATGTATTGACTAGACATTGTTTTTCACTTTATAGGTTAGCTAGTAAAAACAAGTCAAACACTTCGAGAAACCAGAAAACGTGAACCAATTCACTTACATCTTCACCATTAAAAATATATAGATGAACCTGTGACACTGCCCGCGTTTATAGATTCCAAACAGAAGCCTTACCTTTCGAAAACTGTCCACAAATGTGCCAAAGATCGTGCTTTCCACTCCAATCGATTACCCTTGCCGTAGCTACGTCTAAAATCTCTTTTTTCTCACCCCTTTGAATAATTAGTTGCTAATCTTAACTAGAATCACGATTTTCCATCGATAACCAGGGCAGCACATGTCTCGTATTTGAGCCGCGAGTTGCGGTTTCACGTATGCCTGCGTCCAAAGAACACTGATTTTTGTTTCTAGTCCAGTCTACTATACGTGTTGTAAAGTTTCTAGTTAAAGAAATAATTCAAAGGAAATAGAAAAAATGTGAAACCGATAATTTCTCTGCGAAAAATTGATATGTCTTAGATCGTGGAAGAGCTATGGAAATACCTTAAATTCCTCTCGCAGCACAATAGCTCCATTTTTTGATTTTTTCCTGAAGTATTTTGGAAACTCATCGACAGGAATTGGTTTGGGTTTCCCATCGTCAGGCTGACTGTAGACAAGTTCCTCGTCACCAGACGAGGATGTATCTACAGCATCTATAAAAAAACAGCGTTCAGAGATAGTTAGATAGAGTGAACATTTGTACCACAAGTTGAAAACGTTCTTTGCAAAGGTTTGATATAATCTGTTATCGATTTTACGGCTTAAATTTGATCTTCAACTTTTAATCCATGTTTCTCTCCCAAAATCAAAGTAAGTAGCATTTTCGAGCGAGATTTTGTGGATCAATTATGGGATAAAGTGCCGTTGTTTTTCGTTTTTTATAATATCCCCAGTCTGTGGAACCTGGATTTCGCGGTCGCTCCTCCGTTCCCGGTGGGTGACCTCTTAGTAGAGGTTCCATTGTAGTTTTCAAGTTTCACATTCAGCCATACCTAAACACTTTGCCTAAACAGATTGATATACTGAGGCGCTTGCTACAATAAACACACTGAACTGTTGAATCCCAAAAGGTGTTCCTAGGATTTAGTTACTGTTACATCAACAACTCAAGAGGTACGCCAGTGAGTTATATGTTAATCATGCCTTGCTCTTGTTCACGGCTAGCGACAAAACCAACGTTTTCATAAAATCCTCCGGTTGAGTTAGGAACTGGACCATTCTGGATGTCATTCAGTGGAACTGGAGACTTTCTCTTATCACCCTCCTTTCGTGATAGCTTCCTCCTATTAATTGTTAAAATAAAATTGAAGGATAAAGAAACATGCTGTTCGTTTCTGTTACGAACGTGGGATATATAAAAAATAATAGAAGCTGAATTACATATGCATTTTGATTGGTTCTTTCTTATGATCTATTGGAGGACGGACGCATAGATGACGTCACCATTAACAGCAAGGTCACCTGAGCCATTACTGACTTCATATGTGACAAGCGTCCTGCAGATTGCTAGGAACAGCAATGTCGAAAGCCTCAGGTAAGTAAACAGAAGAAGAATGAAGTAAAGAAGAATACTGTAAGTAGTGATCAATTGCAACACGAACCTTTTCTATTTTATCTTTTCCCCAACTGAAAGAAAAACTAAAACTATACCCCAAGAGTATACCTTTTCCTAGCAGTGCTAGCTCACCTTCGATAGAAGAACACGGCAACAACAACCGCCGGAATAAGGAGCAGCAAGAACACCACAGGTACAGCAACAGCTGCAGCGTTTAGCCCAGTCGCTCCTTGATTTTAAAAAAGAAAATAAAACATAAAAACATTCCCTTCTGAAAGAACTACTCTGAAGTAAATTCAAAGTGGTACAGAGGGTTCGTACTACATTGGTGATGCCCTTTCCTTTCCAATCCTCTTTCTACGACTTTTCCAAGTAAAATGTACAGTATAATCTGCGACTTTGGACTGGAAACAATGTTAAAAAAGATAAACATGCATTTATTACTGTTTTTTCGTCTTGGCTTTACACTGTACCATAAAAAAAGCTTTTGTCTCAATCACTCTTCGCGACTTTCCTCGTGACAGACTCAAAGACCAAGGGAAAAAATTAGAAATGCCTGAAATATCATGCATGTTTAATCAACGATCACCGTCTTTCCAGATTTTCTTTCTGGACCGGTTCGAACCCTGACTGCGAGAAACACTACCCACAAAAATAAGATGCGATGTCACACAGCCAATTCGAATTATTAATAATTGACCAGTGAACATGCTACGATTGAAGCAGAAAGATCAGAACTTTATCAAGGTTGTCTAAAATAAGTCTTTTACCCTTGTGCGAAATAACGTCATAACATCAGCCAAGTTGTAGAAAAGTAAACTTTTACCTGCTTCAACAGAAATCCTGGCGACTTCGCCGACCTCTCCATAAACGTCCTAGAAAGGACATCAAATTCATGGAAGTTACTATCAAACTTTTTTTGCAAAATGCATGTAACGACCTATTTTGTCTTCTAGAAGAACCAAATACTGTCAACGCTCGCCACCTTTTCAACCAATCACATTCAAAACAAGCAGCTTGCTTGTTTTCACTTTGAGTTCTCATTGGCTAATGATAACATCAACCTTTGTTCTGATTGGTCGTTGGGATTACTTTGGTTTTGGTTTCTCGAAACAATTGAATTGCTCTGTGTAATGTACTTCATGAGTATCAAAAAGTTACTTACGCCTTCGTGTTCTGTTATGGCTCTCTGATAAATAATGTAGTCATCTCCTCTTTCAAGGTTTTTGTTAACAAATTTTCCATAACGATTCCCGTCGCCGACGGTGAACTTCCAAGACTTCTCATAGACTGGAATATTTTCTATCTCGGCAGCAACATAAAAGTTCAGGCTATCTTTGTTTGAATCCTCTAACTGTGATTTATACTCAGCGGGAAGCGTCTCAACACCATCAACAACTCTCAGAACAATGACTTGATAAGCACTGGAAGAGTGGAAAACGATTATTTCAACTATTCTGATCAAACATCACAAAGATCACTGAAATATTAAAGACAAAGAGTCTGTATACAAGACCTAAAAAATAATTGAAAGAACAGTCACCTTATTGGACCATTCCTTTGTTCTGCAGGCCACAGTTCAACTTCAACCTGTGACTCAGAAACCTTCCTGATGGTCAATGATGGTACAACTGGAGCCAATGGCTCTGGGGAAAAAAAGAAATTTTATAATAATTATAATTAGCATAATTGTTACACTAAGATCAGTATGCATATTCTCCATACTGATCTCCATGCATTTCCTAAGAAGCTGACAAGGAGAATTTGTTTGAAAATCAACAACTTTTTTAGTTGGTGATCATTTTCTCTATTCTCCTGACCTTAATGAGTGATTCAGGGGTGATGTTGTAAGGAGAAAATAGATGTTAGTCACTCTTAGGGATCACATGGCCATGGTTAAGAGATACATGCTCACCTCCTATTTCTGTTTCCTTTTCCAAATAAGTCGGGGATCCCTTGTTTCCACATTTTGAGATTCCATAAACTTGAAACTCATATTTGGTACCTGGTACCAAGTTATCAAGGGTACATTTTGTTGTCCCCTGTACATCTTTGCTGCCTTCATGTAAAAAGCTGTTGTTGTATGACTTTTTCCCAGAGTACTCAACCTTAAACAATCAAAAAAAACCCGTTAAGTCAAATGCCAATTAATACCACATCTGACTTAATTTATTTACCAATAAAATCTCTCTAGTCTTGCATTGTCATGGTCACAGTGCAAAACAAAAAACATCATATTTTAAAGGAGTTGTCACATGTACATGTAAAATGACAGACAGCTTACAAGTCAAGAAATTCCTCTGATCTGTCACAGTAACTATTACAGAGGCTGCTCATATATTGTTGTACCCATACAAATGGCACATTACATATTCCCTGGTATACTTATTCATCAGGACATTGGTCATTACCAATAGTACTTAATTAAAAATTAATACTCTTTATGCTAGGAATTACAAAAATCACAAAAAGGACACAGTTTCTGATTTGCAACTGGAAAGTGTTGTGGTAAACTTTCTTTTAAAACCCATGTCATTTCAGTAAAGTATAGACTTAAAAAAAATAAAGCACTGCACCTTCCAGTTTTCTCCAGTAGCAGTCTGGGGTCTTTGCCATTCCAATGTCATCTCTGTTGACTGAGCGTTTGTTGCTCCTAGCTTGTTGGGAGCCCATGCTGCTTTGACATATTAGGAAAAAAAACAATAAAGGTATCACAGCATTTTTTTTTTTTAAAGTTTCTTCTTCTGTGTAGTACATATTTAGTACTACTGTTATTTTTGAACTTTTTCTGTAAATTTGTTGTTTTCTTTGTATGCACAATATTAATCCATGTTGTAATTAGAATAAAAATAAATTTTAAAAAAGTCACTATGACAAACTGAATGTGACAATTTAAAAACAATATTTTTACAGCTTGTGAAAAAGTTATGGGAAACACTGAAACTTGTTTCCTTGGACACACAATTGAAAGGAGGTGTTAATATGTTGGACATCACTCTTCATTAGCCAAATGAAGCTGTAACCAAAGTTTCAAGTAATTCTACATTACCTTGCTTTTAAACGTTTGCTGATGATTCTGAATGAATTTAAACACTAAGCTACCCATTCTAAATCAATGAATTCAAAGCAAACTTTTACATGTTCTAGTTTGTTACAAAAAAAAAGAAACTCACTCAACGTTTCCAGTGGTAAGGGTTGACTAAATGGTCCAGGACCAGCAACAGTATATGCTCGCACAGACACACTGTAACAAGGCGGAATATCATAGAGAATTGCAGATGCTCTTAGTGTGTCAACAGTTTTGCTGATGTCTGGAGACCTTTTTTGTCGATCTCCAGAAGACTTAAGAAATGCCTTGATCTCATATGAAGTAACTTTGCTATAACTTTCTTCTCTTGTCAGAGGTGACCATGAAATGTTGAAGGTTGTTTGATTAAGTGTACTGGAAAACACATCCTTTGGTGCTACACTGGGTTCTGAAAAGGGAAATAAAAATATACACATAGCAATTCAAATAAATAGTAAGTTGTCAAAATTAAAAAAAAATGTTTTGGAGATTGAGGCTTACATTGAGTTTTATGATGTTTGAGTCAAGTTTTGAGATGTTTGAAACAAGTTTCAAGATGTTAAAGACATTAAATTTGAAGATGCTTGAAACTCATTTCGAGCACTTAGTGTTGATAAGAAAAGTATGTCCATTCCTTCACCCTTCACTACAGTTTTATATTTTAGGTACTGTAAGCACATTCATTCATATTGTTTAATACAATCATGTTCACGAGACCTTCAATACTACATTGGCAAGCACTTGGAGTTGATAATTATAAGGAGAATCCTTCCTGTACCCATATTGCAGCTGTTCTCTACTTGTCTATCTTGATATCACTCACCCTCTATGTACTTACTAAATAACAGTTTATAATGAGTCTATATAATTAATTATAATGTTTTCAGACTCACACCTACCATATTCATTAGTTTGAACAGACTTAGTAGCATTTGGTCCTGGTTTGATAGTTACAGCTCTGACGTGGAACTGATAAGTGGCCCCTCCTAGCACATCTACAGTATAACTTAACATATTTTCTCCTAACGTTTTAGTGTGAATCCGATGAGGATCTTCATTGTGACTATAGAACACAGTGTAACTTCTGATAATTCCATTTTCTTTTGCTGGCTTATGCCAAGTAAGCTTTACCTTTGGACCAAATGGTTTATCTGGCTTTATCTCTGAGTGTGAAAGGTTTGAAGGAATGCTTGGTGCTAAAATAGTAAAGAAATGGAAGATGAAAGTTATTATAATAATTATAATTATTAAAACTGGATCATTGGATAATGCAATTCAAGACTTTTTATTGGTTCAGCCATTATGGTATATACCATAATCTACAAATATGGTAGGTGTACGTGTCAGCTTAATAACCCTTTAACTCCCAAGATCTGATTGTGAATTCTCCCCTCTAGCTGATACACGTTTCCTTGTAAATTGGTTACAAGAATTTGGTGTTCAATCAAGGTACCAACTTCTTACTGATGAGCTTGTGGATTCTCATTACCTGTTTGCTGGATCTTGTATGGATATTATAGAGAGAAGTTACATGTTGATCACTTCTGGGAGCCAAAGGGTTAAAATCAAAAGGGAGCTAAAAAATCCGGTCTCTTCTTACAAAATAATATTTTCTTGGGGGCATTTTTAATAAAACAATTATTCCACTCGTGCTTGTTGGATATGAGATGGTTATAGCCAACTCGGTGCTATGCACCTCATTGGCTATCTATCATCTCATATCCAACGCGTGCTCGTGGAATAATTGTTAACTATACACTCATAAAATTGACCTTCGGCAGAGAAAATGTAAAAATCAAATAATGCCCTTTTTAACATGTTCACTTACACTGCAGAAGCCATCTAAAAATAATAATTATTATTATAATTATAATTATAATAACTAACAATATCATGCATAATATCAATACAGTAAACCAGTGGCAAGATGTACATGTATGTTCCAGTTTCATTCAAATAAGCCCAGTGTTTATTAGTAAAATGTTTTACAACCTACACTGATCAGTTTTATCCTCTTACCATCCTCCAGTGTCTGCTCAACCTTCATAGAACTTTTTGGTCCCTCACCGCGAGAATTAACAGCCAACACTTGGAATTCATATTTTGTGTACTTCTCAAGATTGATGACATCTTTAGTTAATGTTGCAGCTCCAGCAATAGGCTCCATGTTTGAATTGTCCACCGTGCCTTGCTCTCTGAAGAACAACTTATATTCTGTTATATCTCCATGTCTGGCATATTCTGGCAGCGATGTCCATGATGCTCTTATACTGCTAGATGAAATCACAGTCACAGTGAAGTTGCCTGGAGCTTGTGATGGACCTGGATTGTTGAATGAATAAAAATTATTATAACGTAATATTATCTTAGATCTGCAGTTTAATTCACATTGTTTGAGTGCCTATAAAGGGACTGGATTGGTCAAGACAGATGAAAGTGGTGAAGAATGATGAAGTGCTGTTTTTGTTCTATCAGTGTAGTTGTGTCCTCCCTAAAATGTCACAAGTCTGAATTTCTATTTCTTCCAAGTCTGACATCAAAAGAATCTCAGTGACTAGTCATGCATTCCTGATGGACCAAATGAGTGGAATTTCAGAAGGAACTAAGTGGTGATCTGATTTCCTTGGGGGGATACCTTACAGATATGATTATAGACACAGAACATCCACCATAGACCAGTTATGCAATGCTTTTGAGTGTTCTACCATGGACTATTCCACAACTCACTTATATTTTTGTCCGTACCTAAACATTAATGTTGAGAAAAGAATTTGATTCTGACACGACTCAAACAGCACTTGGAATAAAATAGAAACTGCACCACTTGTTTGATTTTGGCAGGAATAAGATCACAGCAAAGAAGATCCTGAGTAGATGAGTGGACACATTATACCATTATATACAATTTAATTCCTCAGAATCCTGATAGGCATAGTATGGGAAACATATATTTTATCTAAAAATATAGGTGTTGATACAAATAGAGTATTAACCTCAGTGTATCAGTATAGGCTAGTTAAGAGATTTTATAGAACATTTTCAAGTAAGGCAAATCATAACATTCCCTTCCAATTTTCCCAAAACTTTTAGGATTTCATTAATGCAATACAGGGAAAATAGAGTAAATACCTGCGGATAGGAGCATTCCATAAACTTCCACTCTCAATGCCTTCCAGCCATAATACTCTGTTGGCATAAAACGGATGAACCTTGCCAATGCATACTTCCTCAGATCATGTTTTACTATGTCATTTCTCCCAGAGTTACCATTAAAGACCTGAAATTATAAAGGTTGCACAGGAGTAATTTATTCATTTATATTTAATTCTATTTGCCACACTTCTATAAAAATTTACAAGGAGGCATGATAAGCTTAAGTAATACAATGTGTACAGTGAGGAAACTTAAATGAAAACAAAAGGCTTATGTAAGGTTAGGTTTCCTCCAAAAAGAGCAAAATTCTGCAGAAAATTCTTAAAGCACACTTGCCAGTACTTTACTGGTCAAGGTGTTGGCCAAGTGTTGACCAACATACCAATAAATGTCAACTGATAGTGGTAACTGACAGTGAACCAACTCGAATAACATGGCAACTGACACTTGGTTGACTCTCAGGAAACATGTCAACTGAGTATCAGCTGATTTTTTTCCAAAACTCAGTTGAAATGTCAACCAATGGAATCAACCAACAGATGCTTTAAGTACCCAAGATCCCTCCTGCCTTGCACTTTTATGAAAGTAAATGTAAAAAAACTATTAAAACTTAAAAAAATTCAACCAAGTTTAGCATGATGTTTCAATTACATCAAACTGACCTTCAAAGCATTGTTTTCTTTATAAACATAAAAATGGGAACTATCCATGGATAAATTAATCTTGTACTTTGTTGTCCACTCATCTACATAATTGACTCCTTGAGTAGCAACAGCACAGATTACAAAGTCATACAGGAGATCAATTTGTAGGTAGTCAGCTGGATCTTTTTTAGTTTTGGGTGCCCAACCGCGGTCAACTGGCTTACTTCTATTCAGGCGAGCAAACGAAGGAAGATACTTTTCATTAAAATGTGTTGAGGCTGAGAAACTGCTGTCTGGAATTACATCATCTCTAGCCACACCAATGGCCGGACTATCACATACTGTTAAAAGACAATTAGGGAAATTATCAAAAACTGTGGTTTCAACCTTGAAATTCAATTTATCCTTCATAAACCGTAACAATCACAAGTGTGCTGCATCATCAGAACGCCTCAAGTGATTTTACTAGAAAAAAGTGACTTGAGGTATAGACATGTATCTTTGTGTAAACTAAGACTGTTGCTGTTGAATGCAAATTCAAGGCTTGAAAAAAAAAAAAAACCCCTTTTCAAGGGCGTAGCCAGGGGGGGTTCTGGGGTGCCCGTGACCCCCCCCTTGGTAGGTCTTCTTTAGAGCAAACAACCTACAATATTCAGGTGACGAAAACGCCATTACAATATCTTGGCCGTAAAAGCCATTGATATGGGCCTTCATGCGACAGAGCTGAATAATGAAGTACTACGTCAGCGGGTATGCGGTCAACAATGCGGGCTCAAGTGTCCTAGGTCTAAAATTTAGCGAAATTAGCAGCAACTCTATTTTCGTTGAAGGCACTTTCCTATTTCGAAAGGTTTAAAGGAGAAAATTAATTTTTGAAAATTTTTAGGGGGTGTACCAAATTTTTGGAGGTTGTTCTGTAAATGAAAAGCGGTAAGGAAAACGATGCCTCGAAGCAACAGAATAGGAAATCTACGGTGGCCCACAAGTGCACACCGAATTCAAAAACTCTACACAGAATTCCAAATGCCTACACCAAATTCAAATTGCTCACACCGAATTCTAAATCTCCACACCGAATTCTAAATCTCCACACCGAATTCTAAACCTCTACACCGAATTCTAAATCTCCATGCCGAATTCAAATTGCTCACACCGAATTCTAAATCTCCACACCGAATTCTAAATCTCCATGCCGAATTCCAAATGCCCACACCCAATTCAAATTGCTCACACCGAATTCTAAATCTCCACACCGAATTCTAAATCTCCACGCTGAATTCAAATTGCTCACACTGAATTCTAAATCTCCACACCACAGGTTGCGATGTTGAGCTCTGTCAAGGTTATGTTTCTTGTTCTAACATAACTTAATGTAACAACAAGTAAATAGGAAGCTCATTGCAATTTCTCAATTGACATTAAGGGTCTGTGATTCCTAGAAGAAGCACAGCCACCTGAGATGTTAAGTTCCTCACAATCTTGACAATCACCATTTCTCAGTTATCTCTCTCTCTTTCTTGCCATCATACACCCATGAATTAATTGCCAAGTAAAGTGCATAAGCAATTAATACTCTTAATATATACTTGAAAACTCTTGATTACAAAATGATATTGTAATGCAATAGACCTCTTTCATAACAAGGTCAAATTGGAATTAAAGTCACTTTGGTTTAGTTCTAAAAGCCTTCCTAGCCTCTCTACAATGTGCAAGTCATATTCAGTAGAGTTTTTGTTCTAAAATGAGGCCAGAGGGTTGTAATAATAATAAAAGTAATAAAAGTAATAATAATAATAATAATAATAATAATAATAATAATGTGAAATATTTTTTTACTACATTTTAATTCACAATATTGAGCAGGGAAAGAAATATTTCAAATCAAACAGAAATTAACAATCTCACCTGGCAGAGGTCAGTTTGCTTTTCACAAAGTCAAGTGAAGTAGAAATCGGTATGTTGATAAGAACTACACAAGGTGTAATTAAGATTGATTCAAAATAATTACTTGTGTAGTGTACAAAAAAAATTTCGTGTGAAGGTGTAGTCTGATCGTCCGGGTGAGTGTAGTCCTGAGAAGGACTGTTGTCGGTGGCAGTGACTGACGTTTCGACAACCTGTGCGAAAGTCATCATCAGAGTCAAGTGAATGATTGTTGTCAGTAGAATGTTTTTAGTCCAGTTCGTGTGAAATGATCGGTTGGTTTTGCCGTGATGTTATTGGCTGTAAGACTCAAGTGACGTAAGTCGGTCGTGATTGGTCTGTTTCGGTCTGTCGGTAAAGTTAGGTTGTTCTTTTTCGGTCGTTTGTGATGTTTATGTCGTGAATGAGTCGTTTGTATGGGGCGGGTAGTTGTTGACATCTGTTTAGGGGAGTCTGTTCTAAGTTAGTAAACCAGCTTTCCAGAGTCAGTCGTTGAAAATAGTCAGTGCTGTAGGTTAGGCATTGCGCAGAGTCCCAGTCAATGTTGTGGTTGGTAAGTCGATGGTGTTCAGCAATGTGATTGCTGACATCACCTTTCCTCGTTGCCCGTCTGTGTTCAGTCAGTCTTGTTGTGAGGTTTCTGCCAGTCTCACCGATGTAGGAGGCTTGGCAGTCAGAACAATTGATCTTATAAATCGTTCCCTGTCTGTTCCTCAGTTCGTCTTTGTCTTTAACGTTGGTTAGTAACTGACGTAGTGTGGTGATGGGTTTGTGGGCAACGCGGATATTGAAGGGTAGTAAGATGCGCGAGATGTTTTCAGACATGCCTTTTATGTACGGTATGGTTGCTGTAGTCGTAGGGGTTGCAGTGTCGTTTGTTTCGGTAGTGGTAGTGGGTCGGTGAGTGTTTCGTCGGATGAAGTCGTTGTTGTAGTTGTTCTTCGTAAAAACACGGTGAAGGTATTTGTTCTCGTCGGATAAGCTGTCTGTCGAGTCACATACTAGTGCGCGTCGTGTTAGAGTTCTGATAGTTGTGGCTTTGTGTGATGTAGGGTTGTAGGATGACTCGTCTAGTAATCTGTCCGTGTGTGTCGGTTTCCTGTAAACTGTCGTTCGTAATGAGTTGTCGTTGTGGCTTACCAGGCAGTCTAGAAAAGGAAGTTTGCCATTTTCTTCGACTTCTCTGGTAAACTGTATGTCAGTGTTTTGTTCGTTAAGGTGGTTGTGGAATGCGTCAATTTCGTCGTGTCGAATGGCGGTGAATGTGTCATCAATGTAACGTAACCAAAGCGGTATCGTTTGTCGGCAAGTCGAAAGGGCGCGTTCCTCGATGTTCTGCATCACAATTTCTGCTATAACAACAGAAACTGGAGACCCCATGGCAGTGCCGTGTAACTGTTTGTAGTGTTTACCGTTACAAACATCACGTTACACGGCACTGCCATGTAACGTGATGTCATCTACCGTTACATAACATCACGGCAAAACCAACCGATCATTTCACACGAACTGGAATAAAAACATTCTACTGACAACAATCATTCACTTGACTCTGATGATGACTTCCGCACAGGTTGTCGAAACGTCAGTCACTGCCACCGACAACAGTCCTTCTCAGGACTACACTCACCCCGACGATCAGACTACACCTTCACATGTTACCCCCGGGTTCAAACCATTTACCAAAAAAAATTTCGTCAGTTTGAAACGATTGCCTGCTCATTAAAACGAATTTTTTTTAATACATTCAGATTTCAATACTTCACGGACTTTTTTAAGATGCACCCAAAAATGCATAGAAAGGTGGTGTGTAAAAACAATTGATACGGAGTACTTAAAAGGACAGATCTTATTGATTTGCTTGATTTGTTTGTCTATTAGTTGTTGCTGTTGTTGTTAATATTGTAAGGAAAGTGAGCAAGTGTGTTCCTGACTTACTTTAAATATTCTTAGAGCGCTGGATTCCATGTTTTTCTCAAGGCAAACTACATTTTACGACGAGTTCTCGTGAAACAATCGAGTGTCATTTCTTTGTAAACAGGAGCGGCTTCTTTCAGCAAGACGTAAACCGATATCTAAATTCAAAATAGTTAGTGTTCGTTTAGCACTAATGTTCACCTTGCGAAGCCGCACTAAACGACAGGCGCTCTTGTTTATCGAAACCAGACTTCCCCTTCCAAGTACCTTACAGTGCCCAGTCTATTTTCGGCTTGGGTGACACGCTGTCTCTAATGGCACGTCGGCGAGACTCGCCATCAGCGACGCCATTATCATGTTTTGTGGGAATTGCGGACTCGGAGTGCAGCAGACCCAGCGATTCTGCACGAATTGTGGCAACGGTAAGTTCCAGCTGATAAGATTTTTTATGTACTTGGGTTTGATTGCCGAAAACATGTGCAAAGAAAAGCATGTTCAACGTATTGTCCCCTGCTAGAATTCCTGGCTTTCACCAATCACGTGACTCTTGGAAAAACCATTTTAGAGAAAAAATGGGTAAAAGTTTATTATTCCACTATAAAGATTATCTATAACAAAGGATACTTAAGAATTTTTGAGGCAAAATATTGATTTTCGACAGAGATAGAAGCGTTCGAAAATTGGGTTTGCGTCCACCGCCCCCATGGTCCGAAAGCTGCCGCACAAAATTTTGAAAACGGACATTCTGGGTTCTGATCATAAAAGAGCGTGCAATTACGTAATAAATACGTAATACAATTAGTTTGTGCAGTTAAAATATGAGTGTTTGCCATGAGGGGAAGTACACAAACGCCCGCTAGACCCCCTCATGCTCATGGCCCCCAACCCTTGACTACCAGGGATTTCCTTTTTTAGAGGTTACATTAAAGATTTCGTTTACAAAATGTTGTTCTTTTAATAAAACTCTCTTAAAATGTTTGCCTATACACGAAGTTCAGGACACAAAATTCCACTAGTCAGTGGCTGCCCCATTTCAGGAGTTATTTGAAGAAAACGTTATATAATTTATTTTATTAAAAACTGGATCATTGGATAATGCAATTCAAGACTTTTTATTGGCTTAGCCATTATGGTATATGAGGCAATATACCATAATCTACAAATATGGTAAGCGTACGCGTCAGTTTAAAATTAAAAGAGAGCTAAAAAATCCGGTCTCTTCTCACAAAAGAATAATTTCTTGAAGGCGTTTTTAATAAAACAATTATTCCACTCGCGCTTGTTGGATATGAGATGATTATAGCCAACTCGGCGCTACGCGCCTCGTTGGCTATCTATCATCTCATATCCAACGTGCGCTCGTGGAATAATTGTTAAGTATACTGTTACCATGGCAACGTAGATATACATATTATGACCAAAGATGAAATAATTGGAAAAATAATTTAATTTAATTAGTATGATCAGTCGAATATAGCATGCCTTCAAAATCATGTTAAAGGTCCTATGATGGATATTTTTTTTGTATTCTCAATCAAAATAAGATACCCCAAAAAACATATTTTAAAAAAAATTACGTTTATGATATTCACCTTTTGCTTGTGATGTTACCTTAGCAGCTCAATCACCTTTGATAACTGGCAGTGCTGGTCCATCAACATCAGGTAAGTATAATTTTAGTTGAAAAACAAAACGCAATAGTATGACCTTCAGGTTAAAACGTCATGGTGTTTCTCTATAGACCATGGTGTAGTTTAATGTTTTGATTCTGCCTCACCCCTACTGTGTATATCTTGTCTTTGAAATTATGTGCTTTTTACTGTATTATATTTAAATGCTTGGGAGAAATTTAGGTATTTGTGTGTAGGTGTGAGCAATTTGAATTTGGAGTGGGCATTTGGAATTCGGCGTGGAGATTTAGAATTCGGTATGGAGATTTAGAATTCGGTGTGAGCAATTTGAATTCGGCGTGGAGATTTAGAATTCGGTGTGGAGATTTAGAATTCGGTGTGAGCAATTTGAATTCGGCGTGGAGATTTAGAATTCGGAGTGGAGATTTAGAATTCGGTGTGAGCAATTTGAATTCGGCGTGGAGATTTAGAATTCGGTGTAGAGATTTAGAATTCGGTGTGGAGATTTAGAATTCGGTGTGGAAATTTAGAATTCGGTGTGGGCAATTTGAATTCGGCGTGGAGATTTAGAATTCGGTGTAGAGATTTAGAATTCGGTGTGAGCAATTTGAATTTGGTGAGGGCATTTGGAATTCTGTGTAGAGTTTTTGAATTCGGTGTGCACTTGTGGGCCACCGTAGAAATCAACCATGCGAACGACTCAAAATCCGTGTTTCCGCGGTAAAACCTGGCGCTTGCGTATACGTTATTCAGCTCTGTCCCTTCATGCCGCGTTAATACGACTGAGCCCGCTGATACACGCGGAAGAGCAGCGGTGTAAATGGTGAGTAGCCTCTGTGACCCCCCACTCCCCTTTGAAAAATCCTTGCTACGCCCCTGCTTTTCACTTTGTCACCTTCTAGAATAGCCTGCGAACAGGCTCCCCATTCAATCAGACGTGGGGACAGAGGAAGGGGTGATTCGCGCTCCTCCAAGCCGGGAGCCTGTTTGCAGGCTACTTTTAGAAGAGAGGAAAGTACAGCTGGAAACTTCCAACTGCTGACATAACACAAAGTCATGCATGTATGTATCCCTTCTAAATTTTATTGTAGCTGCTTAAAAATAAAAAAAAATTACTCATTCAGAAACATAGATCACTCATCCATTTACACCATCAGCTAACTACACAACAACTCTTCATATTTCTTTCCTATTGATTTATTGGTTTACAAAGTTTTAAAATGGGCCACATTTTTAATGTGTTGTTTAAATAGGTGACGAATGAAATGTATGACTCTTCCGTACTCGTTGCTTCATGTTATAGAGTATGGGACTACCACGAGGGAGGTTGTCAGGTTAAGCTCTAGGCCAGACCAACATTCAGGGTCTTAAAATAACTAAGTAGAATGTGCTGCCTTTGCCATAACATCTGCTAATGGCCAGACCTTACAGTCCTCTTGGTTAAGGAGGATAAACCATAGGCCCAATCTCTTGCATCTTCTCTTTATTACTTGGCAGAGGACACTTAAGAACCCATGCAGTTATAGTAACATTAAAGTAGATTATGTGAGGTTGCACAATCAGATTTTAAAATTCTGCATTCCTGCGTGCATAAAAAGCATTGAATTTTAAGGGCCAAGGTACCTCAATTATTTTAAGTTTGAAAACTCTTGCAAAATATTGGATAACCTCCAAGAAAGTTGACTTTTTAACAGTGAATTTGCTTTCCATAAAAGTCAACAAATACCAGATGTCGTATCTTATTTGTTTCTGCCCACTAAAATAATTTAAGAACGTAGCACGTGAATTCCAGCAATGCGAGTTCCAGCAAGTTCACGTGCACGTGACCTTTTTCGTTTCTTTTTTTTTATGAATAAGTACTTTTGAACTCTAGTTTCTTGCAGTTAGTATCTGAGTTAGTTTGTAAAGTTCGCGAAGGGTTTTTGCAAAAGATTCAGAGAATTTCGAAGCGACGTGGAGCGACATAGGTAGAGAGGCTGATTTACGACGCTGTGGAACTCTGAAGAAAAAAGGAATTAAACGTGGAGTTTACAATTCTTCGAAATTCTGTGGATTCTGCGAAATTCTGCAAATGAATAAATAATTTCTGCGTATGGAGTCGCACAGTTTGGTCGACAGCAACGACGTTCGGGAACATGGAGTGCCACAAGAAAGAATTACGGTCTGGAAAAGGTCGAAAGCTGGTCACCTCGGCGAGATGACAAAGATTTTTTGGCCGTTTAGACGAAGTGCTCAAGGATTATCGTTTTACAAGCGAAGTAACGGAGCTGAGTCGTCGTTTACAGGATCAATGGGCGCGGTATTGTTTCGTGTACAATGAAATTATAAGCCATTTACCGGGGGATAGTGAAAGATCGAATGAAATAGATCGCTTCAATGATCAGACGCGAGTGTACGAAAGATACAGCTTTCTAATTGAGCAATTCCTGGCCCCTGCAGAACTTCAGAGTGGAGTAACAGAAAGCAGCGCACTCTCAGCTAAGGAACCAGGTGTTTCCGAAAAGTGTGTTAGTCTTCCTGGAGATGCACAAAGTTCTGTTTAGACTGGTTCTCGAAAATCGAGACGTTCAGATCGTAGTTAAAGTCGTGGTGCAAGATCACGTGAAAATGCCGCAGTGGAAAGCGTTTTGGCCAAAGCGAAATTGACGCAATTAAAGAGAGCTAAAGAGAGAAAGTTGAAACAGCAGCTGTTACTGTTAGAAAATGAAATAGCTGAAGCCGAGGACGAAGCCGATTTAGCTCGGATAAGGACACCTTTTTATGAACATTTGGATTCAGACAAGGGAAGCGAAGGGTCTAAAAGAGTGCCCATCATCGATGAAGCATCTGCTGAGCCGGTTGCGTTGGAGGAGGTAGTATAGTACTCTGATCCGCGAGTGATGGAGAAGCTTGAACCATTTATTCCTGAGTCTTGCCTGAAAGACGCTCAGCCGTGTACCATCGTTCCAGTTCCGAGAATTGTTGAGGAAGTCGCAAGATCAACATTGACTCCAAGGGCTCCTCCTTTCCCCCAGCCAAACAGTGAATGTGGAGCTACATCCAAGCTTATTAATACTGACAGTGCTAGTGTTCTCGAGAGGGCTGTCGCTAACATGAATCTGATTGCTACGGGCGTTAGCCTGCCTCTCCTGGAGGTGATGAAGTTTTCCGAAGATCCATGTGAGTTCTTCAAATTTAAAACACGTTTCCATCTGATGGTGGAGTCTCAGAATCTGTCTGATGAACAGAAGGTGACCCGTTTGTTGCAGTTTCTCGAGGGCAAGGCAAAAAGGGCGCTGGCAGGTTTCGAGGGCACGCCTGGTGGATTCAAGAAAGCTATACGATTACTGGAGCTAAGATTTGCCCAGCCTCACATGATAGCCAAAGCATGTGTTGACGCTTTAATTGAAGGACCAAACATTTCAAACAGTAGCAGAGAAGGCTGAGAGAGTTTGCAGATTGTAGCAGGACCTTGTACGAGACCCTAAAAGAAATGAACGCCCTGTCAGAAATGAACCTCTCTAACCTAGGAAAAATGTCCAGCAAACTGCCTACTGTCCAGCAGGCTAGATGGAGAGATGAAGTGCAACGGATCCGCGAGCGAGGGATGTTGCCAAGCTTTAAAGACCTGGTGGAGTTCATAGAGAAACGCGCAGATGCTGTAAATGATCCAATCTTCGGACGAATTGGCGAAACGGGCAGAGCCGCTAATATATCTGCCAAGAGAAACTCGAGAGTGCCTCCTCCCAGCAGAACTGACGGTAGAGTGACTACGCTAGGAACGCAGCTTTCTCTGCCTGGCCGGAATGGTCCAAGAGGTACAGGCCATCCAGTTAAATGTATAAACTGTGGGGCATCCCACAACTCGGCCGAATGCGATAAATTTAAGAACATGACTGTAAGACAGCGACGAGTCTTTGTTGGAGGTAGAGGTCTTTGTTTTAATTGCCTGAGGAAGGGACATTTCCTCTCCCAATGCTTTGCCAAATCGAAGTGCAACCTATGCCCACACAAACATCACTTCCTCTTGCACAACGCTGCGTTGGACTGTGTTGAAACTCCCTGCCAAAGCCAAGACCAAGACGAAGTAACTGCTAACACGATGATGGGCGATGGTAGGGCATCCTCTTCTGGTCAAAACCAGGACCAGGTTAGAGTATCTGCGAACGTAATTACGGCAAATGGTGGTGACAGTGAAACCCTGACAAGTAGTACGGTACATTTTGCCAAGTTCTCCTCCTACAAGACGTGCAGTCCGACAGCATTCACCTCGCAGAACGCTGCTCTGCAAGTGGTCCCTGTAAGAGTGGAAGGAGAGAATGGGAACTCAGTGAGCACGTGGGCATTGCTTGACACGGGAAGCAAGGAGTCGTTTATCGCTAAATCTACCGCCGACAAACTGAGGTTGAGGGTGAAGAATTTCGAGTCCTTGGCAGTTTGTACCTTGACTAGGAAGTCAACAGTACGTGTGGGCAGAGTAGACCTGACTGTTTTATCGATGGAAGGTCCAGAAGGCCATCGAATTGAGATTAAGGATGTCAAGGTTGTCGAACACCTCCATGTGAACAAGTCTAGGCCGCAGAACCTGACGAAATTGGTGAGATTGGTGGAGAAGAAGTCACGCTGCTAATAGGTGCAAACGTCCCTGAAGTTCACATAGAAGAGGAAGTTCGCGTTGGAGGAGTGGGAGAACCATATGCGATTCGTACTCTATTTGGGTGGGCTATTATGGGTCCACTTAATGGCAACATTAGAAGCCAATTTAACAAAGCGAACGTAAACTTTCTGAGGTACGGCAACGAGACGTTAGACCTGCAAATGAGTCAGTTTCTTGATTTGGAGAACATTGATTCGATCAGCAGTAGTAGGAAAGGGATGTCAGTCCAGGATCGAGAAGCCTTAAGCAAGCTTAATAGTTCCGCTCGCCTAGTAGACGGCCACTACGAGGTCAGAATGCTGTGGAAGCACGAGAGTCCTTGGTTGCCAAATAACAGAATGACCGCTGTAGCTAGACTTTGTTCCCTGAGAAGACGGCTGTGCGCAGATGAGCAGTTGTGCTGTAAGTACCGGAACTTTATGGATGACCTCTTGACAAAAGAATATGCAAGAAAGTTGACGAAAGACGAGGCTGCGGCTCGGAGCCCCGGGACGTGGTATCTACCGCACCATGGTGTCTTCCACCACACAAACTGGGAAAAATTCGTGTGGTATTTGATGCCGCGGCATTACGTGATGAATTTTCTCTTAACAATCAGCTGAATCGAGGACCAGATTTAACAAACAGTTTGCTTGGCGTGTTGCTGAGGTTCAGACAAGAGCGCATCGTACTTGCAGCAGACATGAAATCTATGTTCCTTCAGGTGAGAGTACCTGCCGAGGATGCCGACGCCCTCTGGTTTTTATGGTGGGAAGACGCTGACTTTCGTACCCCCCCCCCCCCCAGAGGAGTACCAGATGGTCTCTCACATTTGTGGCGCGAAAGATTCTCCAAGCTGCGCAAACTACTGCCTCAAAAGAACCGCTGACGATAACAAGATCTTTAGTGAAGAAGCTGTTAAGCCGTCCAAGAGGACTTTTACGTTGACGATCTGTTGAAGGCCGTAGAAACCCCCAGCAAAGCGATTTCACTGGCACACGAATCGATGGCCCTACTGGAGAAGGGCGGATATCGTCTGACTAAGTGGACGAGAAATAGCCGAGAAGTGTTAGCGAGCATACCCGAAGATAAACGGGCGCGGCCGACTGTAAACCTGGACTTGGACGAGCTGCCTATTGAGCGGGCGCTGGGCGTTTTGTGGGACGTCGAGAAAGATGTCTTCCAATTTGAAGTCTTCAAACCCGACAAACCGGCCACTAAACGAGGGATCCTGTCTGCTATTAGTTCCCTTTACGATCCTATGGGTTGCGTCTGTCCAGTTGTGTTGGAAGCAAAGAAAATCATGCAGCGGCTGTGGAAATTATAGTTAGCATGGGATGATCCTATCCCAGAGAGCGAGCTTGCTCATTGGGAACTATGGAAGTCTGAGCTATCCGCTTTGACGCAAGTATAGATTCTGAGATGCCATCTCCAGCGACACGGAGAGGTGAAAGAAATTTCTCTTCACCAGTTCTCAGATGCGTCAGATGAGGGATATGACATGTGCCCCTATCTGCAGTTTGTCTATGAAGATGGTTCTATTCAGTGCTCCTTCCTGATTGGCAAGTCAAAGGCGATGCCGGTGAGGCCGATTTCAATCCCTAGACTAGAGCTGCAGGCTGCGACGCTTACTGCCAGGATTTATCAAGTTTGTCGAGAGGAGTTAACCTACAGGATTGACAGAGTGGTGTTCTGGACCGACTCTCAAACTACCTTGCAGTACATCAAAAATGAAAGCAAACGTTTTTACACCTACGTAGCCAACAGAATTGCTGAGATTCATGAGATAACCAGCCTAGACCAATGGAGACACTGCCCAGGAAAATTGAATCCAGCCGACGACGCTTCCCATGGTTTGAAGCCCCAGAAATTGATTGATCAGTATCGTTGGTGGAAGGGACCAGAGTATCTATGGGAATCAGAAAAGAACTGGCCTGAAGCCGAGATTGGCGAAGTCTTACAAAACGATCCAGAAGTTCGGAATGAAGTGCAAGTTCATTCAATCAAGACTGAAAGTCCTGACGCTGGACTCGACCCAGAAGCTCCATGCACGAGCGACCGGCCTGTTTACAAGATGATGACTTACTCTAGCTCGTGGTTGAAGTTGCAACGTTGCGTCGCTTGGCTAGTGCGCTTTTGCCATTGGCTAAGGAACCGGAAAACTTCTTCGAGTGTACAAGCATTGACCACAGAGGAGCTACAATAAGCAACCCTGCTAATCCTGAGGTTTGTCCGGGCTCAAAGTTTCGCTGAAGAACTGAGAGACCTCAAGGCCAATAAGAAAGAAAAGAGCTCCAGCAGGCTTGTGAAGTTGAAACCGGTGCTGGCGGAGGGGGTTCTTCGTGTTGGAGGCCGGCTGGAGGAAGCAGTTGTACTGTCTTACAACGATAAGCACCCAATCATACTCCCAAAGATACACAACGTTAGTCAGCTGATTGTTCGCTGCTGTCACGAACGTCTGGCCCATGCTGGTAAGGAGCAGACCCTGGCGCATACAAGGAAAATGTTCTGGATACTCGGAGGAAGAGGATTGGCGAAGAGCATCATCAGAAATTGCTTCAAGTGTCGCCGGTTCAATGAGAGACCAATGAAGCAGATCATGGCCCCCTTGCCTAAAGAGAGATTGCAAGCGTACAAACCACCCTTCACGTTCTCCGGCGTCGATTTCTTCGGGCCACTAATGGTCAAATAGGGCCGCGGTTCAGAAAAACGCTGGGGATGCTTGTTTACTTGTTTAACAACGCGAGCCGTTCTCTTGGAGCTAGTGCCCTCATTGGAGACTGACGATTTCATTATGACCTTGCGACAGTTTGTCAGCCGAAGGGGAACCCCGAGGAAATCAGATCGGACAGAGCGACCAACTTTGTTGGGGGGGGGGGAACATGAATTGCAAGATGCAATCAAAGGCTGGAACAACACTAAGATCTACCAAGAATTGCAGCAGAAAGGAGTCAAGTGCACTTTCCACCCTCCTACGGCGGCGCACATGTCCGGAGTCTGGGAAAGGCTGGCGCAGAGTGCGAAGAAGCACCTGAAGGCTATCGTGGGAGATAGATTGCTAAGTGAATTCGCGCTGCGAACTTTGTTCACCGAAGTGGAATTCATCATGAACAACCGCCCGATTGTAGCAGCCTCGGACGACCCTGCCGATTTGGAAGTATTGACCCCCAGCCACTTCTTGCTGCAAAGAAAGGTGACCGGATTGCCTCCAGGGGTTTTTGTCAAGGAAGACCATTTGGGCAGGAAGCAGTGGAGAAAGGTCCAATACCTAATCGACATCTTTTGGCAAAGATGGATCAGCGAATATTTGCCGACCTTGACTGAAAGAGAAAAGTGGGTCAAGGATCAACGAAATGTTAGAGTTGGAGATCTGGTGCTCATCATGGAATAGAATGTTCCCCGTAACAAGTGGAATTTGTGTCGTGTGACTGAGGTCTTTGTAGGACGAGATTCAAGAGTGCGATCCGCCAAGGTGAAGACTTCTAGCACGGAGCTACACCGCCCCGTTGTTAAACTGTGTTTATTGGATGGCTAGGACAGACACTTATCCTGTTTGGCAAACGTGTAAACTGGCCTTGACGTCTGCAGGGCCGCTGTCGTGTCTTATTTGTATCTGCCCACTAAAACATTTTAAGAACGTAACACGTGAATTCCAGCAATGCGAGTTCCAGCAAGTTCACTGCACGTGACCTTTTACGTTTCTTTTTTTTATGAATAAGTACTTTGGAACTCTAGTTTCTTGCAGTTAGTATCTAAGTTAGTTTGTAAAGTTCGCGAAGGGTTTTTGAAAAAGATTCAGAGAATTTCGAAGCGACGTGGAGCGATATAGGTAGAGAGGCTGATTTACGACGCTGTGGAACTCTGAAGAAAAAAGGAATTAAACGTGGAGTTTACACCAGAAAAGAATTTATTTCATCCATACTGAGATTTGCACTGTGAAGTACTATTCTTCATGTCTCTGATGGGAGGAACTATGTATTTTCAGAGCCATTTGCCTCCAATCTTTGAAATCTGTCTCGCTAAAAAAATCTCTGTATGTCTGAAATTAAAACATTATACCCAAGGAAAGTACTTGAACAATTTTTATTTACTTACCATGGTACATAAAAAAAATCACTTGTTTGCTGCGCTCACTCATTTGTTTTTTTTAATATGTATCCCAACTTGTGAATTAAAATTGTTCATGTGCACTTCCCATGGAATAATCTCAGTCTATATCTGTGACGTTTGTAAGGTCCGTTCATTGCGTGACAGAAATTAGATATGCGCAATAACGACAAGGGCAAGGCTCAGAGTTCGATTAAAACGATTTAAGGTCTCATCCTTGCGCTAAGAGGGAAAAGAGGTATGATGAAATATATTTGATTTAAGTTTGATCTTCCCATTTATTAAGTCATATGGAACACGAATCTTAACTGTAAATCGTCGATTGAAATTGTGTTGTTTCATGTTAATATTCGTTCCCACGTGGAGTTCATTGCATTGTCATCTTGTCTAGTATTTATCGAACAGTTCTTATAATTAATTTGTGTCCAATTAGTGTATTGCTACCGTTTTGTTACAGTTTTTACGTGGTATTAAACATTTTACGAGTCAAAACCGTGAACGTATGGTTTCCTAAAAGCTAACGTCAACTACAGTAAAAACTCTCCCGTCGTGCGAGGACGAAGATCGATTATGAACTACGCAACAGAACGAACCGAAGAAAACGCTGTAAACGTTCGGTCTTCCTCCCGCGAAAGAGTTCCGACCGAAAAGGGACTTGAGTACCAAACTCAATTGCTTCAAAGAGATGAAGATTCGGCTTTAAGAGCATGGAAAAGGCAAATAGAAACAACAAAGGGTGCTCTCGCATTCTCCACCGATATAACGCTTTTGCATCAAGAACGATGTAAGCTAGAAACACGAATGAACGATCTTGCGAATGCGTACTGCAAGCTGATCGATGTGCTGGACTCCGAAGAATCCAAATCCAACGCGACGAAAAATAACGAGAAGTTTCTACGGGAAACAGAAGAAGTTTGCAAAAACCTAAGCGCTCGAATTTCCGAACTGAAATCCGAGAAGCGCGAACAGAACGAAGAGCGCGAGTCTGTTTTCTCGAAGCGCTCCAGCCGGAGTAGGAGTTCCCGCAGATCTGGAAAATCATCACACTATTCGAGTTCTTCCCTCGGGAGGGCAGAGATGCTAGCCAAGGCCGCAAGACTCGGCGCCGAGCTAAAATTCCACGATATCGAAAGTGAAAAGGTCGCCGCTCTGAACAGGCAAGAAAGTGACATCAAGAAATTACAGATGATCAAAGAGCTAGCAGCTACTACCGCCGAAATCGAAGCAGTAACCAAGCTCGAAGAGGAAAGCTACGAACGCAGTCTCCCAGAAGAAGAAGAAGACCCCTATGGCAGAATACATGAATATCTACAGTCACAATTAAGTACCGTTATCGACAACAGCTCCTCCGCCGAAGCTGTCCCAAACCTGGGGAATGTGGTCACTACTGCATCCCCCGAAATGAACGCCCATACTAACGTGACATTTTCGTCAATGCCGCCAGTAACACTCAATTCGCAGCAGCCTTCTTCCAAGTTACCGCATCCAGTGTCTCCTCCTTTCCCTGTGAAGTCCACAGCAACGCCACGAATAACAAATCCAGCTATTCTCCACACAGACTCAACAACGGGAAGCGGTAATCCACTAAAGTTGACCGGTGACGAAACCATTCTCACGAAATTAGCCGATGTACTCGCTCAACGACAAGACAGAGACTCTCTACCTCGTCCAGAACCTGAAGTGTTTAAAGGCGACCTTCTTCGCTACCCGATGTGGATCAAATCCTTCGAGACATTCATCGAACGAAAAACAAAGGATCCATCTGAAAGGCTGTATTATCTCAGCAAGTTTACAGCCGATGGAGCCAAAGAAGCAGTAAGCGGTCTTCTACCCTTAGATTCTGAAGAGGCCTACGTTGAAGCTAAGAAGATTCTCGCAACCCGATTTGGCGATCCCTTTCTGGTTTCAAATGCTTATCGAAGAAAAATCAGCGAATGGCCAAGGATTCTTCCGAAAGACGGCTCAGGTCTTAGAAGGTTCTCAGACTTTCTGCAGCACTGCTGCACCGCTATGCACTCCATAAGGTACTTGGAAGTACTTAACGACCCAGAGGAAAATCAAAGGATACTTAGAAAGCTTCCGAACCACTTAGTTTCAAGATGGAGCCGTATTGTAGACAAGTCGATTGAAGAGGAACGAGAAGAAGGTCACAGTAGAGAAGCCTTGGGTCCAACCGAAGTTAATAGTACGGAAAACGCAAGGGGGGCCAAATACCCGTCGTTCGAAGAATTTTGTCGATTTTTGAAAACAGAGGCAAGGATCGCATGCAATCCCATTACCTCTCTGCAGGCAACAAGGGAAGAGGATTCGAAAGGAAACGGGGACAAGTGGAAACCAAACAGCAAATTCCCAAAGTATAAGGAAAGTAAAGATAGTGGATTCAGGAGTTTTGCAACAGGCGCAGAGGAAAGCAGGGAAGGAAAAGAGAAAAACAAAGAGGAAAACAAGGCTAAAAGGACAACCTGTCTCTTCTGTAAGGCCAGTCATGACATTGATACCTGTGATAAGTTCCTACGCCTGCCTTTAACGGAAAGAAGGAACTTTGTGCAAGCCAAGCGCTTGTGCTGGGGGTGTCTAAAGTGGGGCCACGTAAACAAAGACTGTCGTGGAAAAAAACCCTGCAAGACCTGCAATGGACCCCACCCTACTTCTTTGCATGACCAAACCTGGAAACCACAATCCAGACAAGAAACTCCAAACCAAGATAGTATTGCAAATCAAGATACATCTATCTCTCATCGTATTGAAGTTTGTAACATGAAGGGCTTCGACCATGGTACTTCCCATTCCCTGATCGTTCCGGTCTGGCTTTACCATCAAGATGACCCCAAAGTCAAGGTCAAGGTGTACGCCCTACTGGACGAACAGTCAGACGCATGTTTCATAAAGGAGTCAACGCTAACAGCCCTTGGCGTGGATGGCCCTAAAGTGGATCTAGAGCTTTCTACCGTACTCGGTCAGAAAACCATCACAAGTAAAAGGGTAACTGGACTCGCAGTTCGCGGAGTCAACGAAACGACAGAAATCACTCTTCCAAGAACGTACACTAGGAACGTGATTCCTGCTAGACGCAGTCAAATCCCTAGGCATGATACCGCTCTCAAGTGGCCTCACCTGGAAAGCATCGCCAGTCAACTGATGCCTCTTGATACCGAAGCCGAAGTGGGCCTGCTGATAGGAGCCAACTGCGTTCGAGCGCTTAAACCACACCAGGTGATCCTCGGAAACGATGACGATCCGTACGCAAAAAGGACCGCACTTGGCTGGGGAATCATCGGCAAAACCAACGTGCGAAGTCAGGATGAAGGCACCGACGACGTCAGAGACGATGTTTTCTGCAACCGTATAATCGCCTGCGAAGTTCAGCAAGAAATTCAAGCAATGTCGAACAAGAAGACATGCCACTTCGCCCTGAAAACGCAAGTAAAGGAAGTTTTAAGTCCACTCCAAATATCCAAGATGTTCACACTTGACTTCAACGAGCGTGCAACCGAAGAGAAATCCCTTTCCTTTGAAGACAGAAGGTTTCTAACCATAGTGCAAGAAGGTATCCATCAAAGAAATGACGGACACTACGAGATGCCCCTCCCTTTAAAGAATAATAGCGCTGAGCTGCCCAACAATAAGGAATTGGCGTTAAGCCGCCTCATGAAATTGAAGCAAAGGTTGAAGAGTGATACTCAATACCGAAAGGACTACGTGGACTTCATGCAAGACAACATTAAGAACGGGTTCGCAGAGAAAGTACCAAAAGAAGAAGTCTCCGATAAGAGCAAGCGAGTCTGGTACATTCCACATCATGGAGTGTACCACAAAAGGAAACCCGGGAAAATAAGAGTCGTATTTGATTGCAGCGCCCTGTATCACGGCTTCTCCCTCAATCAGCAGCTTTTACAAGGTCCAGACCTCACCAACAATCTTATAGGGGTGTTGTGTCGATTCCGAAAGGAACAAATAGCCTTCATGTGTGATATCAAGGCGATGTTCCACCAAGTAAAGGTCGACGGCATTCACCGCGACTACCTCCGATTCTTGTGGTGGGACGATGAGAACTTCGACAGCAGTCCAGTTGAGTACCGAATGTCTGTCCACCTTTTTGGTGCAACTTCCTCCCCTGGATGCGCTAATTTCGCCCTTAAGACCACTGCAAATCAATATGAAAGTGTTTGTGGAAAGGAAGCAGCCGACTTCATAAGGAAGGATTTCTACGTCGACGACGGATTGAAATCGGTCGCAACGGTCGAACAAGCAAAGAGTCTTATCAGCAGCACCAAGTTATTGTGTCAAAAGGGAGGCTTCCACTTACACAAATTCACCTCAAACAATAGCGAAACTCTCAATTCTATCCCTCCTGAAGACCGAGCCACCGACAAAAGGAATCCCAGTCTCGTGAGCAACGACCCAGCAATAGAACGCGCATTGGGTGTTTACTGGTGTATAGAGACCGATACACTTCAGTTCCGGATTGTACTAAAGGATAAACCACTCTCAAGAAGAGGAATTCTCTCTACAGTTAGCTCTATCTACGACCCCCTCGGCCTGGTAGCCCCTGTTATTTTGCAAGGCAAAAGTATCCTTCAAGAACTGTGCCGCGATGGAGTTGGCTGGGACGACAAAGTGCCTGAAGATATTAGACCAAGATGGGAGAGATGGCGTTCCGAACTTCCCGCCCTAGAGAAGTTGAAAGTGCCAAGATGCCATAAACCGAACGAATTTGGAGAAATTAAGACAGTGGAACTCCATCACTTTTCCGACGCCAGTCAGAACGGATATGGACAGTGCTCATACCTTCGCCTGACAGATAGTAACGATCGCATTTGCTGTTCGCTCGTAATGGGTAAATCACGCGTAACCCCATTGAAGCCCGTCACTACACCAAGGCTCGAGCTAACCGCGGCAGTCGTCGCCTCTAAGATAGGCTACGTCTTACGTAAAGAGCTAGAATACGAAGAAGTGAAGGAAACGTACTGGACAGATAGCAAGACGGTCCTGGGTTATATAAATAACGATGCAAGAAGATTCCACGTCTTCGTGGGAAATCGAGTACAAGAGATTCGCGACAAGACATCGCCAGAACAATGGCACTATATAGGAACAAAGGAAAATCCTGCCGACGTCGCCTCTCGTGGTTCTAGTGTGCAAGAATTAATCGGCAATAGCTTGTGGTGGAACGGCCCAGAACTTCTCTGGAAGCCTGATAAAGATTGGAATCTCACCGATGCTTCTCCTGAGATCTCACCTGATGATCCCGAAGTTAAAGGGGTTTCCGTTCTAGCGATACAAGCCCGGACACCATGGTCTGTCCTGGAACGCTTAGAATACTTCTCCAGCTGGCATCGTGCCAAGAAAGCTGTTGCTGTTTGCCTTCGCCTCCAAGAGAAGTTCCGACACGCGAACAATAAGGAAGTTAAACAAGATTCCAGTGATTCGAAGTCAAGTAAATACATCCCTGTCAACGTCGAGGAATTGCAAAACGCCGAGGGCGAAATTATTAAGACTGTTCAGAGAGCAGCCTTCCCCGAAGAAATTAGTAGAATGAAGAAGCTGAACGTCCAAGAGCAAACGCGCGATGAGAAAACCATCACACGCGGAAACAAGGCTATGAAGAAGGCAAGCTCTCTCTATCAACTGGACCCGTTTCTCGACGCAAACGGAATACTAAGAGTGGGTGGACGAATTAGACGTTCAAGCCTGTCGTATAGTACGAAACATCCCATCATCCTTCCAAGGAAAGGACACGTAACCGAGTTAATCATCTGCCACCACCACCAGAGGGCCGAGCATCAAGGTCGCGGAATGACCCATAACGAAATAAGGTCAGCCGGCTACTGGGTGATTGGTGGAAGTTCGGCCGTATCGAACCACATCGCGCAATGCGTAAAGTGCCGGAAATTGAGGGGAACTCCCCAAGACCAAAAGATGGCCGACTTGCCAGAGGACCGTCTCGAACCTGCCCCTCCGTTTACATTCTCAGCGGTAGATTACTTCGGTCCGTGGTATGTAAAGGAAGGTCGCAGAGAACTGAAACGCTACGGAGTTCTTTTCACGTGTTTGTCCTCCAGAGCCATCCATCTTGAAGTCTCAAACAGCTTGGCCACAGATTCTTTCCTCAACGCCTATCGTCGATTCGTCGGCCGTCGCGGCCCAGTGCGCCAATTACGATCAGATCAAGGTACAAACTTCATCGGCGCAATGAACGAACTCAAGCAAGCTGTCAAGGAATTGAACCACGAAAGGATCAGAGAAGAGTTGCTCATAACCAACTGCGATTGGATAGAGTTCAAACCGAACGTACCACATGCAAGCCACTTTGGCGGAGTATGGGAGCGCCAGATAAGATCAGTGAGAAACGTTTTGGCATCGCTACTAGAGAGCCACGGGATCCAACTTGATGACGAGTCTCTAAGAACCTTTATGGTGGAAGCGGAAGCTATCGTTAATTGCAGGCCACTCACCGTGAACACCATAAACTCCTCACGGAGTCCCGAGCCACTCACTCCCAACCATCTATTGACCATGAAGTCAAGGGTAATTATGCCTCCTCCCGGTGATTTCAAACGTGCAGATCTCTACCTGAGCAAGCGATGGCGTCGCGTCCAGTACTTGGCCAACGAATTTTGGAATCGATGGAGGAAGGAATTCTTGCAGTCGTTGCAGCCAAGGAAAAAATGGATTGCAGTCAGAAGAAACCTACAAGTGAACGATATCGTGATTGTGATAGACGAAAGTTTGCCAAGGAACCGCTGGAAGCTTGCTCGTGTCCACGAAACCTTTCCCAACGATGACGGTCTGGTCAGGAAAGTTAAGATGGCGATTGCTACAGAGTGCCTAGACGATTCAGGCAGACCTACAAAACCGACTGCCTACCTGGAAAGGCCCGTCCAGAAAGTAGTCCTATTACTGCCTTGCGATCGAGTTGCAGACCAGGGAATCCCCACCGAGGAGCCGCAACTTTAAAGGGGGCAATAATGCTCTCCGAACTCTCATAGCATAGAAAGATAATAAGTAAAGAACAATACATGACTGATTAGGTTTGTTTCGTTTCGTAAATTGTTGCCAATTTAGGGGAGCCATGTGACGTTTGTAAGGTCCGTTCATTGCGTGACAGAAATTAGATATGCGCAATAACGACAAGGGCAAGGCTCAGAGTTCGATTAAAACGATTTAAGGTCTCATCCTTGCGCTAAGAGGGAAAAGAGGTATGATGAAATATATTTGATTTAAGTTTGATCTTCCCATTTATTAAGTCATATGGAACACGAATCTTAACTGTAAATCGTCGATTGAAATTGTGTTGTTTCATGTTAATATTCGTTCCCACGTGGAGTTCATTGCATTGTCATCTTGTCTAGTATTTATCGAACAGTTCTTATAATTAATTTGTGTCCAATTAGTGTATTGCTACCGTTTTGTTACAGTTTTTACGTGGTATTAAACATTTTACGAGTCAAAACCGTGAACGTATGGTTTCCTAAAAGCTAACGTCAACTACAATATCTATACAGACATGTATATAATGGTCTTATTTGACTATAAAAAATTTTGGAGTCAGCACATATACCTGGCTTTTGTTTCACTCCAAACACCTCTGTTCTCATACACACCCCACCCTGGTGTGTTTGTGGCAAGAATCGCAGATATCTTGTTAACACTCCATAAACAACATGTTTCATGATTGAGTTTCGGTCATCATTTCCCAAAAAGAACTAAGATTGTAAAAATATAAAGCATTAAGTGTCACAAATATATGATGAAAATTACGGTAGGTTTCAATAAAATTAGTAACTAGGTTAAGGGAAAATGAGATTGTTACAAATGGCAGCCTGTCATGGGACCAAAAATTTCTGATTTGTGGGCATAATGTTCATGAAATTGTCATCGTGTGAAATACGCGTAAAAATAAGTTGTATTTTTGTCCTTAAATTGTTATGACTCAGGAACACTCTACCTTAACTTGTCCACCCTCCTTGTAGTCTGTCCAAATTGTACCAGCTGTGGATAATTGTAGTCTGTAAGTCTTTACCCACTGATCTGCTTGAGAATTCCCTTGTGTAGACACAGCACAGATGATATGAAGCGTCTGTAGATCAATCTGTAGATATGGATTAGTCTTGCTTGTTCCTGCACACCATGATGATCCTGATTTGTAGTTCAGTCGACCATTCTTAGCTGGTGTGCTGGCACTCTGAACAGAAGAAGCAGTTATGCTACCATCTGAAATTTTGCTATTTCCCAAACCAAGATCCAAATCGATACAAGCCCCTATAACAATACATTAATTACAAAAAATTAAAAGATAAGGCGCAAAACATTATTAAAGATTAATCTAATTTCCCATGCAAGGTAAATGCATGAACACCCATGGATAAACTTCGCTTTTTTAGTCGCAAGAAAATCTATTCGGTACCTAGCTTCCTTGTTGCTGTCAATATACGTATGTTTAAGACGCATAGGTTTTGAATCTTCTAATCTGTGCTTTTTATAGTCCGCAGAGGCCAAGGACATTCGTTTTCAGCACTGACAAACACAACAACAACAATATCATACGACATTTCTCCCATCGGTTCCATTTATTCAGCCCGAAAAAGTACTTAGCTATTTACCTGGATACCTAGGCGTTTCATCATCGTTTAAATTATAAAAAAGAAATGAAGTAACTCGTTTCGAAATGAGATTACTCTATGTTGAATGTGGAAGGCTCAGTGACCACGACACGAAACATGGGTTTTGGTGGGAAAATCACGTCGCTTGCAAAGTTAATCACGTGATCAATAATTAGCAATTATTCGCGAAAGGCGAAGTGAATTTATTACACGACTCGGGCAGTCAGAGGGCCAATAACTAAAATCAACCAATCAAAATGCTCTATTGCCGGTCCAATATTCTCTAAGTATTGGACCGGGCACTGTCCCGAATGGTCCCGAATGATATTGCACTTGTGTCCCTTTGAACTTCAGTCGTATAATAAATCTCTTATTAACCATGCAAGCTTGCTCGGGACCGTACTGGAAGAATATCGGCCCTCGGTCTTTTTTGTATGGACCTCGCTGCGCTCGGTCCGTACTGTCAAGACCTCGGGCCGATATTCTCCCAGTACAGCCCTCGCGCTTGGTTAATAAGATATATATATTGGTGACAATATTCCCCGTTACGAAGTCGAGGAGAATATTCACCAATGCGGGCGGGCGGGCATGATCTTTGGAACTGTTCCAAAAACATTTTTTTGTTTTTTTTTCTAATTATTATTATTTCACCGGTCGTTAATGAAACCCTAAAGAGCAGCTTTACATAATAAAGTTATCGATTACATCATCAGTTGGACTTACAAATAGGGGATTGTGCCCTAAAATATCACTTTACCCTAAAACTGAAACCAGTATACTGTCATACCATTTTCAATTGAACGCATTATGAAATTTCACATTCCAAAACAAATATTGATTATCCTTTAAGGGCTCGTTTTTGATATTAATTTTGTTTGACACTTACCGCAAAGTATCACTTTCACCCCGCGAAACAATCAGAACAAGTCTGATTACCAAAACTCTTGGTCTGGTATCAAACTCATAAACAAAGTTTATGAGTTAAGAGTAATCAAATGTTTAGAAACACGTCCTGATTGTTTATTTATAGTAGTGACAAGTGCGGTGTCTCATGAATACACATCGAATATTTTTACACCTACGTATTCATGTAAGCGAGCTAAGTACATGCTTTTTTCAATTTTTACTGTATTTGCTTTTTGATGGTTGTGTTATGTTTGAGTAAAATGATGAATATCTCTTCAGTCGAACGCTTGGTCATTCAGTTGTCCAGTTTGAACGTGTTTGGCTGCTCATTTGCTAAAAAACAATAACATGCTAAGTCACGACGACATACCTATAGACACACTCTGTCTACTTTCAGTTTAATTTGTTCTTGAAGTTCACTTCCCTTTTGATTTGGCTTGTGCTGGTTTACTGATGGTTTACCTTCATTGTACCTTTAGCTCACTGCCTTCAGCGATGAACTTACTTGTACGCCAAAATCGAAACTTGATAGGGTTTATTTTGAAATCAGTGCCAAATTTGCATAATGGCACAAACTTGTGAAGTTCAAGAAATTAGACAGCTCGTCAATTCAAGGAAAGGTTCGATACGGTGCGAAAACTGTTCGAAGTGAAAGTAATCGAAATTGTCGAAATTCTGTATTATCGCTTTTGAAGATGCCTTTCTTTGAGTAATACCCGAGTAGCTTGGAGACCGTCATACTTTTATCGACAACGAAGTGAGCTTGTTCAGTTTTCCGACAAAGGAGTGTTTCAAGTTACCGTTTGATAAATATCGTGAAATCAAAGTAGACAAGATTACGGTAATACAAAAACTGAAAAAGAAATGGATGGGGCGCTGCGACCTTAGCAGAAAGTAACTCATGCTGTTTGAAAAATTGCAAACACGATTCTCCGAAACTCATTCTGTAAATTTCAAAAGACTTGTCAGATGTTACAGCTTCAAAGAAAATGTGTAAACTTGAGATTTCGCGGTCGGACTCGACAGTTAATTAAAGGACGGGAAATGAAATATGGCTACTCCATCTCTTCGGAATCGCTGCCAAAAACAATCTGTGGATTTGTTGAGAACTTAACGCGCATGCTAAGACATAAGTGATGAAGAGAACTCACCGGAACTTACTGGAATAAGAAATGCGAAAAGAGCCACTCGGAAGAACAGCTCGGAATCAAACTCCAACATTTCGCCGCTGTTGTTACTTCATTACTTATTGGGAAACTGACACTAGCTGACACTAGTGTTTCGGTTGGATAACATTTTGCTTGTATTATCTCCTTTGAAAGGGCATCTGTCAAAATACAATTGAACTCATTTTGGTAGCCAATGTAAATTCTCGACGTTTCATCAGTGTGCTGAAAGACGACGATTTGACTAATCCGGTTGCGATACCGATATTGCAAAGAGAAGATGCACAGGCATTAAACAACGGAAGCAATGATAAACCATAACATAATTTCTGTGCAAAAAGAAAACAAATGACCTGAGAAATTTGTATAACAATCGCTGATTTTTCTCACTGTTGTAACTCAGAATGTTGGGTTAGGAAGTCAAAATGATTTCCATGTTTTTTAATTGTTTCTTAGTGAGAACGCATTTGGTTATAACATAACCTTGTCAATCATCATTTGCCTGCTAAAACTATTAAAAATGATGAATAATAAATAATATAATAATTTTTTCATAACATTTTTGACAGGCAAACTTATGGATCAATGGTCAAATGTCCTACGTGGAACTTTTTTTCTTCTTTTTTCGCCCGTGTATCTTGATAAAGTAAGGTCAGATTACGTAGGATTAAAACCTCTGCGATGGCCAATTTGAGTCTACGTTTTTGTCGAGGGTAGAGAGTCGAAGGATTCATGTCGAGGGCGAGGGTACAATGTGGAGGGTACCAGGGTGGAGAGTACCTTTTCCCCCCATTTTTTTTAATTAATAAAGAAAAATTAAACCAAGTTTGACCAAAATAATAAAAAATAATCAAAGAAAAAAAAACTTTTTTTTTTAAAGATACGGATTGCACACGTAGACATCAGATCTTTTTAGTATGTGGACATCGCTCCAAAAAATAGCGATTGGGGTAGGGGTAAGATAGTGAATAGCCTTTGGACATCTCAGTTCGTTTTTAAAAACCTGGTTAGTTTTCAAAGAATTAAATTAACAACCCACCGAAGGCTCATATTCGATCATAAATCTGGTTAGATTTCCCGTGTTATTACTGTAACATCACGAAGCGAAGAAATGTGTCAAAAAAAGCGAAGAAAAAGCTCAATGTCTTCACAAATGGTTTCACAACATGGGGTGTAATCCAGTTGTCAAGGAAACTCTCCTGACAAGTCCAAGCTCCAGACAATTAAATTTCCCGGGCAGAATCGGTCACATTTACTAAATTCTTCATTTTGCCGAGGGATACTATCGGAAAGCAACAGTAGCCACCATAAGCTTTTACGTAAGAAGTGACTGGCAGCAGCCCGGGCAAATTGGAAAACAAACCTTGATTAACTCCTTTGTTTGCGAAACATAAAATCGATGTTTGTGCTTTCCCATACTTCAAGTACAGCAGTGTTTTAGCTCGATTCGAGAATATGATGTATAAAAAAATCTGATGTGCACGTGCAATCTGTGTCTTAAAACCTGTTTCCTTTTTTTTAATTATTAATTTAAAAAGATGAAAAAAAAAAAGGTACCCTCGACCGTCTACATTGTACCCTCGCCCTCGACATGAAACCTTCGACAGGATAGACTTGGCCAATTTTCATTATCAACTCAGGTGATGACTAAATTACCTTATAATGCCCCCCCCCCCTTCTCACTGACGCAACAACACAGTCCTTATAGAAACATACCACCTTCATTTCTGTCGATGCTAGGAGTTGATCGGTCTGAATATCACTTACATTGCCCACCTTTCTTCTTCTTTTCCTTTCTCCTGTTTTTTTTTCCTTGCCTGCAGATCCTATATAAAACCATTAGTTCTCATTCAATTCTCCATCGCAATTTTTTAAAAAAACTCACTCCTTCGCAATAACAACCCTAAAATGTCAGTATTCCTAAAACATTTCAGATAAAAACACAGATTAACGGAAAAAATACGAAGCTGTAAGGGTTAACTGGTATCACCAGTGTTCTGGCATGTTACGTTACTCTCGCCAAAGTAGTTGTTTGAAACTGCAGCTGCAACACCGCATGTGGTTCTGGAAGCCGAAACTCTTTAGTAAGGAAGTTAGCCTGCAGAAGAGGTGTTTTTTAACCACGCAAGTGGCGACGCGGATCGCTCTTTATTTCACTCGCCTGAAATCACAACAAATGATCCTTGTTCTGCTGGAAATTACAGCTTGATCCGCTCGAAGGAGAGACAGCTCAAAATCACTTGTGAGGGGGGGGGGGGGTGGGGAACGATTCGATTAATCCCTTATGCTTCTTCTGGCTCGGAATAATACGGAAAGATGGGCACTTTTAGATCAAATTAATAAGAAATAGATTCAATCTTGAGGGTTTTTTCTGAAGTTACAAAAGGGTAAATAAAAAAAAGGTGGGACCGCCTACTTAATAGAATTTTAAATGTTGCTCGGAGAAGACAAGCGTCATTTGCTGACGTCAAAGACCTTCTCTTTTTAATTAAACAAATCAGGTGATTAATCAGCCGAGTCAGTGACGTCGCGTTGCTTGCACAAGACTGATATTGTATCGATATCTCTTCGCAACTGCTGTGAAGGTGTTTATAAGAAACAAGATCTTGAGTGATATGTTAACTACACGATAGGATTTTGTATCAAAATGAAGTTTTGGTTTCTGTAAGGCCGATTTAATGTTACTGATATTTATATTTTTGCTTACACTTTCCAGAGGCCAAATAAGCCATCCAGTTGAAACATAAATCCTTTGAGCCTCGTTTAGTTAAAATAGATGCTGAAATGAACCGCGGCAAGACAAAGTAATTATTTTTTTGAGGGTGTAATACTTTATTCAATACAGCTAGTTTTATAGGGGTAATCGTTCCCTTTTCAAAGCAACATGGTTAAATGTGACTTACAGTCGTTTCAAAAGTTTTTCACTGCGCATTTTACGGCAGGGAATTTCACTTATATTTAACAATTATTCGCCGAAGGCGAGGTGAATATGGTCGAATAGTCCCCGAGACAAAGTCGACGGGATTATTCGACAATATTCACCGAACCTGAGGCGAATAATTGTTTTGGTATAATTTCAGAGCTGAACAATAGAGAAATTTCTAAAATCATAACATTTTAGTTAACAATTGGTTCATGCTTTAGCGTGCACTATCGAGTTATGGAGCACGCGGGAAGTTTCGAGAGCACGAAAGAAGCGTAAGAGTTGCCCGAGGCGATAGCCGAGGGCAACTCTAGCTTCTTGAGCAATGGTCGCTCGCGCGAAAAAAAAAATTCTGGCGAAGTCGGATTTGCTGACGCTATCAGCGTGCACTATCGGGATTTTGAGCACGCTTACGTATAATGAATTTGATTGCGCGACTCTGCTAGCTATGTTCTAATAACAGTTATTAACATTTTATTTTAACATTTTATGTAAACCGCGTGGAGCGGTTTATATAGCGTCATCTAAGGAACCGCTCGACCAATCAGATTGCTGGAAACTCTTTGCTCAGCTCTGAAATTATACTAATAAGTAACTATTAGTAATTATTAGTGTAAACGGTAATTCAGTTGTCATGCGTTACTTCTACAATTTTTCATGCGTTACTTCTACAATTTGTCATGCGTTACTTCTACAGTTTGTCACGCGTTACTTCTACAATTTGTATACACATTTGTACGCTTCCGTGCCCCGTATAAATGTGGGCGAAAATTATCAGCGACAGAAAAAGGGGTAACTACAGTCAGTCTCTTTCGAAAATTCTTTTGCGAAACGTTCTGGTGATGGTCAAAGCACGTCTTCAATAATAAACCGTCTGCAGGGCTTAGAAGTATCCATCGAAACGAGAAGTTTAACTTCGGAGCTATCAAGCGGCAAGTGGAAACTAAAACATTCAACTGAGGAAATTCTCATAAATTCCGCCGTCTTTCTTTCCCGAATTTTCTCTCTCGAGTCCTATATCGTAATAATCGGGAGTTACGTTAGTGGCGGGCAATGCTTGGTACTCTGGAGGTTCACGTGACTTCCCTTCCGAAGGCCTGGGATGGAGTTCCATATAAACACTAGGCTCTGACACTTGATGACCACCAGATCGGACAGGGATTTCACTGTATACCGTGGTTGTTCTTTCTTGAGATTCAGTCCGTTTCAACCGCCATATAAGTGCACCAATCACAATGAGCAAGACGAAAACAACGCAAGAAAGAGCGATGACACCAACGCGAAGGACTTGGCATTCATCTGATAGATAATGAGGAGAGATTTACACTGGATATGCAAATCCCTGTCTGCATTTGAATTGGAGAAAATAATGAAGGAATCAAATGTATATCATGAGATTCTATCCGAAATCCTGCCTCAATGTGGATTTATTGGCGCTGTTTAATTAGTAATTTACTGCAGTTTTTAGAAAGACTGTGTCTTTCTGATCTTCAGTATCAACTTATTCTTTTATAGAACACAATACACGGACTAAGAAGTTTTAGTAAATTACTCCAGAAAGCGGCTTATTCCCTTTCTACTCTCGAGGAGTCTACACAATACTCACTGACATTTCCTTTTATGGTTTCTTCAGTATTTTTAAGTGACTCTGCAGATTGAAAGAATATAACAGATTGGCCTCAAACTCCATGGAAGAGCAAACTAAAAAATAAAACCTGCTATTAACCCAGACTATGGCCCTTTTCATCCTAGAGCTGGAAGCATCAAGGCGCTTTTGTCAATGTGACCAGTCAAACTGTAAACATCCAAGGGAAAATAAAATAACAGAAACACTACCAAAAAGGATGTTATTCCAATAATTATAACAAGAATTACAAAGTGAGCAAATGTAAAAGCAGACTGGAATTCTCTAACAGACACAAAAACATAGGTGGTAGGTTAGTTTGCTTTTAATAACCTCTAGTGTCCGGGGTTTTAAAACCCAACTGATGATGCCAAAGTAGAGAAAAAAAAGGCCACTTTGGCAGGCACGAGATTTTGAAACGACGGCGAACTTCAACGAGGAACTGCCATCTCTTATGGTTTCATTCTGTTCCATCACATTCGCCCGAAATGAAGAGCGTACACCCACCGTAAGAACTGACTTTGTCAATAAGAAGTTTCTCTTGGTAGTCACAGAGCTTTCATGACAGTTTAACAGCCCACTAAACTGAAAAGAAATTACACTCAAGTCTCAGCTGAGTGCTATAATGCATACCTAGTGTGACAGCTATAAAGGCGACTTTACTGGCACCTCCTTCCAAAATTTCCTAGGAAGTGAACCACATATCGTCAAAATGTGAAAAACACATCTAGCAATTCATCGATGTAATGAAAAGGGATTTAGTCCCAATAGCAAGTATGAGCGTACATAAAAACATGATTTGGTCCAAATGTCATTCTTCATAAGTTGTATATTACGTTTAGATTATCGACTCTAAATTAAAGAGGAATTAAACAATACCAAAATTTGCTTACACCGTTGTGTCGAGTTATGGCTCTTTGGTAGGCAATGTAGTTTTCTCCTCGCCTCAGCTCTTTGTTTGTAAAAGTTCCATACGATTTCCCATCACCAACAGCAAATTTCCAAGATTTATCACGCACAGACCCATTTTCAATTTCCGCAGCGATGTAAAAAGGATAAAAGTTCAACTCTTTGTCGTTGGAATCTTTCAGCTTCACATCAAAATCCCTGGGAAGCTCTTGAACACAATCAGTGACTTTAAGAATGATTATTTGATAAGCATTGAAATATTGAAAACGGAGAAAAAATTCTAGTCAATATCATCGCGGTCATCGTCGTATCGAAAAGTGGTGGCTGTTAAATGACTCTGGTACATAAGAACTTTTGCGTAAGAGTTCTTAAAAGACAGTTAAGTGTTTGTGTACATTGTAGCAGCCAATTGTGTGGTCTGATCGTCTTCATGAGAGTATTCCTGAACAGAGATGTTGTTAGCAGAGACCGACGCTCTGTTAACGTGAGTGGAAGTCAACTCAATACAGTCAACTAGGGGGGTGTTACCCAGTTTGGTGTTGCAACCTAAGTTGGAAAGACCTTAGGCGTTGCATGCATGCATGCATACATAAATACCTACCAACATACATACCTACATACCATACCTACATACATACCTGCATACATGCCTGCATGCATGCATAAATGCCTGCATACATGCCTGCATACATGCATGCATACATGCATGCATACATGCATGCATACATGCCTGCATACATACATGCATACAAACATGCATACATACATGGATACATACATGCATACATACATGCATGCATACATACATGCATACATACATGCATACATACATACATACATACATTTTATTGTACACATCCCCGTCTGGGGCTTTTCAGTGAACAATTACATAATTTACATACTTGGTACTTGAAATACAATAAATATATGAAGATCATATATTTTGAACTGCGGTATTAGATACGTATGATGCACGATCCTCGCAGTAGATAGCGCTATTTAAGCAATAGCGAAAATCAGACCTGAAAAAAATCAGGCCTGTACGGGACTCGAACCACTGACCTCTGCGATACTAGTGCAGCGCTTTACCAATTGAGCTCAATTGGTAAAGCGCTGCACTAGTATCGCAGAGGTCAGTGGTTCGAATCCCATACAGGCCTGATTTTTTTCAGGTCTGATTTTCGCTATTGCTTAAATAGCGCTATCTACTGCGAGGATCGTGCATCATACGTATACTTGGTACTATACATACATATCTTTCTCAGATAATGGACTATGTATGCAAGATTGACATCATTACATGTACAGCGGACGTAAGAAGTGTGGCTTTCTCAGGTGAGAGTATCATCAACAGTTTATGCTTTTGGTTAATCTGTTACACAGATTATAAAACCATTACCTTATTGGACCATTCCTTTGCTCAGCAGGCCACAGATCAATTTCAGCCGTGAAATCAGAGATTTCTACATTAGTCATTTTCAATGCAACTGGTGCCACTGGAGCTAAGAAGATTAAACAATTAGCATAATTTTCCAAAGAGAAACTAGTTTTCCTATGAAAGAGAAAGCTATGTCTATTAAGCTCCAAAAAAATATGACAAATGCATTTGAACGATCGTTTATATCATGAAATAGTCCAAACAGAATGATAAATGTGTTCTTTTTTCTTAAATTGAATTTTACAAGATAGCTAATTGAATACGTTGCTTGTTTCTCAAAAATAAGGGATAATTTCAAAAGAGCAAATTCTCAAAGACAAAATGCGCCCTCTTCACAAGAGTGTGAAGATGCAGTGGAGAAAACCACTTCACCAACAAGATTTTTTCTGTTGAATCTTAATTCTAAGATCCTATAAAACCATTTCAATCTTTGAAAGAATTAGAATTTGAGTTTCTATCGTAAATTATCAATATCTTATTCCTTTGAGCCAATGACACTTGACTCTCTTTCCAAAACTGTTGAGAAGTAGTCTTTGGACATAAAACTAATACCGGCAATCTTACCTACGTTAGCCCTGTAAACATCACATGACTTTTGATGTTTCCCGGGTAACTTATTCGTATTAATGCCATTATCCGCCCTTAGTAATCTTCCATGCTTCATGTATCTTGCAAACGCTGCATAATAAATCATTTTCATAGCTATCTCTTGTCTACTAGCCTGTATGTCCTTACCCTCCAGTCTTGTTTCTTCATCTATATATGTAGTGGGTCCTTGAGTTCCACATTCAGAGATTGCATAAACCTGAAACCCGTATCTAGTTCCTGGTACCAGATTCTCCACAGTACACACTGTTGTCACTTTTACATTAACCATGCCTTCGTCTGTAAAACTTTTGTTGTAAAACTTAGTCCCAGTGTACTCCACCTTAGCAATCAAACAAAACTGGTTTGAAAGTCTTTAAAAAACACGTAACGTGACAAGTAGTATTTCCAAAAATTATGCACGAAACTAAAAAGACCAACTTACAAAAAGTATTTCACAATCAAGGGGGACTGGGTTTGGGTCAGGGGTCAATGGCCATTACGCTTGATCCCCTCTGAGGGTTTTTACAAGTCATTAACTCCCTAGCCATGTGCTCATCATTCGCCTCGATTACTCGGAGTGAGAAGCTGTTTTTTGACTCCCTCCTCCTACCCCTGATCCGCCCACTTTCTCTTGTTGTATATTTAGTGTTGGTGCGTTTTTCTTGGCCCGCACCTTTAATGGGCAAACACCTCAACGGAATTCATTCTTGTTCAGTTTGTTTCAATAAAAGCGGCTATAGACCTATTGTCCATAGCCATATTGCTCCAACTTAAGTTTGTTATTTTTTGATGCCCAGTAAACAGAGCTCAGGCAAGAGCAGCATTTGTAGATTTGTTTTGGGCAGAGAGAGAAAGGCATAAAAAGAGAAAAACAAAATAGTACAAAAATTGCAAAGTTTTCATTAAAGCCGAGATATCTTCATATGTGCACATTAAAGAAAATAACCTAAGTTTTTTTCTTGTTTTTACGGTTTGTATTATCCTTGTTTCATGTTTATCGTATTCTGTCTAGATTCGTTTTTAAGCCTTTTTTTGTAATAAAATGCGATTTAACTTACTCTGTATTTGACCGATTTCCCCACACCAAGCTGAGGTCCTTCCCATACTAGTGTTATCTCTGTGGTGTGATGGTTTCTAGCTCTTACCTCATTGGGTGCTTCTGGTCCTTTGACAATAAAGCAAATGAGACAATGACGTTTGTTAGGATGAATGCAAGATGAAGACCACTCGTAACACAAATGTCCCTGTGAGAAGTATCACATCTATCACCTAAGGTAAAAAATTATGCTGATTGCTTGATCCCAGTTCCTTTCAATTTTTTTACAGTTTCTTCTTTTAGTATTAAATGTCATAATAGAAGTTGGTCGCAAAAGTTTGTTGGAAATTTGTTGCTAAGGTAAAAAGTTATCGCTAGGTAAGTAAAATAAAGTAAAGTAACGTTACAAAGAAAGAGCGAGTCTATGCATTATTGTTTGGAGAAACACTTGCCAAGCTTAAGCCTAACTCATTGCAATGTTTTGTGAGAAATTTAATGGTTTACTTAAATAAAACAATGGCTACCAAGATGGCCTTCACCTTAGGTGATGTCATACGACTAGCGACTAAATAACGCGTAGCTAATACCCCACTGCATCTTAAAGACTGGGAGCTCATCACAAGTTCTCCAAATGGGTTTGACGTTACAAGGAAGGGGAGTGGATTCCATCAACTCCTTGACGTGACCAGGTTTGCAAGTTGGGGTATGGAACTGTGCGAGCTGTCTACGGACGAGATCTTTTGTTCTCTTTCTAACATCCATGTTATAAATATTGAGTACTCATACTCACTCAGAATTACTAACCAAAAGAAGCTGAAACCAAATCTTAAAGCGTTTCTAAAATATCTTGGTTTTTTTACTTTTGCTGATTGTTTTGAATCATCACTGTATTGGAGTTTATTGGAGTTTAGAATTTTGCTTCTACCCAGTCTACAGCAAACTTTAGCACGATCTTATTTGTTTGAAAAATGAGACTCACTCGATGCTTCCAGTGTTAATGATCGACTATATGGTCCAGGACCAGGTGAAGTATATGCTCGAACAGACACACCGTAACAAGGCTGAATATCATACAATATAATAAATGCTCTCGTTGAGTTGATAGTTTTGCTGTTGGCTGGAGGACTATTTTTTTCGTTTTTCAGAAGACGCCAATGATGCCTTGATCTCATATGAGATAACTTTGCTGTAACTCGCTTTTCTTGTCAGAGGTGACCACGAAACATTGAAGGTTGTTTGATTCAGTCTACTGAAAGACACGTCAATTGGTGCTACACTAGGTTCTAAAAATGGAAACAAAACATGGCAATTCAAGTTGGTCGTTAGTCATTGAACAAAAAAAATGAAGATATTTTCAAAACCATAAGTGATCAAAAGCTCATTAGCAAATTTCATCTGAATTGCATTTCAGTAACTCTTCCCTCCGTCCCACTTCCCTATATTTTTATTTTTTAGGTAAGTACATTCACTCGTGTTTAAAAAAAATCATGTCCCCACCAGTCCTTCAATACCATATTGTCCAGCACTTGCAGTTGATAGGGATAGTCCTTCCTGTAGCTGTATAGCAGCTGTTCTCTACTTGTCTACCTAGGTATCACGTACCCTCTGTGTACTTATTAAATAACATTAACGTTTATGGTGAATCTAATAGATTAAAATGTTTTCTGACTCACACTTACCATAATCATTAGTCAGAACAGACACAGTGGCATTTGGTCCTGGTTTAATAGTTACAGCTCTGACGTGGAACTGATAGGTGACCCCACCTAACACATCCACTGTGTAACTTAGCATATTTCCTCCTAAGGTTTCGGTGTGAATGTTATGAGGATCTTCATTGTGACTATAGAACACAGTGTAACTCCTGATAATTCCATTTTCTTCTGCTGGCTTACGCCGAGTAAGCTTTATCTTTGGACCAGCTGGTTTATTGGGCATTATCTCAGATTGTAACAGGTTTGAAGGAATGCTTGGTGCTAAAGAAGTAGTAAATGGAAGATGAAGGTTATTATTTAAACCACACTCGTAAAATTGATCTTTAGCAGAGAAAAATTTAAAAAGGAGATGAACTGATACACTTTTACATGTTCACTTACACTACAGAAGCCATCTAAACACTTGTGATGCTTTCATTTGTTATACACATGCTTTCCATGTCACCACAGACGTAACTCGATGAGATCATATAGAGCATTATATTGAATGAAGTATATCTTAAGCAATCTGCGTGAAAAGGGTGTACGTTCCAATCTCATTCAAATCAGTTAGATATATTTGAGACAATGTTGTCTCTAACAACCTAAACTGATCAGTTTTAGCCTTTTACCATCTTCCAGTGTCTGCTCAACCTTAACAGAACTTTTTGGTCCCTCATCAAGAGGACCAACAGCCAACACTTGGAACTCATATTTGGTATATTTATCAAGATTAGTGACATCTTTAGTTGATGTTGCTCCTCCACTAATAGACACCATATGTGAATTGTCCACTGACCCTTTCTGTCTGTAATACAACTTATATCCTGTTATTGTTCCATGTCTGGCATACTCTGGCAGTGATGTCCATGATGCTCTTATACTGGTAGATGAGATCGCAGTCACTGTGAAGTTACCTGGTACTTTTGATGGACCTGAATTGTTAAATAAAAATGATGAAACGGGTTTTTTACAGTTTCACATCGGCAAAGTTTAAAAATGAATTCACTTAGTACTTAATGGCTTGGCTCCTTTTTATTTAAGTGATTTGATTTCCACCTACGTTCCTAGTCGTGGTCTCAGGTCTGCCTCTCTGTCTCTTCTTCATGTACCTCGGTCTAATCAGAAGACCTATGGCGACAGAGCTTTCGCAGTCGCTGCCCCGCGACTGTGGAATGCTCTGCCCATTCAGATGAGGCGGCCTGGGACTACACTAGACACATTCAAAAGGAGCCTCAAGACCCTTCTTTTTAGACAAGCTTTTTATCGTTTTTTGTAACTTTTTATTTATTTTCAAAATTGTAAAGCGCCATAGAGCTTTTAGGATATGGCGCTCTAAAAATCTATATTATTATTTGCTTGGTGTACCCATATGAGATGGTTGATATATAATGACGAAGTATCGCTTTTTTGTACTCGATTTCACGCTAGACATCAAGTAAACCTCAGAGACAACATGTACCACTTACGAGTGGTAAGGTGTGCTATAAAAACCGACCAACTAGAGATCTGATTTCTTAAGATATGCTGCACGTGAATGAATAGTGATTTTATCAGAAAAACAGGGATTCCAGCAGCAAATAATGTTGTTCTACAACTACATGCAGGGTTCGTTATGTTAGAAAACCTGTTCCTTTGTTTATACTTTATAATAGTAATTGTCAAAAGGTGTAAAGATCAAATTTCTAGATTGTATAGACAGAACAGACGTGTATATTTCTTTAAATTAAATTTAGAAGTATATTTGATTCAAAGGTACAGTTAAAGAGATAGTATTTGCTTAACGTATCACAGGCTATGAGGATGATTTAAAATCTTTAAGAAGGCGTATCACTAAATTATTGGTGGAATAATTCCCCCAGGCATAAAAAATTTTTGCTGTAGGTCTAACAAGCATACATAATAGGCCTTTTGCAGCTAGAGATCTCGTGCTTAGATACCGCATAGCAACGCCATACTGGAAAGCAAGCACTCCAGTGATCTCAGACAGTATAGAGGTCACAGAGGTCTGCATTCAAACAAAGAATACAGCGGATAACGGGTCAAAAGGTATCCCAATTCGAGAAATCCAGTAAGAAGTAATCAACAGCTTCCCCGGAGTGTATCAGCAACAAAATCGCACCAAAATTCGTTTTTTGCCGATACACTCCAAGTATTTCAAAAACTCGAAAACAATAAAATACGGCCTCGTTCCTTCATCAGTTTTCTCGTGTTTGGAAACCCCGATGAAACACTCGCACTCGTTTTTGAAATATTACTTCCAATTCTTCCCAACACTGCTTGGAGCATTTTAATTACATCATACGGAGAAAATGAATGTTACCTGCAGATAGGAGTATTCCATAAACCTCCACTCTCAATACCTTATAATTATGATACGCTGTTGGCACGAAGCGGATGAACCTTGCCAATGCATACTCCCTCAGATCATTTTTTACTATGTCATTTCTCCCTGAATTACCATTAAAGACCTAAAAATACAAAGGTCATACAAAAATAATGATGCTTTCTGCAACGCAAGTCAGCATAAATGAAAATGAACATTTGTTAGGTTTTTGCTTCACTTAGTTGTGAGGCAAATGTCATCAAGACCACATGAGCATCTATAAATGGTGCGAATTCAAATTCCACTTCACATTAATATACACGTGCACTGTAGGTACATGTGCAGCTTTGCTCAAAAGCATGGTGACAGTCTCGATTCTCGACTCTCAAAACGTTTGAGAATCAAGGATCGAGAACTGAGCCTCAAGGATTGAGAATTGAGAAGGACACAGACTCAAGCCGTGGCAGTTTCTTTGGTCCGAAGTTATTAAGAAGTCTAGTATTGACGATTAAAATTGAAATAATCACATCCCCACGGAAACTGCGATGAAAGAGTATAATCTACGGCTGTAATTTAGCAAAAACAGTTTTAGATCGAAGATATGTAGATAAATTGCATTCACTTGATTGAACAAATCGGTCACAACAAATCAGAACTGTTAGTCACACCACAATTCAATAATCATGGGTTATCACACACTGGATTACGGCAAGAAACTGTTTCAAGTCTACAGATACCAAAATGCATTTATGTAATTGTCCTTTATTCCCCTGTCTTGCGAACGCAGGTGTATTTTATGTAAGTAAATGCGAAAAAAACACGAAAAATTTAGAAACTAGAAAATTCAACGAAGTTTCGCTTGATGTTTTAATTACATCGAACTGACCTTCTCAGTGTTGTTTTCTTTATAAATTTTAAAAGTGGCACCATCCAAAGATAACTGAATCTTGTACTTCGTTGTCCACTCATCAATATTCCTGGCTCCCTGAGTAGCAACAGCACAGATAACATAGTCATACAGCAGATCAATTTGTAGGTAGTCATTAAGATCATCCGTAGATCTGGGAGCCCAACCACGGTCATATGACGTATTCCTCTTCAGTCGAGCAAACCAAGGTCTATACCAACGACGATAATGTGTTGAGGCTGAGAAACTGCTGTCTGGGATTACATCATCTCTAGCCACACCAATGGCCGGACTATGACATGCTGTTAAAAGACATTTATAATCACCACTCTGGGACTTAAAATATACTGTTATGTATCATTTCTATATTTTATTGAGGCTGCAAAAGGATTCAGACAACTTCCGAGGTCAGAAACTTAGATCCCTCTTATCCATTAAAACTGGTTTATTTGTGGCCTCCATTTTCACAATCAGCTAACTACGTGATAACTCTTCACGCTTCTTTCCCATTTTATTTGTAAAGGTAATCGTATTGATTTGCATGGGCTACGAGGCAACATGCAATTACTTTTTATGACATATAAAGTATAATATTTCGGGGCAAAGTTATGCCGTTTTTATTATTTTTTTTTCAACGTTTAAAAGTTACTCTGAAAGGTTTAAAAAGTATACACAGTCAAAGCTGGTCAAAGGCACGCTTAGTTCCACTGATGCTTGCTGAGTTGTCTGCAGCAATATTCAAAGTGACGTACCAGTGACTGAAAGTTGTACACAGAATGGCTTGAAGCGCATGAAACAGAAAATGTGACGTATTATGTCGTGACAGCTGACTCATGGCACTTTTTGGCTTGTCAATGATTCTTAAGATTATTCATGTTCTTGCCAGTCTCCCGTCGAGACCTTGGGTTGAAATGTGACCTGTGATGTTCCTTATTTCACGCTTTGGGACACCAGAAGTTTTCAGCCTCTTCACCACGGTTTTCAGTAATCATACTGTTAAGACCGTGTCATCCTGTATGTCAAGCCTGACCCAAATAAATCGCGCCAAACATGCTTTCGACAAAGACCTACTTGTAACCATATTTAAGAGTTTAGTTTTCAGTAAAATGTAGTATTGTTCAAGCACTTCTGTTACTAATATCAACTAGTTACAGGCTATTCAGAACTTTGCTGCCCATATAGTGACCGAATCAAGAAAATTTGACCATATTACACCAATCCTTAAACAGCTTCATTACATGCCAGTTAACGACTATCTATTTTATCGTGATGCCGTGATGACATTTAAGTGCATGAACGGTATAGCACCGAGCAACCTTTGTTCTAGATTCGCTAAGAGAGGCACGATTAGCGGCCGCTCGACTCGCAATGCATATACACTGGACATACCGCGCTACAAAACTGCTACAGGCCAGCAAATTTTTTTATACCGCGCAGTGATCATTTGGAACAACTTACCAAGTGATATAAAATTGAGCTCTTTGACGAACATTTCGATTTTGATTTTTAACATTTTATATTATATAAATACATCTGTATATTTTTATCTCCCCTATTGTAGTTATTGCAATTATTGTAAGAATTGTAATTATTAAGATAGTTTTTAAGCTCTGAAAGGCCCCTCCGGGGAGAGTTTAATAAATGATTGTATTGTCAAATATACCTGGCCTTGATTTCACTCTAAACACCTCTGTTCTCATACACACCCCACCCTGATATGTCTGTGGCCGGAATCGCACATATCTTGTTTGCAGTCCATAAACAACATGCCTCACTTGCGAGTTTCTGTCATCATTTCCCATGAACACCTAAGATTTGAAAAGTTATGAAATACAGCAGTATAGGTACATGGAACTTACAGGTAAGCATATAGGACGTCTCGGGTGTATTTTGCGAAACCAAAACAAACCGAACGAAAGCAAGCCGAACAAAATCAAGTAAAAACGAAAAGTTCAAGGCTGACATGATATATCTCAAAATGAACTGTTACAGAGTTGCCAGTCGTGCTTCATTTGTTAACATATAGCTGATTGGTAGAAAAACAGAACTTTGGCTTCCAGCAAATAAGAAAAATGGAAATGGCGGTCGCCCAGTCGGTTACTTTACACAAGTTGGCCACTTATGCAGAGTTGTAAAGTCAGTTTATTATACAATCAAGTGCCTTCTTTAGGTTCGCTATCAATAAGATTTCGCTTTCCAATACATATTCTCCATATTTAAATGGACATATTTCTAGTCGCGCAAAATACGGTTTCTGGCAGTAATTATGTGAGTTATAACCTCAATAACTCAGTTTCATTTGGTGCATGGTAAGGGAAAAATCGGTTTTAATGCTATCATATGATTTTTTTGTTATTGACACACAGCACCTGTTTGAAAGCATGTTGGAAACTGTACTCTACGATAATTATTCTTAAATTGATTGACATATGGTTTCAAGATAATTAGGGATAGATTTTATGATTTCCAGATGATGATCAGTCCACGATTGACGCAACGTTGAATGACCTTAACTGCTCAGACAATCACAATGTAAAGAATACAGTATATTAACTTGAACTTGGTTTAGGCGGAGTTTAGAGAACACGCTCTATTCGCTCCGACGTCAGCTTTTATAATCGTTACGGTGGCCACGTTTTCGACAAGCATTTTAAAATTGTCAGTTTCTATAAATACCATGTATTCTTTGTCCACGATAGCGGTCCACTATTCACCATACCTTAACCTTTCCATCTTCCCTGTAGTCTGTCCAAGTTGTCCCATCTAATGATAACTGTAGTCTGTAGTTCTTCACCCACTGATCTGCTCGAGAATTCCCTTGAGTGGACACAGCACAGATGATATGAAGTGTCTGTAGATCAATCTGTAGATATGGGTTAGTGTCACTTGTTCCTGCACACCATGATGATCCTAATGTGTAGTTCAGTCGACCATTCTTGGCTGGTGTCCTGGCATTTCGTTCAGAAGAAGCAGCTATGTTACCATCTGAAATTCTGTCATTTTCTAAACCAAGATCCCAATCGGTACAGGCTCCTATACCAAATCAAATCAAATCAAATTGTGATATTTATTACGGAAAAAAAGATCCATAAAAGGAAGCTCCCAAAAGAGAGAAGACTCTCCCTAATGGGTTACTGTCGCTTGCTCCTGCTCTTTACGGTGATCCTATGGTGTAGTTTGGTCGACCATTCTTTGTTAGTGTACTGGCATATCTTGACAAAATTGCTGCATCTTCGAAGAGTATTTGGACAGTTGAGCAAGGGAAATGACAAAACGCGTAGCCCTACTTAATGGAGTACCCTATGGAGTCTACATCTAAACGATTCACCAGGTTTATAAAGCACTTTATTTGACCAATACACGATTTTAAAGGGTACGTCATGTAGTTACTCCATAGGGTACTCCATGGAGTAGAGCTTCGCGTTTTTTCATCTCCCGTTGAGCACGTATCACCCAACAACAGTAAACTGATAGCAAGTCAGGGTTAATGTTGGGTTAGGGGAGGGGTGGGCGCGCAGTTGCTTAAATACTGACATTGATCCAAATTAAGGTAAAACAGTCAACTGATAACAAGTTTGCATTATCTTGACTCAGGTATAAGGAAATTTAAAGATTAGATCTATGGGAGTAATGAGGATTTCAGCATATAATATACAAAGTCAAACATATTACAGCACCTGAACGTTCCAACCCAACCTTATGATAGGCTCTTAAAAATTTACCAATGAGTGGAATTACAACTTCCAGAAACAAACAAGTTTTTCTCCATTTCTCATTGTTATTTCCACCACAGCAGAACTCTTTGGTCCATCTCCATGAGATGTAAAAGCCAACACTTGAAATTCATATTCTGTGTACTTATCCAGACCAGTAATATCTTCAGAAAAGGTTGTTCCACTATTGATAGTTAACACATTCATTGACCCCCTAAACCCTTTCTTTTTGTAGAACAATTTGACTTGAATCCTGTAATGATTCCATGTCTAGAATATGCAGGAGGTAACTGCCAGGACGCTGTGATACTTGTAGAGGAGCGTGAAGTCAAAGTCAAGTTGCTAGGTGCTTGTGAGGGAACTTAAATTAAGATGGAATGTTAATTGAATGATAGAAACAATAATGATGATGATCATAATAATATATAAAAGTAAATAATAATAATGATAATAACAACAATGCTTGTAATATTCTTCATTCTGTGTGTATAAAGATCAATAAATGAGGTATTAATCATTAAATTCAACCTGGCCTACTGTACATTAAGCTTCTCTTCCAGTAGCACATTGTTATAAAAGCATTAATTTATGAAGTCTTAGGAACTGTTGGGAGCAACATATGTACTTCATTATGTCTATGGGAAAACAATTTAAGTATCCCAAAACTTACTTAAACAGATCAACTTTCCATTTGTAGACCACCTTAGAACAGAGTACCACCACCATCTAACATAGGCACAAATACACACCCACCTCCATCATTGGGAGTCATACTGGTTAAGGCCTTTTTCTGGAAAATGGCACTTCTTAGTTCTGCTTACATAATGTTTGCCCACAGGGAGTGTTCACAAAAGTTAGACTATATATCTAACAACCAAAGAGGCTACCTTATAAATTAACCATTACACCAGAGCCTTATTAAAAAATAGCAGAATGTAAAAATATGATGATATCAGGAATAAAAAAATTGTTACCTTGAGACATAAGTACTCCATACACCTCTACTCTCAAAGTCTTATCTCTTTGAAACTTGATGGGCTGGAAACGGATGTACCTTGCCCTAATATCTCTCAGATTATGTTTGAAAATGTCATTTCTTCCAGAATTGCCATTGAAAATCTACAACAATTATATGAAAATATAAATTGATAATTTAACTGTAGACTAATTGCAATTTTAATGTTGATGGCAAGCAGACTAGAACAATGTCATCATTACATCCCTGAGCTATGAGCAGCCAGCTGCCAGTGCATGCTCTGGCTAGACAACGAAAGATGCCACTGTGCTTAGAAGTATCCAGAGTTGCTCCCTTTTTTCTACTTTAGAAGGTAATCATCCAATTTACATTATATAATTAGGATGCCTAGCTTATAACATTTACAAGTCATCATAGTTCCTTGCTGTTAGAGACATGCATGGTGCATTGTATGTCCACCCAAAATAGTAAGCTTTTTTCTATGATGAGGAGAAATGTATGTAAAATTGTGGCCTTCTGTTAAAGTCTAAGAACACATTAACCAATCCCCCAGCTTTTTCCACAGCTTAGAGTTCAGAGACTCAAGCCTTAACTTTCAAAATATGCCTTTAGTACACCACCTAAGATATCTTGTACAGCTCTGTATGACATCTAGCTCTGCTGGGTTTTTTTCCACCAACCTTGTCAACATTGTTTTCCTTTTAGGTCACAAAAGTGGAACCGTCAAAGGATAGCTGTAACTTGTACTCTGTTGTCCAACCATCAGAAGTTGACATCCCTTGGGTAGCTACAGCACAAATAAGAAACTCATACTGCAGATCAATTTGCAAATAATCATCAGGTTTGTCATTTCTGCTGGGTAGACATCCCCCATTTGTGTTCAGTCGACCTTTAAAAGCTTCAAAATTTATGCTTTCACTTGATGCTGAGAAGCTGGCATCAGGGAGTGTGTCGGTGCTAGCCACACCAAGGGCCTGCATTTGGCAAGCTGAAATCAGTTATAATAAAATAATTAATTGATTAATTAAAAAGCAATGTCATGCAACACACGAGAGGTAGTCAGCAAACCTACTGATCATAATTTAAATTGCATGTTTGATTTAATTGTATGCAATCGCGAAGCGATGACTGCGATATCGGTTTTCAAGTGCAATTTAATGGGGAATTCATAAGTGAAGTAATGGATTTTCATTGAATCGCATAACTGAATAAAAATGAGAAAAAAAAGGAAACAGCATTACTTAAAATTGTTATGTTTACGTACTAGATGCCAAACAGTATCACTTAGCCTCCTTTTGAACTCGCAATTCCACGCTATATACCTCACTTCGTTAACCAATCAGAATGCGAGATTTTATTCAATAATGTGATTCATTTAATTTCCTAAGGTGTTGACCAGGAGAATTTGTTAAAAAATGAAGAACTCCTCTCTGTTCTTCTATTTTAATAAATAAATAGTGTTTTTCTTTTTACTTATTGATACCTACAGCCGTGTTAGTATAATTATCATATGTATTGTATGAGGGCTTCAACTTTGATAGCTTTTCGGCTTCTCTAAATAAATAGTTTACTTAAACTTACAAATTACTCAACTACATGTAGGACTCAGTTAAAATAAAATCATTCAGTGATGCTATCAGTGGTTTTCATTTACAAATATAATCAGATGTATTAATCTAAGTTTTTTTTTTTTCAGTCTCTAGCGCTGGACTTTAACTACATATAATGCGACATTAAACTATGTTCAACATTGTACCATAGTTTTCCATTTCAGATAAAAGAACAGCAGAAGAACTGTCACATAAATATTTTAGAGTAAAGACCTGAGGAATGGTTTTACTGTAGGGTAAGGTATTATGAGAACCTACATGGCATAAAAGTTTTACGTGCATTTGCAACTACAGCAGATTTAAAGCCCTCTAACTAATTCTAACACAAATTGAGAATTGATTTGAAATGGTGGGGGTAAATTAACATTCTCCATACTCTAATAGTAAATGCATGGAAAGTAAAATTGAAGAAAATGGCAGTAAGATTGAGCCTACAAGGAGTTTCAGTTTACCGAATAAAGTTCAAAATATACAATATATACACAGGTTCAACCATAACAACAGAGCTCATCAGTCATCTTCAGAAAATCACCAAGATCATAAAGGCAATTAATGCATGTAGAAAAAACCCAGGAACTAGCGTACATAAGTATTATAACTCCTCTGTGCAATAACTTGAGACTTCAATCAGTGTGAGTTTGTCAAACATATAATGCTATTTGTCACTCCCGACTCCCTTGGGAGATTTCATTAGTCACATGACACCTTTAAGCTTGAATCGCCATGTGCTCGGGTGAGCAAGTGTTTTCATTTTTTATATAGGAGAGAGTTTGAGAGAAGTTATTGTGCTTTTCTTTGGCTAAAAGTGAACGGTTCGGTGAGTCGATATTTGGTTTTTGTTGGTCGGGGAGGTATTTGGAGCTTAATGCCTTCTTTTGTTTGTAATTTTCAGAAAACCTCACTTATATTCATTGTCCGAGGCCGTGTGGCCAATGTACGAATTTTCGACGTTCATTTAAATTTGCGAATAAACATAATTATTACACGACTCGGGCAGTCAGAGGGCCAATAACTAAAATCAACCAATCAAAATGCTCTATCGCCGGTCCAATATTCTCTAAGTATTGGACCGGGCACTGTCCCGAATGGTCCCGAATGATACCGCACTTGTGTCCCTTTGAACTTCAGTCGTATAATAAATCTCTTATTAACCAAGCTTTCTCGGGACTGTACTGGAAGAATATCGGCCCTCAGTCTTTTTTGTACGGACCGAGCGCAGCGAGGTCCGTACTGTCAAGACCTCGGGCCCGGATATTCTCCCAGTACGGCCCTTGCGCTTGGTTAATAAGATATATGTACTACGGTACTGACACTTTTTTACATAAGATATGTTACCTCTCCTTTCAGAATAAACTTCAACTTCACAAAGTGTGAAGTGGTCAGAGGCTGCACCAGTTCTTAAACTCCTTACTGTCACATATCTCCCAAATAAAACAGGAGGACAGAAAAAGGATACACCTTGTCCTCTTGGTAGACTATAACTCTGCTTATCACCACACCTGGGATTGGTAATCCCTCCATTAGCAGATACTGTGCCTATAGAGAATCACAAAACAATTTCAGCTTTTGCATGAAAAATAAACAAGAACTAATGTTTACCCTACTACTGTTACACAACGGTATGACAGTGTTACATGGAGCCAGATGGCTAACACTGCTACTGGAGATCACAACACACTTGAGTGTAGGACACTGTCTATCTTCCCAGCCCTGGTTATTCAGAGATTGAATAATGCTATCCACTGGATAAATTCCATCCACCCAGCGGACAGCACAGCACATTTTGTTAAGATTGTCTGCTGAATAGTGAGTTATCAGTTAGATGGCATTGTTAGTTTCAAAATGCGTAGTTTGAGTCTTTCCATTTACGTTTTGTTCCTATTTATTTTTAACAATTAATCCTTTGTCACTTAATGATAATTTCATGTAAGAATATGTATTAGATATCTTATTTCACATTTCCCCAACCGTTATTTGCTGCTGCTGTTATCAACAAATTACCTACTATCAACAAGTTATCTGCTACCACTAGGAACTAGACTAAAGAAAGTAGTCTAAGTCTACTTTACATTTATGATATTTCCCTTTTGTCTGTATTGTTGTGGTTTATTTCTTGCATTTAGTTCTCTTTATAATTACTTTAATGTTAGTTAGGTTACAGTGTAACATTTCCCAGGGTATTTTTCTTAGTTTAGTTTCTGCTGTATTTTCTTTAAGTTCAAACTGCAAATTTAGCCATACAAACTCAGTCACAACCTTCAATCATAACTTTGCAACTTTCATCACAACTTCACCCTTTCAACCATTTGTTCAACATGATTTCACGCTGATTTTCTTTTACCAATTTATAATTTTGATTACCAATTGCATTTATTTAAACTTTGATTTCTACTGTGCACTTGGATTGTCTACTTCACTCCACCTTTGGAGGTTACAGCATTATCCGCTCCCTTTAAACAACTGGGCCCTGGTTTACATGATAAAAACATAACAGAAAAAGGAACTAGTCCACTAAAGCAAGTGTTTTATGTTCAGCATCCATTTAACTGTATATTCCTCAGGGAAAATATGAGAGGAAAGCTTCCAGCCTCAGAATACAATGCAAAGCCAGGGCGAGAGACTGGACCTTCAGATCCAGAGTCCAGCTTTAAATATTCCATTACATCTTGCTCATGCAGAGCTGAAGGAAAGTGATAATTTCTTATGATGCAAATGACATAAATCTCTGCTTAAGGTCTCGGTAAAGGAAAACGAGGTGCCCACAGAAAAAATTCTAGTCGCGCGAGTATTTTCGCTACAAAGTCAAGTTATATATCGAATTAAAGCTAAAAGACTAAATTATCTTATAAAAGATTTTAGTTAATCAAATTTCAAAAGGCGATTAAAATTTTTGCTCTCGAACTCAGAGGTATCGAGTTTACTGCTGAAGCTCCAGCCCCTTTGCGTTGTTAAATATTTACTTCCTTTTTATTGCATCTGATTGACAGATAAAAGACCTAAAAACGTGTGTGAGGAAATTTGTATATGTCTCGTATTAGCGGAATTATTGCATTTCAAAGTTAAAGTCGAGTCTTAAGCGCGATTTACTCAAAGAAACTGACATAAAATTAGTTACAAAAGGAAATCGGAAAATTCCTCACACACTTTTTGAGTCTATAGCATTGTCCATTAGATCTGAAAGTTTCAAAGCGATAGCTTAAAACCTGTATCAGCTGGAGGTGGAAGAATTTTAATTTTCGCATCTAAAATAAAGCAAGAGAAAATCAGCTCTAAGAATTTACCGCGAGTTCCACGCTTGGCTGGTGAGCCCCGCCTCCCACTTGAACCCTAATTAACTCTAGCCAATCAGCTTCCGCACTTCCCAGAGGAATTAGTCATGGTCAAGGTCGTTCGTTTGCGCGGGATTCTATCCTGTCATCAGTCATACGTCACTACGGAGTCACATAAGAAGCACGCGCGCTTGCTTATCTAGCCATTGTACGTTCCCTTTCTTAGCCTGCAGTTCAGAACCACCGTGGTCCAGTATTCAAACCTTTTGTAGTGAGTATATACCCAGCCTATATCATCTCTTTACCCTCTGCTCATTTTGTTATCTTAGTTTTTTACAGAAATCTAGCCGACTGTTATTATTATCATGGCCAACGAGGCAATGCAAATAGTCGTTGAAGCCGAAATCACAGGCCAACCTGGCTTTTCGGGCGTCAACCTGACCATTGTAGACAATCTGCCGAAATTGAAATAACTAGCCAACCAGGCACTGAAACGCTACGAGAGACCCTCGCAGAAATGAACAAATCTATGAGCTCTATAGCAACACTCCTCGAACATTTTGTTGCTCGCGGGGAGCCTCCCCAACGTTGTACACAACAATACGACGTGGAGGATGAAGAATCCGAACCCGCGCCAAAACGTCGACGCGACTTTGATGTGCTCAGCACCACAGCTTCGGACCAAGATATCGACGATTTGATCAATCCTTCGGGTACCTCCGCCGAGGATGAGTCGCCAACCCAAACGGCCAATGAGCCTGATGAATTTATCAAAAGTCTCGAAGCAGGATTTGCCAACTCCGTTTGAGTTGGGCCGGAAATCAACCAAAGCCTAGCAAACATTGCGAATAAACGCTGGGGAATAACTTTACCGCCAGAAAAGCTAAAACCACGGCTCGAAAAGCATGCTCAGCCCGAAAACTGTGACTCCACGTAGCTCAGGTCAACAAGGAAATCTGGGGTCAATTAGCAAACCACCAGAAACAAGCAGACAAACGCCTACAGAATATACAGGGAACCCTTCAGAAGGCTTCCTTCGCACTGCTTAAGTCATCTGAGCCATTCATTGACTATATTTCCGAAAGATCTAAAACACTTCTGGCCCAAAATATTGATCCTATTGCTTTATTAAGCCATGCTGCGGAAGAGGCAAGAGTACCATATAACCCCATACTTTAATTATGAATTCAGTCTTTGTTCAATTAAAACAATAGCGATAACAATAGGACTCTGCAGAGACTAGTAGTCTTGTTTTCAAAATTTGGATTTTTTTTCTAAGTCTTTTTTGAAACAGGGTAAATTTGGCGCGTTTTGGCTTTACAAAACGGAAAACTCAAGTAATTTTCCAGAGGTTTTTAATTTTGAAATATAACTAAATGTGGAGTTTCACTTTGAAAGAGTAAAATTGGTCGGAAAATAACGTTAAGTCTACAGTCAGGCTTTGAAGTTTGTCAATGCAAAGTTTAAATAAATGTCGTGTCTTACCTGTTCTTGTGGTTTTGGTTGATTCTTTCATTGCCAACATTCCTTCTGTTTGACAGATTAGGATTCATTATTCATCCAATCAAATCCGTCTTCACTCCTTCGAAGGAAATTGCCCTTTTGGGTTTTATTATTAACTCGGCCGACATGACCATTAGACTCACTCCCGAAAAAGCTTTTACGCTTAGAGCGGATTGTTTGACGTTTTCCTGCTCAGAATCACCGACCATTCGCGAAGCCGCTCAAATAATAGGGAAAATCATCTCCACTTTCCCAGGAGTAATGTACGGTCCCCTGTATTTCCGACATTTGGAAAGAGACAAAACTACCTCTCTTAAAGAGCATCACGGCGATTTCGATAAACATACCTCCCTATCTACGGAGGCCATAGGCAAATTGACATGGTGGTTAGAAAACGTGATTAACGCCAAAAATGTAATAAGTCACACTCTCCCTTACAACAGATGCGTCACGCACTGGTTGGGGGGCTGTCTATAAAGAGAACAATAGAGGTGGTTCCTGGCCGGTAGAAGAACTACGCCACCATATCAATTATCTTTAACTTTTTGCTGCTTTTCTTGGGCTACAAACTTACCGCTAGCATTTACGCAACACCCACATCAGATTGCGCATTGATAACACAACAGCTATCACTCTGATGATGACTTCCGCACAGGTTGTCGAAACGTCAGTCACTACCACCGACAACAGTCCTTCTCAGGACTACACTCACCCGGACGATCAGACTACACCTTCACATGTTACCCACGGGTTCAAGCCATTTACTGCACAACAGCTATCACTGTTATTAATCATATGGGAACCAGTCACTCTTGGGATTGCGAAAACCTCGCTAAAAGAATATGGGAATGGTGCATAACCCGTCATAGTTGGCTTAGCGCAATTCATATCCCAGGGGTAGAAAATATAACGGCAGATGCCGTTATTATTTGTATTTGTATTGAAGACCAATACAAACACAGAGTGGATGATCGACAAAGCAATATTGACTAAAGCATTAAATACCTTAGATTACCTCCCTGAGGTTGATTTGTTTGCCTCACGAGTCAATGCCCAATTTTCACATTATGTCTCGTTCAGACCTGACCCGGGGGCGATGGCAATTGACGCACTGACTATGGATATATCTCAAATAACATTTTATGCATTCCCTCCTTTCAGCGTGATAAGAATGTTTTTACAACAAGTAGAGCAACAAAAAGCAACCGAGGTAGTAGTGCTACCAGACTGGCCAACCCAAGCTTGGTTCCCCAAGGCCATGCAGATGTGTGTAAAACTGCCTTTATCAGTGGGTCCGCACAAACGCCTTCTAACACTTCCGGGACGACCAGACGAAATACATCCACTGCACAAAAATCTAACCCTGTTACTCTGCCTGCTATCACACAACAGTTGACTGGAACAGGACTCTCGGATGACACTATCGTAATCATGGCTTCATGGCGAAAATCCACTTCCAAGCAATACAAATCCTACTTGAAACAATGGACTGACTTCTGCGAGAAAAGGAAAATTGAACTATCTGAGGCAAACGTCCAGGACGGCTTAGCTTTCCTCGCCTATCTTTATAAACAAGGGCTTGGCTACAGCATCATCAACGAAGCAAGATCGGCCTTGTCCACTACTTTATCACTGGGGGAAAAATCAACATTCGGTGAGCACCCACTTGTAATTCGTTTCTTAAAAGGCATTTTCGAGCTGAAACCATCGTTACCACGTCACAAATCATCTGGGACGTCAGAACAGTTTTAGACCACTTCCGCATTATGCCCCGTCTGGAGTAACTCACATTGAAATAATGATTAACTCTCAAGCTTGTCACGCTACTCGCCTTAACAACTACTCAAAGATGTCAGACTTTGGTATACCTCGACAGCCGATTCATGCAAGATATGTCCACTACGCTGCGCTTCTCAGTACAAGAAAAACTAAAAACATCAGACCTGGCAATCATTTGGAGCATATCGAGGTCAAGGCTTATCCGTCTGAACTAGAACTCTGCCCGGTTACGCATATACGACACTACCTAACGCAAACCAGACCCCTTCGCCAGGGCTCGAAGCTATTTTTTAGCCTATTGAAACCGTACAAACCCGTCACACCAGCCACGATTGGACGCTGGATAAAATCCATGCTAACGGAAGCCGGTATTAATACTGAGCAATACTCAGCCCACAGTTGCAGGACTGCCTCTTCGTCATTCGCCTTATCGTCAGGACTCGCCATACAAGACATTCTAAAAGCGGGAGGATAGTGGCGAGTAGAAACATCTGCCAGACATTACAATAAACCCATTAATCCTAACTTTGGTAGCCATATCCTAGACCACGCCCAATTTACAACTCAGCACACTGCCAATGATTTGTAATATCGATGATTCACTTATTTTCTCGTTCTTGTTATCGTTAGAACATTCCTATCTCCGCGAATTCACAGAATAAATGGATCGCGTATTAGCCTTTTGACCATTTTATCATTCAGTATAACAATGATCATCTTTGGCGTCTTAGACCACTTGTCATGTGTAAGACTCGGCCCACATTCGGACGCTTTGAATTCTCTTGTGACTCCGTAGTGACGTATGACTGATGACAGGATAGAATTCTTAAATTAAAAGAGACTTACCTGTAAGTTGAAGTTTGATTGAGATTCTATCTTGTCATCAGCCAGGAACGAAGGAGTCACATGCCCACCCATGACATGTGACTCCTTTGTTCCTGACTGATGACAAGATAGAATCCCAATCAAACTTCAACTTACAGGTAAGTCTCGTTTAATTTAAGAATTTTTTCACTTACCATCTACAGCCACTGTAATCCACAGCATGCTAAGGATAAGGCAAACACGGTACATCATCTTTGAATCTTGCATTTAGGGATTTACTTCGATGCCTACCCGCGCGTAACTGTCAGAACACAAGCCAGTATCGATAATCACATCGTCCGAGGACTTGTACAAAGGCCCTACATCAGTGGCATTATCCTAAACGTTTCAACACAGAGGAAGCCTTTAAAGGATACCAGTTCTCAGATGCCCAGTTCCTTTTCCCAGGTCAAGAGCAATTCACGGATTAATTTTCCTGTAGTGCAGTGAGTTTGATCAATATTCCTCGTGTTAACTACAGCTCTGTTTAGGGTTGAGTTGCCAATTAGGTTGGTATATGACACCACAATTAGACTATCAGCTTACAGTTAAATAGTAAGAGTGCCTTTTACCGCTGTAAATTAACAAACCACGCGATTGTTTGTAAACATACGCTGCTGTTCCTTTGCTATCTCGTCAAGTCTCCAGCCGGGAGGCATCCTGTACCTGAGCTCCACAAGAAAAAGACAATACGATCTGCTTGAGATTGATAACAAACACCTCAAAGCTCGTTCATGAAAGGACTGTATTCTCCTGCTGAACAAAGCCTCTAGAGCATTCTGACATGACAGGATATATCTGTTTAAAACAGTTTGAGAGACGTTCTACTGTTTTGATTTCTCTCTTCTTTAATCTTTGGTATTTGCGGTTTTTCTAACCACTAAATTGCAGCATGGAGCTTTGATGTTAGGGATCTAACACATTACAGACTCTTGGCTCAACCCAAAAAAAAAAAAAAAAATCGAAAATATAAAAAATTAAAAACACCCTACTTCTGAAACCCAGCTCAGGGCGAATCCCTTTCCGACAAATTTGTTTAGGAAATAACCTACAATAAAATTAAGTACTAGGAATTTTGGGGAAGATATGAAATAAAAAAAAAAATTAAAAAACAAAAAACCTCCTCATTTTGATCTTCGTCTTCTTCTTTTCATTCCTAACTTTTTCAGTCTCAGCCCAAAACACTTTCACCTTAAAAACTTTTCTCTTATTTCCTTTTAACATGAAGAAAGCAAAAACAAAGAAAGGCTGTCCATGACCAATAACCTTACAAATAACAAGATGTACAATATAAGATTAATTTTTAATGTGTTGCATTTAGATAATCGCGGTGTAAAAGAGAGAGATCGACCTAAGGAAAATTGAACTTCATCCTTTTAACATAAACTCATAAGATCGCCAAAATTTTTCAAAGGTCGGAGATCTAGAGATACTGTAAGCACGTTTTTGCCCTGTTTATAGTTTTCGTTACTGAAAGATATGGAACTGCAAAATAAACCGAATAAAAGGCATCACACCTTGTTTTGTCTGCAGAGAGAGTTGTTTAAGTGGGTGTTCGCTTAACTTTCCAGACTTGGTTCTAATCAGAGATAAAGTCTAACTTTGTGGAAGAAATTAATTACTGTCGGCTGGTCATTGAGCGAAAACACATCGTATCATTTAGACCGTGTCTTGTAGGCCGAAAACTGCCGCAAAAAATTGACAACGACAGCAGCTTCAAGGACTTAATTATCACTCTCATCTAAGAAAATCAATTACTGTCCTCCCCTGAAACTGAATGAGATCAAAACACGGGTAATAAGAGTGATACTCAACGTTATCAGCTCCGGGGAACTGACACTAGAATCCCTAAAAATAACAGATGCAATGATCTTGCTCGTCACAAGGAATCAATTAGTGTCTCATACTGATAAGCAAACAGGTGCGGTCATGATATCTTACTTCTGTGCCCCACTATCTTTTGAATCTGAACACAACAGCAGTTTTCGATAACACAAATTGAACTTTGTTGACAAAAATTACTTCAGAGTTGGAAATCATAACACAAATGTATTTGTGTTTGAGTTGTTTGGGTGAATTGTCAATAATAACTATGTTTCCGTTGCTCGATATGCGCGTTTAGTTCACGTTTAGTTCGCGTTTAGATAAAAGAACGAAGGTCGGACGTTGCGTTTTTTTCAAAGTGACGAGAAACGAGAAAGATATTACTCTTCAACCCGTTACACTCAACAACGAAAGGAGACCTGGAAAAAGCCAAAATACAACGGATAAGGGTTCGGAACTGAATTCCTTTAGTGAAACACCCAAAAACTATTCCTCTACTATCCTGCTGATTCAGAATACACAGATTAACTTTCCAATGTCAATTCATTAGTTTAGGTTGGTCCTAAAGTAATACTGTAGACATTACCTTTATGACATGACTTTTCATGCACTAATTTTTCATTCATTCATTAAATACTGTTAAAACTATAGCTCGCGCTTGTCGTATCTAAATCCTATTTGAGTTATCATAGTCCATATCTGTATTAAAAATATTTATATCCTCAAATAGTTTCCTAGATAATTGTTCCTTTTGTTAAGGATGTAAAATGGATTAAAATTTAGCTTATCTTATTCTCGTGGCTAATTGTCTACGAGTTAAACCTGAACATGCGACATCTAGCCAGAAACACACACACAAAGTAAAATTTTCTATGTGGCTGTCTTTAGAAAAATATCCATAAGAATCAAGTAAACAACTAGATTGACCATGTGGCTATGTCTACGTTGAGTTGAAAAAACTTTATAAAATATATTAACTACTTAATAGGATACAAAAGAGATCAATTTTTTCCGCTTGCTTGTTTGCTAGCAATTTTTTAGCTGAGTTCGCATTTACTTAGTTACTTCCAAATTCATTTTACAATTTTTGAGTTGCAAGAAACGTTTCGAACAATTTTTCATAAAAAGGAATTCGAACTGAGTAGAGATGATTAGAAAATTTAACATAAAATCGTGTAATTTAATCTCAACTGCTGTGCGAGATAACTGACTGACAAACAGATTGATTTACGACCTATCAACTGGTGACTTACTGACCGCTCAACTGACCGATTCACACACACTGACGAACTAAGTACCTTACCCATACAACAGCCCGACCGGCTCAGAATGATCGGGACTCGCTGACTGACCACCTCGCTGAACGAGCGACTCTCCGACCCACTGATCGACCGACTAACTGACTTACTGACCGCTCAACTGACTGATTCACACAGATTGACGAACCAAGTAACTTATTCCTTTACCGACCGTCTGACTGTCGCAACGATGCCGCTGTGCAAAAGGGAGCCGACCATTTCTACTTCAGATCGATCTTTGAATGTATTTAAACGGAACCTAAAAACCCATCTAATTAAGATAGCTCTTTGCTAACTTAAGCATTTCTCAAAAATGTTTTTGGAAATTTCCTAGAGTTGTTTTTAAGTTTTAACTGTAGAGATCTATAAAATAAGTAATACTGAAGAGCAGGTTAGATATTTTTCTCTTTCATATTGTAAAGCGCTTAGAGGCTTGCAACTGATAAGGGTTATTTAACTTGTGTATATTATTAGTACCGGGCAGCAGTTTACCACAGTATAACTATTTCATGTTGACGCTTCAACAATCCGAAAAGTTTGAGTAGGCGTTAAAAGAATCCAGGTAGGCTAACACTGTCTTGTAACAGAAAACATAGCGATCCTGAAAAATAAAAATTCGATAAAAAGAAAAAATAACAAAATAAGTGAATGGTAGAGAGAAATATTAAACTGTCCAGTCATTGTGTGCAAAATTTGAAAGCTGAACGTGAATGTAAATAAGAAAGGTGATAACCTTACCAGAGAGTTCACAGCACCAGGCCTTTTGGCTCGAATGAGTTTAATGGTCTGAAACACATCAACTGTTTGTTCAATTTTGACTCGTTCGATCACTGACATTATGGAAGCTACACAGCCGCTACGACCCACACCATCACTGGAAAAGCAAGTTATAATACACTTGAGTTATTACTAAATACAATAATACAAAAGTGGAGTGGAACTTCGCTTTATGGAAAGTGCGTGTTGTTATGATGGATAATTACTTTTGGCCCAGAACGAAATGGAGCGCAATCATTCATAAATGTAAAACCTCGTTGGTTTTGCGGGAAACTGCCTCGTTTCTCAAAAGTCCCAGTAAATAAGCGGGGTCGAATCTACATTTTCAATTCTAAATCTAAAGAATAGTCATTCTGTTTTCTGGCATTTTAATTCAAAACTTTTAATATCCTGATCTTGACTGTGGAAACGCGGTAAACAAAAAAATAGCTCATCAGTAACGGTAAGAACTGGGACTTTAAAGAAACACGTCTTCGGTCTTTATACTTGATAAAATTTGAACGTTTAGAAAGCAAAACTTGTGATAGAAGTTTCCACAACTTGACAATTGTATCTTTTGAAATAGAATTCAAACTCCAGAACAGTTGTGATAAAAACGTTACGAAATCAGCGCACCTAAGTCCATAGTTTCTATTTCAGGCATCTCACTGTCGATCACAAATCCATCACCTGTTCTCAAGCGACCCCCCAAAGAAGTAATTGAATAGTTGCAATTTAAACTCTATCTATTAGGATACATGGTCATTAACGGACACTATTCGGATCATGTTTACTCTAGGTACCCTCGACCGGTATATCGGTCGAGATCATCGACTATCGACCGAGTCTCGACCGAGTCTCGACCGAGTCTCGACCGAGTCTCGACCGAGTCTCGACCGAGTCTCGACCGAGTCTCGACCGATATGACGACCGATATATCGATTCGGTCGAGAGTCCCGACAGTAAACATGATCCCACCACTCAAACTAAAATCTTTCTCTTGCCTGCACTGAAAAACTATGGTGCCATTTCCTGATTGTTGCTGAGACTGCTGTACAGCTGTCATGAGATCGAGTATCTTCTGAGGATCTGGGCACGAGTCTTCGTTGACCCATTCTGTAAAGTGTATGTGTTGTACAGATGTTGTCTTCTTGGAAGGCTGAGGAAAGAAAGATGAACAGCACTTTACGCTGTGACTAGAAAGAACCCTATTTCAAGTCCAGCTCAATTTTAAGTTATCACTCTATATTGTATACAGCTGTTTCGTTGTCGGAAAATGAAAAGGGTAAAAGTGCACGGGACAACCCTGAAAGGTGTTGTGGTCAGGTCAAAAATCCTTGACCTCAGGGAAATCTCACAAAACGACAATGTAAGGCAAGACATTGCAGGGTAATATACATTTATTCATCATTTGAATTATCAAAGTTCATTGATTACCGGATACCAAGATTTCCTAACGAGATTGTCGCATGAAGTTTTGTCCTTTTTGCGACGACCTTTCTCAAACAGCTGTATATTATTACCTTTCTCATTATCAACGTCATAATCATTAAGAAAACGTTATTATAAATTCGGTAACTTGATCTACTTTAAGCAAGGAAGAAACACGCCAACATAGCTTAATCTCGATTGATCACCTTTGTTGTGTCACTATTTCTGTACATTTTCACGACTATCATCGTCATCATCGTTAATAGCATCAGCATTACCAAAGGCATTATCATGTCGAGACCACAGTCTTAACTTCAACTTAAATCAGCATTATCATGTCAAGACTAATGTCTTAACTTCAACTTAAATCAGCAAGGGATAAAGTCAATGAGATGCACTCTTCAAACGCCGAATCTTAACATCATCAAAGCTTTATAGCGTTCCAAGAAGAACCGTACCTTAGTATTTATCACGCTAAATCGTCGCGTGGTCATGTTGTCTGAGGTGTTTTCCGACAAAATCTCTACAGTGATGTCGTCATGCCTGGCAGATCCTTGACTCGGCCAATATTGTGGGTAATTCTACAACAGATAAAAACAAACGAAATGCACAACTGTCAGATGGTTTATCTACCAACGAACACTTGTGAAATAGTTTGTAATCTAATTTCCCAAGAAAAAAGAATCAATTTCCCATGTTTTTGTTCATCTGCATCCTTTCTTGTCACAATTTTCGTTACTTTCATTTTCATTCCAGGGCACGAGTCCAAACACATATAAAACTCGTCTATGGATTACCCATGAAAATGCAGCATGTTCCGTTTGAGGTTACAACTGAACTGAGCTTTAAAAGATCTTGTTCTACCATTAGTGAGGAATGTGATACCTGTTTTCCTTCTTTCAAGTTATTTAACATCACAACTGTACCAATATTGTACTGTGATATCATCCGCCAGAAATCTCCTATAGTGTTGTCTAGTGGAGCTTGAGTCAAGATGTAAGCATCACGTTCCTTGCAGTCCTGACCATGAAAAAAATGAGATGACGATATAAGAATAACTTGAAGAACCAACATATACACTTAACTGCAGAGTCACTATCATAAAAAAGGAAAAACAAAAATGGAAAAGGCAAATGGGAATTTATTAGCACATGAAAGTACCCTCTGGCTATATACCCAGTAGCCGAGAAATTTAACAGAATTTCCCCCTAAAAAGTTCTTTCAACTTTCTTGAGAGTATCAGATGTTTAGAAATTTCAACGATTCCAAAAATTAAAAACAAAAACTATATGCTGAATCCCGTATGTTTATGCTCTACGCTACGAATTTGGTTTTTCCCGTTTTTCTACTTTCTATAACAACGTTACTGCAGTTAGGTGTACAAACACATTTACTTGATGGAAAAAAAACTCCACACGATTCTCAGTCTTTGAGATTTAGAAATCCGCTCTATATTTAACTGTAGTTGGTAAATTCAACTTATTTAGCTATATTTGTAGAAAACCAAAGGTTACATCTAACACGCAGCTTTAATAAACACCGCCAATAAACGGGAGCACCTGTCTTATATACCCTAATGCAACGGCACCCCTAACGCTACACCATGGCTCTAATACAGGTGTTAGTAACAGCGCCTTTTAGTCTGGTGAACCAAAGTCATGTTTTCACAACAACAAACTAGAGAAGAAAACATCCGATTGGTTAATAGGGTAGCACGAGTTTTCTAGACTGATGACAGAGCGCAGTATATGTATCTTATTAACCAAGCGCGAGGGCCGTACTGGGAGAATATCGGCCCGAGGTCTTGACAGTACGGACCGAGCGCAGCTCGGTCCGTACAAAAAAGACCGAGGGCCAATATTCTTCCAGTACGGTCCCGAGCAAGCTTGGTTAATAAGAGATTTATTATACGACTGAAGTTCAAAGGGACACAAGTGCGGTATCATTCGGGACCATTTGGGACAGTGCCCGGTCCAATACTGAGAGAATATTGACCGGCAATAGAGCATTTTGATTGGTTGAGTTTAGTTATTGGCCCTCTGACTGCCCGAGTCGTGTAATAAACATATTTAATTCTCTATTAGTTTCGACACAGAACTAAAAAGAAGAAAAAAATCTTGAGAACTGATAACTGATGTACTTACATTTACAAACGAAGCATTGATGTAGTCTCCGTCTGGTTGAGAAGACATCAAGTGGACTCTAGCAGTATTCACTAGCACACAAAAAAAGAAAAACCGCTATTATACTCAATGGATATACAAACTTCCTTTTTTTCTAAAAGAATTAGGCCAATAAAGAGCCAGCACTATCAACTCCTGGCCGTGCCGTTTTAGATTGCAATGATCAACGCTTTTTAATGAATTTTGTAATTGATTAAAGAACTATCTTAATTATGGTGATATTATGAAGATGGCTACAGGAGACCACTTACACGGAAGAATATTTCGAAACCTGTTCTTGTCGAGGTTTGAAGGTTGAAATGCTGCTGTGGTTTCTTCTCCAGAAGAGAGACAGTCACTGACAAACTGGAGACGCTAAAACACAAATAATGTTCACAACAGTATCATCAAGAGAAAATATCATAAATGAAATAACAGATGAAGGAACCTCTCCCTTGTCAGGCAACTCTCTAGATCTCTACAAACAGACACGCTCTTTTAAACCAATACACGAGAAGATCTCAAGGCGAGCAAAATTGAATTTCATCAGGTACCAAAAGTGAACTTGATAAGTAAAAAAAGCGATAGCACGTAACATTTTCAGTTGTAAAAGTGCTGCAAAAGTAACTCAATGCAAAAATGACGCAAAAATGACGAAAAACTGAAGTCTTCATATTAGGATTGCAATAAATGATCATTGTTTTGATGTGTTATCATAAAAGGGGCAAAATTACTGAATTGTGATTGGTCAAGACAGAGGGCATTTTTTCTTAATTTTTCTAATTGCCCCGGGCAAAATTACTTGAAAATGATTGGCTGAAAATCGCTTAGCAACGGCTGCTAAGGTATAAAAATTTCTGTTTGTTTTGTAACAATGGCGTCCCGTTTTGCGCGAGATCAGTAAGAAAACATTTTGTCCCTTATATTGTAAACAAGTAATCACATGGTTCCTCGTGAAATTAAGGATTAATATCACTTGTGTTTTCGGAAGTTGCAGAAATTGCCTGCGCGACTCGGGCAATTTGAGCAACTTCCGAAAACACGATTGATATTAATCCTTAATTTTACTCGGCCTCATGCGATTACCTATACGAATGTGGAATAGTCTTCAATTACCTTAAACTCCTCTCCGAACCCAGCGTTTTTACAAGATTTAGTATCTCTAGAAAGTTTGTTAACCATTATTCGTAAGTCCTGGGGAGCAACCTCTGTATTTCCACAGGTCAAGGCCTCCATCACAGCTTGATGCAAAAAGACATACTGCTCCTACAAAGAAACAAAATCGTTAACCAATGAATCGTCATTTTCCATACGCTGTACCTGTATATGATTTATCGAGCCAGGTCTCCAATACTTACATCTTTCTGCACCATATGGGGACGATGTGCACGCATCACATGCACATAATTATAAATGAACACCGTTTTAATCTTGTCAGCACTTTCCAACATGGCGTCAATAGCAATGTACGTACCGGTGCGACCAACACCAGCACTAGACATAAAGAAGAGATGTCTTGTAAGAAATCAGAGCGAAAATCTTAGGATAGCCTTTATGCGGCCTCCCTCCCCTTGAAAGTTGTGGGGGTGCCGTGGAGGAAAGTGGATTAAAGTAAAGAACAGAGGATGGGTTTGCTATCCCGACAAAGGCTGTAAAAATTCCTCCTGACAGGGCAGGGAGAATGGGACACCACCCCTCCCCCCTCGTCAGAACTGTGGATAGCTTTACTACTTATCTCATACCAAACCTCTTCTGGCGACAAAATCGCTTATGAACACTCACCTTAGAGTATTTAATATTTACTTACTTTAAAATATTTATTGGCTTATTAATGCCCTAATGTAAAAAAAAAAAGACCTGTATTTTTTTAATACCCCTCTCCTCCCTCCAAGCAAAAAATTCTGGATCCGCCCCTGAGGCAGTCAAATAAGTCCAGTGAAAGAGGGGTACCAATAATACCTTCATGGCAGTTAAAAAGGAGAAGTTGAGCAGTTTCTTTATCTTCGTTTTCTTCGCCAACTACACCTGAGAGTCATTTCTAGTCTTGCCACTCTGCATTAGTAATCTTGGGTAAGCCGCCCAAAAGCTTAATTGCAAAATTTCTAACAAGCAACTGTACTTAGGGCTCGGAATAACGACATGAATGAAGAAACAACCTTTTGATATTTACCTGCAATGCACAACGAGTGGACCACCAGTAGCCTGGTGTCTGGCATGAATCTTTTGTCTAAATCCAAGCAAAGCTGAAGAACGCGCAGGGACACCTCTGTCTGGCCAAGTAAGGTAGTGATACTGCTGTACCTCGCGTTTCTCTGAATTCTGAAAAACAAATTCAAGTGTTTGGATCATAGCTGTGATGGCGGACATTTAAATAAGAACATGACACCTCTTAGCCGGCGTATTAAACTCGTTTCACCAGATGCATCTGCCATCCTCTGTGTACATTGAAAATTAAAAAATTAACAACAGCAATAATGAAATTATCTGCCGACGTGTTGGTCGTAAATAAGTTAAAAAAATAGAAGATAAATGCAGAGAAAAGTATTTATAAGTCTTCTTACCTTTACAAGTACAAATGTCCGAATAACGTAATCGGCAAACATTGCAGTCTTGCGTAGAGTAACAGTAATAGCTCCAAACTTGGAATTACTCTCTGGCCAATATTGCTCACACTTGGTCTGAAATGCAACACCAAGTGCTTTCACAGTAGTAGTGGAGCCCATGGTCTCCTTCACAACGATTCCGCCCCCTTTCCTTGTAAAAAAAGTGTTGTAACGGGGGAAAGAATTGCGCAACATCTGAACTGAAGAGAGCTGCGACGTAAAATGTCGAAACCATGACCTTGATACCGCTTATTTGTTCACTTACTGCCTTTTTCTTTCGCAGGGATTTACGACGCATGAAGAAAGACAAGCAAGGTAAAGCCCTTTCTATAGATAGACGTCGAAATTTAAAATGACAGGGACAAGTGTCGCAATAAAATTACAGGTTTACGGCCGCACTTTTGCTCCTTCACCCGTGAAAGATCTTCATCCTTTTTGGTGAAACAGAATTAGCCCTGATTGGCATTCCTTGCAGCTAAAGTAAAGGATGAGTGTCAAGAAAACCCAGACAAGATCTTCAAAAGTTGGAAAACGCAAAAATGGCATACCTTTCCCAGCTCGACCAGGTTTGTCAGTATGACGATGGTAGAACAATCTTTCTGCCAGATCATTCGCCAGAAATCATTTACTGTCACACGGTTTGGCCCTGAAGTAGTATTTCAAGAATAAAATAAGAGAGGCAGACACGTTTCTCTGGATGTTTTAATGGATTGGCCAGAACAGAGAAATCTTCATTAAAAAACCATAGACTAAATGGGGCAGCTTGATAAAAAATAAAAGCTATTTTGACACAATTATGTCCTAATAGTTGTTTGAATAAAAATTATTACCTTGTGTGGCGATGTAACACATAGTTTTCTCGTCAAATGTCTGAAGGAAGGATTTGAACGCAGAACGAAAATTAGTGGCGGAAACTTGAAGAAACTAGACTTTCCTTTACGAAATTCTTCTTTTAATTGCCCTTACAAAAAGTTTCGAACGAAAAGAGTGTTGTAAATAATCCGGAATCGCATCGGCTTTGTCTTTAAGGCTTTCCTTGCGCGCGCGCTGTGATTGGCGAAAAACATCGGCATCAATTTGAGACGTAATCACAATTACAATCCATACTTGCGTTTTCCCGCGCTTAGGACGGTTTAGTACTTTACCAACACTGACTTTAAGTTCTTACTGGCTCCTTGAGATTTTCCCTTGCTCAGATTGGCGATCGCGTTGACTTTGGTTTTGGTTTCAAGACACTCATTGGAAAGAACTGTGTATACGTATTCAATGAGCAACTTACCGGGATGTAACTAGCGTTAATGTAGTCAGACGTAGGATCGCCTTCTACTTTGTCCAAAACAACACGAGAATGATCATCTGTTAATAAACAGAGCTTGTCATTAAAAACGAAGTCTGAGTAAAGCTATAGGAGACAAAAACGTTCAATATACACTTTGCCGCAGTACACTACATGTTATACATGGCTAAGACTCGGGTTAAGAATTGGCCCTTGTTGATGACGAGAACGACCGTTGGTTCAAGTCAAACGACAAAGACGAACAGGACCCTGGCAATGAAGAATACAGTCATGCGTTGGGTGCGAGTGTGAGCTACAAAGCAAGCGAATTTCGTAACTCACACAAATCGTTCTTGAAGCAGATATAGTCAATTAAGATTTAAGCTGAAATATAAACGCAAAAAGAGTGGTTCTTCTTACAATTTATTCAAGAACAGACGCATACACCAATGTAGATGTAATTACTGTTGATAACTTTTGCCTTCTTTATTACAAAAAGCAAATAGGTTTCCATATTGCAGTACGTCTCTTTAGTAATGTATCACCGAGGAAGTGAAAATGTAGTACGACTTTCTGTGATGCACTCGACTTAAAACCAATTCTGGTTTTCCCGCGCTGAAGATAGTTCTCTCAATCTAACTTCGAGTTCTCATTGGTTCCCTGTGATACCTTACGCCGATCTGATTGGTTGCAGTGATTCCTTTGTTTTCGTTTAAGAAAATCACTCGAAATGTGCTCTATTTCGAAATTACGTGAACTACTCACAGGTAGTTATGTTTCCATAACGGTTCTTAGATCTGTTTTTCCGGCCAGCATTCCAGGAAGCCTGCATGCCTCCAAGAAAATCCTAGAAAATAGTCATGAGTTCCATGACCACCATAAAAGTTCATTAGAAATTATTGCGATGTATTGACTAGACATTGTTTTTCACTTTATAGGTTAGCTAGTAAAAACAAGTCAAACACTTCGAGAAACCAGAAAACGTGAACCAATTCACTTACATCTTCACAATTAAAAATATATAGATGAACCTGTGACACTGCCCGCGTTTATAGATTCCAAACAGAAGCCTTACCTTTCGAAAACTGTCCACAAATGTGCCAAAGATCGTGCTTTCCACTCCAATCGATTACCCTTGCCATAGCTACGTCTAAAATCTCTTTTTTCTCACCCCTTTGAATAATTAGTTGCTAATCTTAACTAGAATCACGATTTTCCATCGATAACCAGGGCAGCACATGTCTCGTATTTGAGCCGCGAGTTGCGGTTTCACGTATGCCTGCGTCCAAAGAACACTGATTTTTGTTTCTAGTCCAGTCTACTATACGTGTTGTAAAGTTTCTAGTTAAAGAAATAATTCAAAGGAAATAGAAAAAATGTGAAACCGATAATTTCTCTGCGAAAAATTGATATGTCTTAGATCGTGGAAGAGCTATGGAAATACCTTAAATTCCTCTCGCAGCACAATAGCTCCATTTTTTGATTTTTTCCTGAAGTATTTTGGAAACTCATCGACAGGAATTGGTTTGGGTTTCCCATCGTCAGGCTGACTGTAGACAAGTTCCTCGTCACCAGACGAGGATGTATCTACAGCATCTATAAAAAAACAGCGTTTAGAGATAGTTAGATAGAGTGAACATTTGTACCACAAGTTGAAAACGTTCTTTGCAAAGGTTTGATATAATCTGTTATCGATTTTACGGCTTAAATTTGATCTTCAACTTTTAATCCATGTTTCTCTCCCAAAATCAAAGTAAGTAGCATTTTCGAGCGAGATTTTGTGGATCAATTATGGGATAAAGTGCCGTTGTTTTTCGTTTTTTATAATATCCGCAGTCTGTGGAACCTGGACTTCGCGGTCGCTCCTCCGTTCCCGGTGGGTGACCTCTTAGTAGAGGTTCGATTGTAGTTTTCAAGTTTCACATTCAGCCATACCTAAACACTTTGCCTAAACAGATTGATATACTGAGGCGCTTGCTACAATAAACACACTGAACGGTTGAACCCCAAAAGGTGTTCCTAGGATTAGTTACTGTTACATCAACAACGCAAGAGGTACGCCAGTGAGTTATATGTTAATCATACCTTGCTCTTGTTCACGGCTAGCGACAAAACCAACGTTTTCATAAAATCCTCCGGTTGAGTTAGGAACTGGACCATTCTGGATGTCATCCAGTGGAGCTGGAGACTTTCCCTCATCACCCTCCTTCCGTGATAGCTTCCTCCTATTAATTGGTAAAAAAAGATTGAAGATGCTGTTCGTTTCTGTTACGAACGTGGGATATATAAAAAAATAATATAAGCTGAATTACATATGCATTTTGATTGGTTCTTTCTTCTGATCTATTGGAGGACGGACGCATAGATGACGTCACCATTAACAGCAAGGTCACCTGAGCCATTACTGACTTCATATGTGACAAGCGTCCTGCAGATTGCTAGGAACAGCAATGTCGAAAGCCTCAGGTAAGTAAACAGAAGAAGAATGAAGTAAAGAAGAATACTGTGAGCAGTAATCAATTGCAACACGAACCTTTTCTATTTTATCTTCCCCAACTGAAAGAAAAACTAAAACTATACCCCAAGAGTATACCTTTTCCTAGCAGTGCTAGCTCACCTTCGATAGAAGAACACGGCAACAACAACCGCCGGAATAAGGAGCAGCAACAACACCACAGGTACAGCAACAGCTGCAGCATTTAGCCCAGTCGCTCCTTGATTTTAAAAAAGAAAACAAAACATAAAAACATTCCCTTTTGAAAGAACTACTTTGAAGTAAATTCAAAGTAGTACAGAGAGTTCGACTATTGCATTGATGATGCCTTTAATTCCTTTCCTATCCTTTTTCTGCGACTTTTCCAAGTAAAATGTACAGTATAATCTGCGACTTTGGACTCGAAACAATGTTAAAAAGGATCTTCACGACTTTCTTCGTGTCAGACTCAAATACGAAGGGAAAATATTATAAATGCCCGAAATATCATGCGTTTTTAATCAAATATCACCGTCTTTCTAGATTTTCTCTCTGGACCGGTTCGAACCCTGACTGCGAGAAACACTACCGACAAAAATAAGATGCGATGTCACGCACAGCCGATTCGAATTATTAACAATTGACCAGTGACCATGCTACGATTGAAGCAGAAAGATCAGAACTTTATCAAGGTTGTCTAAAATAAGTCTTTTTCCCTTGTGCGAAATAACGTCATAACATCAGCTAAGTTTTAGAAAAGTAAACTTTTACCTGCTTCAACAGAAATCCTGGCGACTTCGCTGACCTCTCCATAAACGTCCTAGAAAGGACATCAAATTCATGGAAGTTACTATCAAACTTTTTTTGCAAAATACATGTAACTAACTATTTTGTCTTCTAGAAGAACCAAATACTGTCAACGCTCGCCACCTTTTCAACCAATCGCATTCAAAACAAGCAGCTTGCTTGTTTTCGCTTTGAGTTCTCATTGGCTAATGATAACATCAACTTTTGTTCTGATTGGTGGTTGGGATTACTTTGGTTTTGGTTTCTCGAAACAATTGAATTGCTCTATGCAATGTACTTCATGAGTATCAAAAGTTACTTACGCCTTCGTGTTCTGTTATGGCTCTCTGATAAATAATGTAGTCATCTCCTCTTTCAAGCTTTTTGTTAATAAATTTTCCATATCGATTCCCGTCGCCGACGGTGAACTTCCAAGACTTCTCAAAGACTGGAATATTTTCTATTTCGGCAGCAACATAAAAGTTCAGGCTATCTTTGTTTGAATCCTCTAACTCTGATTTATACTCAGCGGGAAGCGTCTCAACACCATCAACAACTCTCAGAACAATGACTTGATAAGCACTGGAAGAATGGAAAACAATTATTTGAACTATTCTGATCAAACATCACAAAGATCACTGAAATATTAAAGACAAGACCTAAAAAATAATCGAAAGAACAGTCACCTTATTGGACCATTTCTTTGTTCTGCAGGCCACAGTTCAACTTCAACCTGTGACTCAGAAACCTTCCTGATGGTCAATGATGGTACAACTGGAGCCAATGGCTCTGGGGAAAAAAGGAAATTTTATAATAATGATTAGCATAACTGTTACACTAAGATCAGTGTGCATATTCTCCATACTGATCTCCATACAGTCATTTCCTAAGGCGCTGACAAGGAGAATTTGTTTAAAAATCAAGAGCTTCTTCAGTTGGTGATCATAGAGGGGTGATATTGTAAAGAACAATTAGATGCTCCCAGTTAGCTCAATGGATAGAGTGCTGGACTGATGTGCGGGAGTTCGAGGGTTAGAGCCCTGGCCGGACCAACACTCAAGGTCTTAAAATAATTAAGAATATGCTGCCTTTCTATAACATCAAGAAATGGTTAGATATTCTAGTCCTCTCGGATAGGGATGAATAAATGGAGGTCCCGTCTCCTGCAGGGTTAGGTTAATTTCCCATGCATGAGATTACTGTGTGATGGATGTCCTCCCCTGGGTGGGTTGTTGTCTTGCGTTTCATACATGAACCTCTGGCTCGGGCAATATGGGTAACCATGCCCCACGTTAAGACATTAAACTTTGATTACTATTACTATTATTATGCTAGTCACTCTTAGGGGTCAAATGATTAAGAGATACATGCTTACCTCCTATTTCTGTTTCCTTCTCCAAATATGTAGGGGATCCCTTGTTTCCACATTCTGAGATTCCATAAACGTGAAACTTATATTTGGTACCTGGTACCAAATTATTTAGGGTACATTTTGTTGTCCCCTGTACATCTTTGCTGCCTTCATGTAAAAAGCTGTTGTTGTATAACTTTTTCCCAGAGTACTCAACCTTAAATGATCAAACAAAACCCATTGAATCAAATGCCAATTAATACCACATCTGCCTTAATTTATTTACCGATAAAATCTCTCTAGTCTTGCTTTGTCATGGTCACAGTGCAAAACAAAAAACATTATTATTATAAAGGAGTTGTCACATGTACATGTAAAATGACAGACAGCTTGAAAAGTCAAGTCATTCCTCTGACTTGTCACAGAAACTATTACAGAGGCTGCTCATATATTGTAGTCATACAAATGGCACATTACATTTTCCCTGGTACAATTATTCATCAGGACAGTGGTCATTATACCAATGTACTCAATTAAAAATACTCTTTACACTAGGAATTACAAAAATCACAAAAAGGACAAAGTTTCTGATTTGCAACTGGAAAATGTTGGGGGAAATTTTCCTTTAAAACCCATGTTGTTTCAGTAAAGTAGACAAAAAAGATAAAGTACTGCACCTTCCAGTTTTCTCCAGTAGCAGTCTGGGGTCTTTCCCATTCCAGTGTCAGCTCTGTTGACTGAGAGTCTGTAGCTCCTAGGTTGTTGGGTGCCCATGCTGCTTTGACATATTAGGAAAAAAAATAACAAAGGTATCATAGCTTTTGTTAAAAGTAAGTTTCTTCTTTTGTGTAGGTATTTAGTACTTTTGTTAATTTCCAACTTTTTCTGTAAATATTTTGCTTTCTTTGTATGCACAATCCATGTTGTAATAAGAATAAAAATAAATTTTAAAAAAGTTACTATAATGACAAAGTGAGTGTGACAATTAAATAAATTTTTACAGCTTATGAAAAAGTTATGGGAAACACTGAAACTTGTTTCCCTGGACACACAAGGAGGTACATGTTAATTCACTGGACATAATTTCCTATTAGCCAACTGAAGCTGAAACCAATGCTTCAAGTAGTTCTACAATATCTCACCTTTTTAACTTTTACTGGTGATTTGGAATTAGTTTAAACGTTAAGCTTCTGTGCAGTTGAAATTGATGAATTCAAAGCAAACATTTGCATGCTCAAATTGGTTGAAAAAATTGAAACTCACACAATGTTTCCAGTGGTAAAGGTTGACTAGAGGGTCCAGGACCAGCTACTGTATATGCTCGTACAGATACACTGTAACAAGGCTGAACATCATACAGGATAACAAATGCTCTTGTTGTGTTAACAGTTTTGCTGTTGTCTGGAGACCTTTTTTGTTGACTTCCAGAGGACTTAAGTGATGCCTTGATCTCATATGAGATAACTTTGCTATAACTCTCTTTTCTTGTCAGAGGTGACCATGAAATATTGAAGGTTGTCTGGTTTAGTGTACTAAAAAACATATCCTTAGGTGCTACACTGGGTTCTAAAAAAGGAAACAAAATTATAGGAATTAAATTAAATAATTGTCAGAATATTATAAATATTCTAGAATGTATTTTCTGTATTTCTGTCAGTAACTCTTCTTACTCCCCCTTCCTTGTATTTTTATTTTTTTGATAAGTAGTCATTAACGGTAAATACAAACATATTCACCAGTCCTCAGTACTACAGTATTGCTCAAAAGAAAGTTGACAGTCCCTCAAGCTTGATCCTCCATACTCAGTTTTTCTAGGATTGAGGCTTACGTTGAGTTTCAAGCTGTTCAAGACAAGTCTTAAGACACTCAAAACCCATTTTGAGCACTTGGAGTTAAAAAGGAGAGTCCTTCCTGTACCCATCTTCTCTTACCCTCTATGTACTTATTAAATAACATTTAAGTTTGTGGTCAAAGTAAATCTAATTGGTTATAATGTTTTCTGACTCACTGACTCACACCTACCATAATTATTAGTTTGAACAGACACAGTGGCATTTGGTCCTGGTTTGATAGTCACAGCTCTGATGTGAAACTGATAGGTGACCCCACCTAACACATCCACTGTATAACTTAACATATTTTCTCCTAAGGTTTCAGTGTGAATACTATGGGGATCTTCATCGTGACTATAGAACACTGTGTATCTCCTAATAATTCCATTTTCTTCTGCTGGTTTATGCCAAGTAAGCTTTATCTTTGCAGCAAATGGTTTAGTTGGCATTATCTCAGAGTGTGAAAGGTTTGAAGGAATGCCTGGTGCTAAAATAGTAAAGAAATGGAAGATGAAAGTTACTATAACTACACTCATGAAATTAACCTTCGGCAGAGAAAATGCAAAATTTAAATGATGACCTTTTTAACACATGGTTAACACCACAGCATACACTTTTTAGTTATGGATGCACGCAGGAGGTTGCAAAGCATGAAAGAAGCGTAGGAGTTGCATGAGGCGATAGCTGAGAGCGACTCTAGCTTCTTGAGTGCTTAGCAAACCTCCCAAGTGCATCTATAACTCAATAGTGTACACTGTGGCATTTACCATTTTTTTTATAACATTGATAACATTTTTTTATAACATTGATACATTGAAGCAAAAGAGTTTTCTTTTATTTAACAAATCTTATGTGACCAGAAAAAACAAGCGTGCGCAGAAAACTAGTCTTTGCATTTACTCACATCAGCAGCGTACACCCATGGGCAAATGGTGGATGCTGAATTGACCAATCAGAGCATGCGCTTTACTTTGGTTATGTTATAATACATGTTCATTTACACTGCAGAAGCCATTTAATAATAATAATTATTATAATAACTCTGACAATATCATGCATAATATCAATACAGCAACCTTGGCAAGATGAACATGTATGTTCCAGTTTCATTCAAATAAGTCCAGTGTTTATTTAAGTAAAATCTTTTACAACCTACACTGATCAGTTTTAGCCTCTTACCATCCTCCAATGTCTGCACAACCTTTACAGAACTTTTTGGCCCCTCACTGCGAAAATTAACAGCCAACACTTGGAATTCATATTTTGTGTACTTATCAAGATCAATGACATCTTTAGCTAATGTTGCTGCTCCAACAACAAGCTCCATGACTGAATTGTCTGCTGAGCCTTGGTGTCTGAAGAACAACTTATATCCTGTTATATTTCCATGTCTGGCATATTCTGGCAGCGATGTCCATGATGCTCTTATACTGGTAGATGAGATTACAGTCACAGTGAGGTTGCCTGGAGCTTGTGATGGACCTAGATTGTTGAATAAAAATTATTGTACCATATTTTAAATTTGCAGTTTCACATTGTTCAAGTGCCTATAAGGGGACTGGATTGGTCAACAGAGATGAAAGTGGTTAAGAATGACAAAGTATTGTTTTTGTACTATCACAGAGGTAACCTGTCCTCCCTAAAATGTCACAAGTCTGAATTTCAAGGTCTTCCAAGTCTGACATCAAAAGAACCTCAGTGACTACATGCCTCCGAGATGGATTAAATGAGTGAAATTTCAGAAAGAACTAAGTTGTAGCCTGATTTCCTTAGGGGATACCTTACAAATGTGATTACATACACAGAACATATATGTACTCAAATACACCTAATATACCAGTTATACAATGCTTTGGAGTGGTCCACCATGGACTATTCCACAGGTCAATTGTATTTTGTCAGTACCTAAACATTAATATTAAGGAAAAAATTTGATTCTGACATGGCTCAAACAACACTTGAAATAAAACAGAAACAGCTTCATGCACTTGCTTGATTTTGGCAGGAATAAGATCATAACACACTATAAGAAGACGGTAGTTACTAAAACGAAGACCCCTTACCAAAACGAAGACCCATTACCAAAGCGAAGACCATTAATAAATTCGTTATGGTCACGAGACACACTACGAAAATGAAGATCCTTACAGAAATATTGAATTCTGAAATTGGCGTGTCTGTAATTTATTGCGGAATATTTCAACAGTAGAGCCCTATGGAACTTTAAATGTGACTACTTTAAAGCTAAAACGAGATTTAATCGAAGAGGCATGACATGCACCTGGAAGATGCGTTGTGTGACACCTTAAGCGATGTAGAAAAAGATAACATAACAAAAGACAACTGTCAAGAAGAACATATGGAATTCATATATTCATGATTATAACAAACTGGTTCAAGACTTCAGAGGTAGTTCATCGTTTTATTACCACAGCTCTGATTTGTATGGTCGAAAATGACCACACTCATGAGGTAATTTCAACGATTGACCGTTAACTTACAATGACTGGCTATAAAAGCTGAAATACGGTTGCTAGGAGATATAAAAACAACGCTACTTTTCCATATAAGTCATGTGACTGGTATGTATAATTTCGGAGATTGTTACTTTATTATGAAGTTTTTAAGAAGGTATCTGTTTCTATGTGGGCATGAACTTGCTAGCTCACTTCGGTTGTTTAGACTGCAAAGTTCCTTTTTACCTATGATCGTGAATTTTTCAAAAAGACATAACATTTCTTAGTAATGCTGCTGTAGGGTTTGCATTGTTTGATGATTTTCCACGTTAGCTTGAAAGGTTTGTTATTGTCCTTCAGCGTCCATATGTGTTTAGAAAATTCAGCCTCATGTCTCTTGTTTTGGTGTCGGTCGGAAGCTGTGTGTATGGCGTTCATTACTGCTCAAAACACTTTGAGCACATATTTGACTTTCTGACACCTTTTTTACGTTCAAGGCTATCACGTCCTAAATTTTACGACATAATACCTTGTATTCACCTCGTTACGCCATCAAATACACCAACGTCTATTTTACGGCGAGAATTCGATTATTGTTCAGTGGACATTCAACGTCTTCAAACGAGGAGCTTCGCGTTATGACATAAAATTCAATTTTGACTACGCGTTACATCGTAATTTATCAAAAAGTTTTACGTCGTATTTTTTACGACGTAAAATGTCACCTTTAGAACTTGTCAATCAAAACCTTGTCAAATAAATTTTATGTCGTAACTTTTACGCCGTAACTTGTCAATCAAAAATGCTTGCAATTTTTAATAAGTTAACTTCAAAGTCTTAATAGATTACCATTTATAATGTTTAATAAGTTTCTTAATAGATTACGTAACCTCAGAGTCCTAATACGTACAATATTAAGTAAAGTCTTTCCTTGGATACGGTTTTAAGATAGTTATCATTTGAGCCAAAATTTTTAATAATCTCTTCCATTGTTCATATGCATGCATAAGTTTTGGACGAAAATTTGCTTTTATTACAAACAAAATACAACGCAAGTGCCGGTTCCTCCATTAACAGTTGTTGATTTTGCTTTTCGCTTTTTGTTTACAAATTATAAAGAAAAACACACTAATCTATGTTAATAATCTCACAACATTTTTGCTAATATTTTTCTTTTCTACTGGAAATACGTACCTGGGTTTATCAAGAAAAATGGTAAAGGATCAAAAAATGGAGCAAATCTTTCATAAAAATTTGCACTATCTTCCTCTGGAAGTTGACATAATCCAAGAACGAACATATGCATCATTTATTTCTTGGTCAAAGCTATGCACGAAAAGAATCCTTCTTAGTGGTATGTAATATTTCTGAGATGTTGAAGGTATTCACGTTTATCTCTTGGACTCAGTTGTCTCATGCATTATACTACTACAATAAAGTTATAAATTTTATAATTACCGTAAATCCTCCATGATTGCTCCTGTGGATGGGGGGAGTGTTTATGCTATGCGCGAAAAGAATCCTACTTAGAGGTATGTAATGTTTAAACGAGATTTAGCTAAGAACAGAACAATGTCTGAAAAAAGTGTTATTTATAGGTTTTCCCTGGTTTCTCACTGGTTCAGAGAGGACCCAAAAAAGAAAACCGAGCTTAAACTGGCTATGGGCCTGATTTGTCTCGCATTTCTATTGTTACAAAAGTGTGACTTTTTAATCAGAATATTTTTGGACCGGCTTTGGCGTGAATATTGCGCATTTTTTAAATTCTACAAACCAGCCAGCAAAACCTACAGAGCTAAAAATGATATTATTGCCTTTTTCATTACGGTTTGGTACTTCAATGCCCCCTCTTGCTGGAAAAGTTAAATCTCATCTCGAAAAGAAATTCTTGAATACACGAGCTTCCATTTGATAGAAACGTGTCCGGGAAGTTAACAAGAGTGAAGCTTTCCATGTAAGTCTGAAAAATATTTAATGTTAGCATGGCCGATTCCAAAAAAAAGGCTTCTGTTTATTGTGTTTTTCTCGCACCCTTAGGCCCGGTTCAGACGCCGAACTTTTCATGAGCCAAACTCAATTTGAATTTAGACCGACCCAAATTATTTGTGCAAAATACATTATAACAATTTATGGATTTGGATCGGCAGATGAAAAGTACAGCGTCTGAATCAAAGCCGTTCCGAATTAGGTTCGGCAGGCGAGAAGACTTCACTTGGTGGCGAGTTGGCTGGTGGCGAGGTCGTTTTGTGGTGGCGAGACTCCATGGTGGCGAGGTGATCGGTTCCCATGAATTCCATACGTTCTTCTTGACAGTTGTCTTTTGTAATGTTATCTTTACCTGCATCGCTTAAAGCTTCACGCAATGCATCTTTCATGTGCATGTCCTGTCTCTTTGATCAAATCTCGTTTTAGCTTTAAAGTAGTCACATTTAAAGTTCCATAGGGCTCTACTGCTGAAATATTCCGCAATAAATTAGACACGCCAAATTCAGAATTCAATATTTGCGTAAGGATCTTCGTTTTCGTAGTGTCTCATGAACATAACGAATTTATTAAGGCTCTTCATTTTGGTAATGGGTCTATGTTTTGGTAATGGGTCTTCGTTTTGGTAATGCGTATAGGGTCTACGTTTTGGTAATGGGTCTTCGTTTTGGTAATGGGTCTTCGTTTTGGCAGGGGGTCTTTGTTTTGGTAGAGGGTCTTCATTTTGGGGATCTTCGTTTTAGTCACTACCATAAGAAGATTGCCCCCAATACCATCAAATATACAACTGATTTCCTGGACCTTGATTGGCTGTATTGTCTATGGCATGGTATGAATATGTTTTAATTGAAAAATATGGGTGTTGATCCTAATAGAGTACCTGCCTCAGTGTATCAGTATACTTAAAATGTTGTATAAAATCTCATAACCTATACTGATACACTGAGGCAGATACTCTATTAGGATCAACACCCATATTTTTCATACAACATTTCAAGTAAAATGAGTCCTAACATTCCCTTCCAATTTTCCCAATACCTTTAGGATTTCAATGGTGCAATATGGGGAAAAGGAATAAATACCTGCAGATAGTAGCTCTCCATAAACTTCCACTCTCAATGCCTTAAAGCTATGATATGCTGTTGGCAAAAAACGGATGAACCTTGCCAATGCATACTTCCTCAGATCATTTTTTACAATGAGATTTGTCACAGGGTTACCACTAAAGACCTAAAACAACAAAGGTTGCACAAAAGTAAGTTATTAATTCATTTGCCACACTATAAAAATTTACAAGGAGGCAAGGTAAGCTTAGTTAAAGGCAACAATGTATATGACAAGGAAACTTAAATGAAACCACAAGGCTTATGGTTAAGGTTAAGGCTTAAGGTTAGGTTTCCTCCAAAAAGAACAAAATTTTGTACTGATATAAGTATATCAATGAATGATGTTTTCCACAAAAGCAAGTCATCTGCCAAAATAAAACTAAACACTGATAGTCAGGTAGGGTTGGGCTCACTTAGTTAAGAGGTAGTTTTTATCAAGACGTGCTTGACACACAGTTTCATGTCACAGATGCCACTTGCATGTATGCAAATATATAATATTTCACGTAGGACTGACCTTGAGTCAGTGCCATTACTCTAAATACAGTTTGCATTGACATGTTTACTCCTTTCTACAACACGTACTACATTTCAGGGTTCTTGCTCTTTTTCAGGAACCCAATTGAAGGACTTTCAAGGACTTTTTAGGTCGTTTTCAAGGACCTTGGCTCTCAAATTCAAGAACTTTTGCATCAAATAGGAGCTAATAGAAATAAAAAGCATTGCTCTTTATTGTTAAAAGTAACAGATATAGAAACACACTCATATCTTCGTAAGGTACAAAATATATAAAAATCACATGTCAAACATCATAATGGGTTATGGGATTTAAAAGGAAAACTCTTGTTGTGATTTGTGCCAGAAACTTATACTTTCAACACAGGAAACAAAAGAAAACTTTGATTTTGATTCATCTGCACTTATTTTCAAAGACTTTTCAGAAATTTTCAAGGATCTGAGTCTAAATTCAAGGGTTTTCAAGTCCTTGAAAGCAAAAAAATTAAAGTGCTACTGAAACGTAATTTTCATATCCGAGATTTTTGCAATATAATAGAGTTTGAACGTTATTTGCAAACGCTGTGTACTTTTTTGGGCCAACGCATAGCGGAAAGTACATTTTTAACCATTCGAAGTTGACCGGCTGGGATCAAAATTGGCGGCCATCTTGGCGCGGCCAAAACAGCCATGTGACGTCACTGGTTGTGTACTTCTGTGAAAGAAGGGTAAAAGCATGGAGTGTGGCTTGCATGTTGGGAAGCCGAAAAAGAGGATTTCGGGCAAAATGCCATCCTCGTCTCCTTCATTGGCGGCCATATCGGCATCTTGGTTATCTGCGAGAGGTTCGCCTGGATAGGGAGCAAAATTCCCGACTGATACCGAGAACGAATATCTACCAGTCTATTTAGTTGATCGGCAACTGACGAGATCCCCAAGATTAGGATCGAAACTGCGGTCTTGCCTGACCATCTACAGAAAATTTCGAAAGACATTATAACGGCAGATAGGCTACTAAAAGCCCCGGGCCAAAGCAATGCCATTCAGAGAATGAAGAAAACATGGAAGCCTCATACGACACCGCCACTGAAGATGATCTACTCGGCAAGTCTGAGGATAACGAACAAATCCCTCTGTACCAAATGCCTAGCAGAACATGCCCAGAATCCCTACAATATAGGGCGAGGGCCAAAATAAGAGCAGACGAGGATTTCAAAAAATGAGATAAAGCAAATCCTTAACAACGCGGAGCAAGAAACAGTAAAGGCGATCATGTGCTTCTATGAACGTGAAATCGGTCGTTTAAATACCGAAATAAAGAAAACAAAACAAAACGGGCCAAAACGGCTGGAACACTGAACACTAAGAATTAACTGTAGTACGATCGAATCAGCGCGCGTGGCGCAAGCTGAAAGCAATCAAGACAACTTAACGATCGAGACAGTCAAAAAAATAGCTGTACATCTACAAAGGCGAACGATTCGAAAAAGACGCAATCCCTGATGTGCGTACTCGTGCCACACATAAAGCAAATTCTCATGAAAAACTGGCATTTAATAGAAACACAACCATTACTGAGCGAACTATACAAAAATCCGCCGCTTGTATCTTACAAAAGAGGGCGGTCGCTCAAATACATACTCGCGAGGGCTAAACTTTGAATAGGCTACTCTAAACACACGCTGGGGAGTCGTGTAGGCCTGTCAACCCCATTTTACGGCACCACCTTCCTCTTCGCTACTGGAGACAACTTCGCTTCGTACAGAAGAAGCTTCACTTGACAAAACTTCAATATCTGCCATCTCCTTCGCCCACGAATACAAAGAAACCGTGAGTGAAATAAACCACGCTATCGGAGTAAAGACAACCAGTGACGTCATCAATCCATTTCGCTCGGTACCAGAGCCCGGACATGGTTTTGTGTAAAATTTTTGATTTGAACGGTTAAAAAAGATATCTTTCGCCTCTGTTTGGCCAAAACAAATTATCTCATGATGATCAGCATATTCAAAACTACAGGTTAGAGCAAAATTTTCAGATACGAAAATTTCGTTTCAGTAGCACTTTAAATTCAAGGATTTTTCAAGAAGCATGGGAACCCTTACATTTTCAATGAAGGCTGATAGTTTCTAAAGAAACAGTTTAGGGATGCGTTGGTGGGGGTAACGAAATAATTTGAATGTATCAACAAAGTTGAAATGGTAAATTGGCCAACGTTACGGTTATAACAGCTGACATTTCAAGCATTCGCCCTTTGTCGGAGCGAATAGAGGAATTGTGGGTTGTATGCGCTTTTAAAGGCAGAAAATGGAGCTACGTGATTGGTGGGAACATGGCAACGAGAAAAATCTATTCGTTAGTGTTTTTGGTGAACACCAACATAGCGCTAACTCGCCGAAAACGCTTCAAAATGGCCTGAGACGCTAGGAATCAACAAAGAAAACAACAAGGCAATAAGGTAAGTCCATTTTATTTCAAAACAAGACATTTTTTTCTCTCTTTTAAGGCAAACCGATAACATCCCATACAAACCTTTATAAATATAAAACGTTGCGCAACACGGTAAGAGTCACGTCCGCTTTTCTAGTAGTGGGTTTCGGCTGCCTGTGTGATAAGCACCTTTGACGGTGACATTCTACTCTTGCTGTTTATTTCTCATTTTGAATTGTACTTCAGACAGTGTTTAATGAACAGTTTAAGAAATGGAAAGCATGGGAAGTATTATGTAACTTTTCAAAAAAGAGAACCATTCCTCTGCGCCTAATTAAAAACCAGAAAACTTTAATTTAATTTTCTGGGTCATTGCGCTTAACCTTTCGTACGCAAACAAGTGCTTGTGTGCTTCCCTCAAAGGAATGTGTAAATAATACAAAAAATCTTTTGACTTTTTGTACGTAAATGACAAAAAAGAGTCCAGTACGCACTGAGTTTTTCTTTTGCTTGCCATGGCAACTCTGTATAATACATTTGCATTAAACGTACTCTGGGATGCCATATGGAAGAGTTATGTAATAGGTAATCAGGCACTTAAAGAACTCGATTCACGCGCAGCGCCTTTCTTCTCAAAGTACATTTTATTTTCATGATCTGGTGGCAAATAATTGATAAATAAGCACGGAAAAAGGTTTTAAACTTACAAGGAAGAGTAAATATTTAGTTGAGGTTGACAGTTTTTTTCTTGACAACTTTTTTTTTTTGATTTCGTACTTGAGGTAGCCGGGTACTCTGTTTCGAGTAGACGGGTGCCGGTACCCGGGGCCTGGCTTCCAATAAAAACCCTGGGATTTTCCTTGAATTGCAAAATTGAATAACTTTTTTGCAGTTGTGGTATTCCAATGAGATGATAGTTGTTATGTGTAATTGTACTATACTGTGGCATTGTCATCCTTGAGGATAACTCCCATCCCCACTTGCCTTTCTTTGTTCTGGGGTTTTGACCTGGTTACATATATTTATTCAGTTATTTATTCACTTGTTTCTTTATTTTTCTTCCATTAAGTAATTGGGCTGTGGTGTGAAGGGTGCTTGTTGGGGACTTGGCATGGAGGGCATGTGGCAGGGTTGGGGTTGGGCAGGCCAGTTCTGTGTTCTAGTACCTTGGGTGCAACTGCAGTTGCAGCACCCAGGTTCCTGGGACACCTAACCTCTACTGGTGACTAGGCGTTAATGTAGATGCACAACAATATCACTTAGGCTTGTTTTCAACTTGCTATTTCACGCTAAATACCTCACTTTCTTCAAGATCAGAATGCAAAAATTCTTTCAATTCTGTGATTCTACCAAAAATAGTTTTATTGTAAAGATAATTTGTTGATAAATTGTAATCACTTGATCAAGAAAAAGGAGTCACTAAAATACGATTTGTGAGCCTGGGCCAATTTTTGAAGGGGTATCATTCTCTGGATTGTATCACACCTGGACCAAAACATCCATTCCAAAGTGTGAAAAACCTGATCTACAAACCTTATTTCAATTTCCACTAATTTCTACCAAAAGTTGAAAAGGTAATAAAATTGGTTCAATTCAAATTCCACATACACATAGTTTTACCAAAATACGTCAAAACCATATATGACAACTTGTACTTTTGTGTGAGTAAATGTGAAAAAACTAACTTAAGCATGTCATATCAGTTATATCAAACTGACCTTCTCAGCATTGTTTTCTTCATAATTGTTAAAGGTCACACCATCCAAAGATGAATAAATCTTGTACTTGGTTGTCCGCTCGTCAATACCATTGGCCCCTTGAGTAGCTACAGCACAAATAACATAGTCATACAGCAGATCAATTTGTAGGTAGTCTTTAAGATTTGAGTTATCCTTAGGTGCCCACCCACGGTGATTTCCATTCAGACGGCCAAACCAAGGTCTATACCGATAATCATAATGTGTTAAGGCCGAGAAGCTGCCATCTGGAATTGCATCCCTGCTAGCCACACCAATGGCTGGACTTTGACATTCTGTTAAAAGACAATTGTAATTACCATAACCTGTGGTTTTCTCCCCAGAAAATCAGTTTATCATACATGCATGTAGTAACAATCAAAAGTGTGCTGCACCATTGAAACACCTCAGGTGATTTTACTGGTGATGTAAGGTATGTGTGTAAAGAACTGTTGTTAATGAATGCAAATTCAAGGCTGGAAAAAAAAAACTTTTTTACCATCATGTCATCGTTTAGTCTTTTAATTAATTGGAGGAAAGGTGCCATTGGAAACTTCCAGTTGCTAGCATCACACAAAATTATACACTCAGGTATGTATCTCTTCTGGGTTTTATTGTAGCTGCTAAAGGATTCAAACAAATTCCCAGTTCAGAAACATATATCACTCTCAGCCATTAAAATATTTATTTGTGGGCTCCCATCAGCTAGTACTACACAACAACTCTTCGTGTTTCTTCACTATTGATTAACTGATTGATGAAGTCTCAAGATGGGCCACATTTTTGATGTGTTGTTCAAACAGATGATGAATTACACTGTAAATGTAATGGACTCTTCAGCACTTGGTTAATTCATGCTGTAGTGTGGGACTACTGTGCAGGAAGTAGAGGGTTCAAGCTTCAGACTGGACCAACATTTAGGGTCTTAAAATAACTGAGGATAATATGCTGCCCTGTTATGACAATTGTAAATTGTTAGACCCTACAGTCTTCCTGGAAAAAGACCATAAACTAGAGGTCCCATTTCCTTCATCCCCCGTACTAAATGGCAGGGGATGCTAAGGAACCCATGCACCTCAAGCAAAGAGTAGAGAATGTAGCTCGATCTTGCTGTTGTAATCTGGCCTTGTCATTTCTTACACAGGCCCCCATTAAAACTAGCTTTTAACCTGAACTGGACTAACTTGGCTAAATTATTGCAAATAAATTCATACAGTGGCAGCTGTATCAAGTAGTACTTAATAAGTAGTAATAGAAATGATGATGGTGATGGTGATGATAGCAATGAAAATAGAGAGATTGCAATGTACATGTGCACCTGTTTTCTAGTCAGATTATGCAACAAGAAAAATCACAGGGAGATTGCACAAGTTTTATTATTATTATTATTATTATTACAATATTACAAAAAACATGCACTGCTTGCAGTTAGCAAAGGCTAGTCGAGGTGGGCAGTGTTTAATATGTATAATTTATTCTAAAATAAAAAGATTTACAGAGCAAGAGATTCAAAATTCCTGACAAATTACAACTACATTAATACATTTAAGATACTGCAAGAGGACAGAACAAGCTGAGGTCTTTTAGTTGTGCTATTAAAGTAGACAAATCAATATAATCATCATATTTTTCGAGTCTCTATTGGAGGAAATCATGAATTTTACTCTTAAAATTGTATTTTGATAGCTGGCGCAAGTCACAAGACAAGCTATTCCAGATTCTAACACCATTTCTTGAAAATGCCCTAGCTTTTTTCTATATCTAATCTTGAACTTTCAACAAAATAGTCACCTCTTGAAGATGATCTTGTCTTATGGGAATGAATATTAGCTTGATAAGTGAATAAGTTAGATATGTTAGAAGGTGACAAATTATTGGATATGTCATGCATCACGATGGCAACTGATTTAAAGTAAAGCATATCCAAAGGAAGAAAACGAGAAGAAAAAAAATGGGATTGCATAAGATCTGCAGTCACCAAAGTACATTAAGCGAAGAGCTCGTTTTTGAAGGATTAGAATTTTATCTCTATGAATTTTTGCAGCTTGACCCCACACAACTATACCATACAACAAATAGGGTTGGATGAGTGACATGTAAATGTGGTTTAGAGTACTAAGGGGTACAAAGTGTCTTAATCTAGAGATAATGCCGATTTATTTACTTATTTTGGATGCAATATCAGCAATATGGTGACCCCATGAAAGAGTTTCATCAATAAGCACTTTTAAGTATTCAATAAATTCCTTACGTTCTAGAGAAATATAACTGTTAGTACGATGGTCAAAGATTCTCAAATTTATTTGGTGATTCAACTTTTTCTGTCTAGGCCAAAAAATAACAAAGTTAGATTTTTTTATATCCAGTGATAACTTGTTAGTGATTAACCAATCGTAGATGTTACAGAGTTCAGCATTAACTATAATGGTTTCGAGTAACTTAAGATTTTTATCAGTATATAAGAGATTAGTATCATCTGCGAATAAGTAAAATTTAAATCGATTAGAGCTATTAGATATATCATTTATATAAATGAGGAAAAGTAGGGGTCCTAACACCAACCCCTGTGGAACTCCTGATAATATTACTTCCTCCTTGGATATATTTTTAACACCAATTTGTGTTGTTTGTTGTCGACCTACTAGGTAAGAAGCAATCCACTTGTTCACTATTCCAGGTATTCCGTAATGATTCAGCTGTTGCAATAATATTGAATGGTTGACCGTGTCGAGGTAAATGACACAACTTATGGTTTTTTTTTTCTTTTTTTTTTTAAGCAAATTGAACCTCTAGGCTTGCTGAAGGAAAGCAAAAACATTAGTTATCATGGAGACAAACAAATGAATTATGAAAATTTGTGCCCATCATCTTGATCAAAACAAAAACAGAACAAAAGAATGAGAAAAGAAATTACCTACCTTAATATTACTGCACATGCAGCTAAAAATTCTATACCATTGCAGTTATTGTAACAGTGAGGTTGCACAATCAGATTTAAAAATTCTGCCATCATGCTTGTATAACAAAGATTGAATTTTTAAGGCCTAGAGCTTCTCAGCTATTATAAGTTTTAAAATTCTTGCAGACTGTATACACGGAAGGCAAATATGGCTTCCAATTTGAGTTGCCATTGTTCTGGACTCACTAGCCTCTCACAGATGTGATAATCCTTTTGTGTTTCCTTTGAAGAGGAGGCTAGTGAGTCCAGAACAATGGCAACTCAAACTGGACGCCATATTTGCATTCGCTGTAGAGGATATAAAATCTCAAAGAAAGTCGAGTTTGTAACATTGAATTTGCTATGCAAGCGAATCCTTTCAAAAATTATCGAAGAATACCAGTATATAATTTATTTTGTTCATACTGAGATTAACACTGAGAAGAACATGTACTATCATTCATGTCTCTGATAGGATGAATGATGTATTTTCACAATCATTTACTTCCAATCTTTGAAATGTGCCAGTCAGTAAGGAAAAACTCAGTATATTATATGAAATTAAAACATTACACCTAAGGAGAATGACTGAAAAATTTTTTATTCCCTCACTGCAATATATAAAAAACCTCACTTGTTCATTGCGCTTACTCATTAATTTTTTTTATGTATCTCAACTCATGAATTAAAAGTGTTCATGCATACTTCTCATTAAATAGTTTCGCTCCATATCTATACACATATGTATATAATAGTCTGTGTTGGTTATGTAAAATTTTCATGTCTGCACATATACCTGGCTTTTGCTCCACTCCAAACACCTCTGTTCTCATACACACCCTACCCCAGTGAGTTTGAGGTAGAAATTGCAGATATCTTGTTAACACTCCATAAACAACATGCTTCACAATTGAGTTTTTGTCATCGTTTCCCATGAAGAACTAAGATTTTAAAATATATATATATATATCATTAAAATAACATTTATTGTAGGTTTCAATACAATTAATTAGTGACCACAGTGGGTTAAGGGAAAACAAGATTGTTACAAAAGGCAGCTTAAGTTAATAGAACAAAAAATACTAATTTGTAGGCACAGTGTTCATGTATATTGTTATTATATTATTCTTTAATTGTCATTATATGAAAATAGATGTAAAATAAGTTGTATTTTTGTACTCAAATTATTATGACTCAGAAAACCCTGTACCTTAACTTGTCCACCTTCCTCGTAGTCTGTCCAGGTTGTCCCATCTGTGGATAATTGTAGTTTGTAAGTCTTCACCCATTGATCTGCTTGAGAATTCCCTTGTGTAGACACAGCACATATGATATGAAGTGTCTGTAGATCAATCTGTAGATATGGGTTAGTGTCAGTTGTTTCTGCACACCATGATGATCCTGATGTGTGGTTCAGTCGACCATTCTTAGCTGGTGTGCTGGCACTTTGTACAGAAGAAGCAGTTATGTTACCATCTGAAATTCTGTTATTTCCCAAACCAAGATCCAAATCGATACAAGCCCCTATAACAATACATTCATTAACAAAAATTAAAAGATAAAGCGCAAAACATCATTAAAGATTAAATCTAATTTCCCATGCAAGTTAAATGAACCACAGGCGGCCCAAGCTCTGTTTGAGAACCACACAAGGAACACAATTTGCATATCGATTTATAAGGATTTGTATGGGATTTTCTACAAGATATCCATAGAGATAGGTAAAGGTGAAAATATTAAATAAAAATGACTTACCTTATTCCATACGTGTGTTGCTTGCTCCTGGTGTCGTTATTTTACCGATTTCACTTGATTTAATCGGTTTTTTTTTTATTCCTGGTCTTCTCTTTAAGAAGAGTAAAACCAGGATTAAAAAAAACCGATTAAATCAGGTGAAATCGGTAAAATAACAACACCAGGAGCAAGCAACACACGTATGGAATAAGGCAAGTCATTTTTATTTAATATTTTCACTTTTAACTATCTCTTTGGCTATCTTGTAGAAAATCCCATACAAATCCTTATAAATCGATATGCAAATTGTGTTCCTTGTGTGGTGCTCTGAGAGAGCTTGGGCTACCTGTGAATGAACACCCATGGATAAACTTTTCTTTAAATTTTTGATCGCAAGAAAATCTATTCGGTACCTAGCTTCCTTGTTGCTGTCAATTAATATACGTATGTTTAAGACGCATAGGTTCTGAATCTTCTAATCTGTGCTTTTTACAGTCCCCAGAGGTCAAGGACATTTGCCTTCAGCATTGACAAACACAACAACAACAATATCATACGACATTCCTCCCATCGGTTCCATTTCTTCAGTATGCGGCATTCAGCCCGAAAAAGTATTTAGTTATTCGCCTGGATACCTGGGCATATCACCATCGTTTAAATCATGAAAAACAAACCGAATAACTCGTTTTAAAATGAGATTACTCTATGTTGAATGTGGAATGCTCAGCAACCACCACACGAAACATGGGTTTTGGTGGGAAAACAATGTCGCTTACAAATCACGTGATCAATAAGAGTTGTTATTCGTATGATTTGGCAGGAAATTTTGTTTTCAAAGGCTAACAAAAGTACAAGTGGGAAGAGCGAGTACAGTTTGCAACCTTACGATATCATTTCTCACGTATGGTCTTTGGAACTGTTCCAATGTTGTTGTTTTTTTTTATTATTATTATTTTACCGATCGTTAATGAACCCTAAAGAGCAGCTTTACATAATAAAGTTATCGATTACATCATCAGTTGGACTAACAAATAGGAGATTGTGCCCTCAAATATTATTTTACCCTCAAACTGAAACCAGTGTACTGTCATACCATTTTCAATTATGAAATTTCACATTACAACGCAAATATTGATTATATTTTAAGGACATCGTTTTTGATATTTGTTTGACACTTACGACAAAGTATCACGTTCACCCCGCGAAACAATCATAACAAGTCTGATTACCAAAACTCTTGGTCTGGTATCAAAGTTAGTTTCAAATCATGCCTTGATACGGGATTTTTATATGAGGTGCTTACTAATTTCAGTTTCTCGGCGTTGAAACAAAGTTTATGAGTTAAGAGTAATTAAATGTTTAGAAACACGTTCTGATTGTTTATTTATAGTATTGACAAGTGCGGTGTCTCATAAATACACATCGAATATTTTTACACCTACTTATTCAGCGAGCTAAGTACATGCTTTTTTTAATTTTACTGTATTTTCTTTTGATGATGGTGTTATGTTTGAGTAAAATGATGAATATCTCTTCAGTCGAACGCTTGGTCATTCAGTTGTCCAGTTTGAACGTGTTTGGCTGCTCATTTGCTAAAAAACAATACCATGCTAAAAGTCACGACATACCAAAAGACACACTCTGTCTACTTTCAGTTTAATTTGTTCTTGAAGTTCACTTCCCTTTTGATTTGGCTTGTGCTGGTTTACTGATGGTTTACCTTCATTGTACCTTTAGCTCATTGCCTTCAGCGATGAACTTACTTATACGCCAAAATCGAAACTTGATAGGGTTTATTTTGAAATCAGTGCCAAATTTGCATAATGGTACAAACTTCTGAAGTTCAAGAAATTAGACTGCTCGTCAATTCAAGGAAAGGTTCGATACGGTGCGAAAACTGTTCGAAGTGAAAGTAATCGAAATTGTCGAAATTCTGTATTATCGCTTTTGAAGATGCCTTTCTTTGAGTTATACCCGAGTAGCTTGGAGACCGTCATACTTTTATCGACAACGAAGTGAGCTTGTTCAGTTTTCCGACAAAGGAGTGTTTCAAGTTACCGTTTCATAACTATCGTGAAATCAAAGTAGACAAGATTACGGTAATACAAAAACTGAAAAAAAAAAAAGCGATGGGGCGCTGCGACCTTAACAGGAAGTAACTCATGCTGTTTGAAAAATTGCAAACATGATTCTCCGAAACTCATTTTGTAAATTTCAAAAGACTTGTCAGATGTTTCAGCTTCAAAGAAAATGTGTAAATCAACTTAGATTTCGCGGTCGGACTCGACAGTTAGTTAATTGAAGGAAGAGAAATGAAATTTGGCTACTCCATCTCTTCGGAATCGCTGCCAAAAACAATTTGTGGATTCGTTGAGAACTTAACGCGCATGCTAAGATATCAAGTGATAAAGAGAACTCACCGGAACCTATTGGAATAAGAAATGCGAAAAGAGCCACTCGGAAGAACAGCTCGGAGTCAAATTCCAACATTTCGCCGCTGTTGTTACTTCATTACTCATTGGGAAACTGAAATATTGCTAGCCGACACTGGTGCTTCGGTTCGATAACATTTTGCATCTATTATCTCCTTTGAAAGGGCATCTGTCAAAATACAATTGAACTCATTTTGGTAGCCAATGTAAATTCTCGACGTTTCATCAGTGTGCTGATCACGAAAGACGACGATTTGACTAACCCGGTTTCGATACCGATATTGCAAAGAGAAGATGTACAGGCATTAAACAACGGAAGCAATGATAAACCATAACATAATTTCTGTGTAGAAAGAAAACAAATGACCTGAGAAATTTGTATAACAATCGCTGATTTTTCTCACTGTTGTAACTCAGAATGTTGGGTCAGGAAGTCAAAATGATTTCCATGTTTTTTAATTGTTTCTTAGTGCGAACGCATTTGGTTATAACATAACCTTGTCAATCATCATTTGCCTGCTAAAACTATTAAAAATGATGAATAATAAATAATATAATAATTTTTTCATAACATTTTTGACAGGCAAACTTATGGATCAATGGTCAAATGTCCTACGTGGAACTTTTTTTCTTTTTTTTTCACCCGTGTGTCTTGATAAAGTAAGGTCACAGATTACGTAGGATTAAAACCTCTGCGATGGCCAATTTGAGTCTACGTTTTTGTCGAGGGTAGAGAGTCGAAGGATTCATGTCGAGGGCGAGGGTACAATGTGGAGGGTACCAGGGTCGAGGGTACCTTTTCCCCCATTTTTTTTAATTAATAAAGAAAAATTAAACTAAGAAAAATAATTAAAAATAATCAAAGAAAAAAAACATTTTTTTTAAGGATACGGATTGCACACGTAGACATCAGATCTTTTTAGTATGTGGACATCGCCCCAAAAAATAGCGATTGGGGTAGGGGTGAGATAGTGAATAGCCTGTGGACATCTCAGTTCGTTTTTAAAAACTTGGTTAGTTTTCAAAGAATTAAATTAACAACCCACAGAAAGCTCATATTCGATCATAAATCTGGTAAGATCTCCCGTGTTATTACTGTAACATCACGAAGCGAAGAAATGTGTCAAAAAAAGCGAAGAAAAAGCTCGATGTCATCACAAATGGTTTCACAACATGGGGTGTAATCCAGTTGTCAAGGAAACTCTCCTGACAAGTCCAAGCTCCAGACAATAAAATTTCCCGGGCAGAATCGGTCACATTTACTAAATTCTACGTTTTGCCTAGGGATACTATCGGCAAGCAACAGTAGCCATCATAGGCTTTTACGTAAGACTGGCAGCAGCCCGGGCAAATTGGAAAACAAACCTTGATTAACTCCTTTGTTTGCGAAACATAAAAATACTACAAGTACAGCACTGTTTTAGCTCGATTCGAGAATATGACGTATAAAAAAATCTGATGTCCACGTGCAATCTGTATCTTAAAACCTGCTTTTTTTTTTAATTATTAATTTAAAAAGATGGAAAAAAAAAGGTACCCTTGACCCTCTACATTGTACCCTCGCCCTCGACATGAAACCTTCGACAGGATAGACTTGGCCAATTTTCATTATCAACTCAGGTGATAAAACTAAATTACCTTGTAATGCCCCCCCCCCCCCTTCTCACTGACGCAACAACACAGTCCTTATAGAAACATACCACCTTCATTTCTGTCGATGCTAGGAGTTGATCGGTCTGAATATCACTTACATTGCCCACCTTTCTTCTTCTTTTCCTTTTTTCTTTTTTCTTGCCTGCAGATCCCATATAAAACCATTAGTTCTCATTCAATTCTCCATCGCAAATTTTTGAAAAACTCACTCCTTCGCAATAACAACCCTAAAATGTCAGTATTCCTAAAAAAATTCAGATAAAAAACACAGATTAACGGAAAAAAATACGAAGCTGTAAGGGTTAACTGGTATCGCCAGTGTTCCGGCATGTTACGTTACTCTCGCAAAAGTAGTTGTTAGAAACTGCAGCTGCAACACCGCATGTGGTTCTGGAAGCCGAAACTCTTTAGTAAGGAAGTTAGCCTGCAGAAGAGGTGTTTTTTTATCCACGCAAGTGGCGACGCGGATCGCTCTTTATTTCACTCGCCTGAAATCACAACAAATGATCCTTGTTCTGCTGGAAATTACAGCTTGATCCGCTCGAAGGAGAGACAGCTCAGAATCACTTGTGGGGGGGGGGGGGTGGGGAACTATTCGATTAATCCCTTATGCTTCTTCTGGCTCAGAATAATACGGAAAGATGGGCACTTTTAGATCAAATTAATAAGAAATAGATTCAATCTTGAGGGTTTTTTCTGAAGTTACAAAAGGGTAAATAAAAAAAAGGTGGGACCGCCTACTTGATAGAATTTTAAATGTTGCTCGGAGAAGATAAGCGTCATTTGCTGACGTCAAAGACCTTCTCTTTTTAATTAAACAAATCAGGTGATTAATCAGCCGAGTCAGTGACGTCACGTTGCTTGCACAAGACTGATATTGTATCGATATCTCTTCGCAACTGCTGTGAAGGTGTTTATAAGAAACAAGATCTTGAGTGATATCTTAACCACACGATAGGGTTTTGTATCAAAATGAAGTTTTGCTTTCTGTAAAGTCGATTTAATGTTACTGATATTTCTATTTTTGCTTACACTTTCCAGAGGCCAAATAAGCCATCCAGTTGAAACATAAATCAGAAAATCCACAGATTTTCCTTCGAGCCTCGTTTAGTTAAAATAGATGCTGAAATGAACCGCGGCAAGACAAAGTAATTATTTTTTTGAGGGTGTGACGCTTTATTCAATACAGCTAGTTTTATAGGGGTAATCGTTCCCTTTTCAAAGCAACATGGTTAAATGTGACTTCCAGTCGTTTCAAAAGTTTTTCACTGCGCATTTTACGGCAGGGAATTTCACTTATATTAAGTAATTATTAGTAATTATGAGTGCAAACGGTAATTCAGTTGTTATGCGTTACTTCTACAATTTTTCATGCGTTACTTCTACAATTTGTCATGCGTTACTTCTACAGTTTGTCACGCGTTACTTCTACAATTTGTAGGCTTCCGTGACCCGTAAAAATGTGGGCGAAAATTATCAGCGACAGAAAAAGGGGTAACTACAGTCAGTCTCTTACGAAAATTCTTTTGCGAAACGTTCTGGTGATGGTCAAAGCACGTCTTCAATAACAAACCGTCTGCAGGGCTTAGAAGTAACCATCGAAACGAGAAGTTTAACTTCGGAGCCATCAAGCGGCAAGTGGAAACTAAAACAGTCAACTGAGGAAATTCTCGTAAATTCCGCCGTCTTTCTTTCCCGAATTTCCTCTCTCAAGTCCCATATCGTAATAATCGGGAGTTACGTTAGTGGCGGGCAATGCTTGGTACTCTGGAGGTTCACGTGACTTCCCTTCCGAAGGCCTGGGGTGGAGTTCCATATAAACACTAGGCTCTGACACTTGATGACCGCCAGATCGGACAGGGATTTCACTGTATACCGTGGTTGTTCTTTCTTGAGATTCAGTCCGTTTCAACCGCCATATAAGTGCACCAATCACAATGAGCAAGACGAAAACAACGCAAGAAAGAGCGATGACACCAACGCGAAGGACTTGGCATTCACCTGATAGATAATGAGGAGAGATTTACACTGGATATGCAAATCCCTGTCTGCATTTGAATTGGAGAAAATAATGAAGGAATCAAATGTATATCATGAGATTCTATCCGAAATCCTGCCTCAATGTGGATTTATTGGCGCTGTTTAATTAGTAATTTACTGCAGTTTTTAGAAAGACTGTGTCTTTCTCATCTTCAGTATCAACTTATTCTTTTATAGAACACAATACACGGACTAAGAAGTTTTAGTAAATTACTCCAGAAAGCGGCTTATTCCCTTTCTACTCTCGAGGAGTCTACACAATACTCACTGACATTTCCTTTTATGGTTTCTTCAGTATTTTTATGTGACTCTGCAGATTGAAAGAATATAACAGATTGGCCTCAAACTCCATGGAAGAGCAAACTAAAACATAAAACCTGCTATTAACCCAGACTATGGCCCTTTTCATCCTAGAGCTGGAAGCATCAAGGCGCTTTTGTCAATGTGACCAGTCAAACTGTAATCATCCAAGGGAAAATAAAATAACAGAAACACTACCAAAAAGGATGTTATTCCAATAATTATAACAAGAATTACAAAGTGAGCAAATGTAAATGCAGACTGGAATTCTGTAGCAGACACAAAAACATAGGTGGTAGGTTAGTTTGCTTTTAATAACCTCTATTGTCCGGGGTTTTAAAACCCAACTGATGAGGCCAAAGTAGAGAAAAAAAAGGCCACTTTGGCAGGCACGAGATTTTGAAAGGACGGCGAACTTCAACGAGGAACTGCCATCTCTTATGGTTTCATTCTGTTCCATCACATTCGCCCGAAATGAAGAGCGTACACCCACCATAAGAACTGACTTTGTCAATAAGAAGTTTCTCTTAGTAGTCACAGAGCTTTCATGACAGTTTAACAGCCCACTAAACTGAAAAGAAATTACACTCAAGTCTCAGCTGAGTGCTATAATCTATACCTGGTGTGACAGCTATAAAGGCGACTTTACTGGCACCTCCTTCCAAAATTTGCTAGGAAGTGAATCACATATCGTCAAAATGTGAAAAACACATCTAGCAATTCATCGATTTAATGAAAAGGGATTTAGTCCCAATAGCAAGTATGAGTGTACATAAAAACATGATTTGGTCCAAATGTCATTTTTCATAAGTTGTATATTACGTTTAGATTATCGACTCTAAATTAAAGAGGAATTAAACAATACCAAAATTTGCTTACACCGTTGTGTCGAGTTATGGCTCTTTGGTAGGCAATGTAGTTTTCTCCTCGCCTCAGCTCTTTGTTTGTAAAAGTTCCATACGATTTCCCATCACCAACAGCAAATTTCCAAGATTTATCACGCACAGACCCATTTTCGATTTCCGCAGCGATGTAAAAAGGATAAAAGTTCAACTCTTTGTCGTTGGAATCTTTCAGCTTCACATCAAAATCCCTGGGAAGCTCTTGAACACAATCAGTGACTTTAAGAATGATTATTTGATAAGCACTGAAATATTGAAAACGAAGAAAAAATTCTAGTCAATATCATCGCGGTCATCGTCGTATCGAAAAGTGGTGGCTGTTAAATGACTCTGGTACATAAGAACTTTTGCGTAAGAGTTCTTAAAAGACAGTTAAGTGTTTGTGTACATTGTAGCAGCCAATTGTGTGGTCTGATCGTCTTCATGAGAGTATTCCTGAACAGAGACGTTGTTAGCAGAGACCGACGCTTTGTTAACGTGAGTGGAAGTCAACTCAATACAGTCAACTAGGGGGGTGTTACCCAGTTTGGTGTTGCAACCTAAGTTGGAAAGACCTTAGGCGTTGCATGAATGCATACATAAATACCTACCTACATACATACCTACATACCATACCTACATACATACCTGCATACATACCTGAATTCATACCTGCATACATACCTGCATACATACCTGCATACATACCTGCATACATACATGCATACATACATGCATACATATATGCATACATACATACATGCATACATACATGCCTGCATACATGCCTGCATGCATGCCTGCATGCATGCATACATGCCTGTATACATGCCTGCATACATGCCTGCATACATGCCTGCATACATGCCTGCATACATGCCTGCATACATGCATGCATACAAACCTGCATACATACATACATATATACATGTATACATGCCTGCATACATGCCTGCATACATGCCTGCATACATGCCTGCATACATGCCTGCATACATGCCTGCATACATGCATGCATACATGCATGCATACATACATACATTTTATTGTACACATCCCCGTCTGGGGCTTTTCAGTGCACAATTACATAATTTACATACTTGGTACTATACATACATATCTTTCTCAGATAATGGACTATGTATGCAAGATTGACATCATAACATGTACAACGGACGTAAGAAGTGTGGCTTTCTCAGGTGAGAGTATCATCAACTGTTTATGCTTTTGGTTAATCTGTTACACAGAGTATAAAACCATTACCTTATTGGACCATTCCTTTGCTCAGCAGGCCACAGATCAATTTCAGCCGTGAAATCAGAGATTTCTACATTAGTCATTTTCAATGCAACTGGTGCCACTGGAGCTAAGAAGATTAAACAATTAGCATAATTTTCCAAAGAGAAACTAGTTTTCCTTTGAAAGAGAAAGCTATGCCTATTAAGCTCCAAAAAAATATGACAAATGCATTTGAACGATCGTTTATATCATGAAATAGTCCAAACAGAATGATAAATGTGTTCTTTTTTCTTAAATTGAATTTTACAAGATAGCTAATTGAATACGTTGCTCGTTTCTCAAAAATAAGGGATAATTTCACAAGAGCAAATTCTCAAAGACAAAATGCGCCCTCTTCACAAGAGTGTGAACATGCAGTGGAGAAAACCACTTCACCAACAAGATTTTTTCTGTTGAATCTTAATTCTAAGATCCTATAAAACCATTTCAATCTTTGAAAGAATTAGAATTTGAGTTTCTATCGTAAATTATCAATATCTTATTCCTTTGAGCCAATGACACTTGACTTTCTTTCCAAAACTGTTGAGAAGTAGTCTTTGGACATAAAACTAATACCGGCAATCTTACCTACATTAGCCCTGTAGACATCACATGACTTTTGATGTTTCCCGGCTAACTTATTCGTATTAATGCCATTATTCGCCCTTAATAATCTTCCATGATTCATGTATCCTGCAAACGCTGCATAATAAATCATTTTCACAGCTATCTCTTGTTTACTAGCCTGTATGTCCTTACCCTCCAGTCTTGTTTCTTCATCTATATATGTAGTGGGTCCTTGAGTTCCACATTCAGAGATTGCATAAACCTGAAACCTGTATCTAGTTCCTGGTACCAGATTCTCCACAGTACACACTGTTGTCACTTTTACATTAACCATGCCTTCGTCTGTAAAACTTTTGTTGTAAAACTTAGTCCCAGTGTACTCCACCTTAGCAATCAAACAAAACTGGTTTGAAAGTCTTTAAAAAACACGTAACGTGGCAAGTATTATTTCCACAAATTATGCACGAAACTAAAAAGACCAACTTACAAAAAGTATTTCACAATCAAGGGGGACTGGGTTTGGGTCAGGGGTCAAAGGCCATTACGCTTGATCCCCTCTGAGGGTTTTTACAAGTCATTAACTCCCTAGCCATGTGCTCATCATTCGCCTCGATTACTCGGAGTGAGAAGCTGTTTTTTGACTCCCTCCTCCTACCCCTGATCCGCCCACTTTCTCTTGTTGTATATTTAGTGTTGGTGCGTTTTTCTTGGCCCGCACCTTTAATGGGCAAACACCTTAACGGAATTCATTCTTGTTCTGTTTGTTTCAATAAAAGCGGCTATAGACTTATTGTCCATAGCCATATTGCTCCAACTTAAGTTTGTTATTTTTTGGTGCCCAGTAAACAGAGCTCAGACAAGAGCAGCATTTGTAGATTTGTTTTGGGCAGAGAGAGAAAGGCATAAAAAGAGAAAAACAAAATAGTACAAAGATTGCAAAGTTTTCATTAAAGCCGAGATATCTTCATATGTGCACATTAAAGAAAATAACCTAAGTTTTTTTCTTGTTTTTACGGTTTGTATTATCCTTGTTTCATGTTTATTGTATTCTGTCTAGATTCGTTTTTAAGCCTTTTTTTTTTGTAATAAAATGCGATTTAACTTACTCTGTATTTGACCGATTTCCCCACACCAAGCTGAGGTCCTTCCCATACTAGTGTTATCTCTGTGGTGTGATGGTTTCTAGCTCTTACCTCATTGGGTGCTTCTGGTCCTTTGACAATAAAGCAAATGAGACAATGACGTTTGTTAGGATGAATGCAAGATGAAGACCACTCGTAACACAAATGTCCCTGTGAGAAGTATCACATCTATCACCTAAGGTAAAAAATTATGCTGATTGCTTGATCCCAGTTCCTTTCAATTTTTTTACAGTTTGTTCTTCTAGTATTAAATGTCATACTAGAAGTTGGTCGCAAAAGTTTGTTGGAAATTTGTTGCTAAGGTAAAAAGTTATCGCTAGGTAAGTAAAATAAAGTAAAGTAACGTTACAAATAAAGAGCGAGTCTATGCATTATTGTTTGGAGAAACACTTACCAAGCTTAAGGGTAACTCATTGCAATGTTTTGTGAGAAGTTTAATGGTTTACTTAAATAAAAAAATGGCTACCAAGATGGCCTTCGCCTTAGGTGATCTCATACGACTAGCGACTAAATAACGCGTAGCTAATACCCCACTGCATCTTAAAGAGCTCATCACAAGTTATCCAAATGGATTTGACGCTACAAGGAAGGGAAGTGGATTCCATCAACTCATTGATGTGACCAGGTTTGCCAGTTGGGGTATGGCACTGTGCGAGCTGTCTACGGGCGAGATCTTTTGTTCTCTTTCTAACATCCATGTTATAAATATTGAATACTCACACTCACTCAGAATTACTAACCAAAAGAAGCTGATACCAAATCTTAAAGCGTTTCTAAAATATCTTGGTTTTTTTACTTTTGCTGATTGTTTTGAATCATCACTGTATTGGAGTTTATTGGAGTTTAGAATTTTGCTTCTACCCAGTCTACAGCAAACTTTCGCACGATCTTATTTGTTTGAAAAATGAGACTCACTCAATGTTTCCAGTGGTAATGGTCGACTATATGGTCCAGGACCAGCTGCAGTATATGCTCGAACAGACACACCGTAACAAGGCTGAATATCATACAGGATGACAAATGTTCTCGTTGAGTTGATACTTTTGCTATTGGCTGGAGGTCTATTTTTTCGTTTTTCAGAAGACGTCAATGATGCCTTGATCTCATATGAGATAACTTTGCTGTAACTCGCTTTTCTTGTGAGAGGTGACCATGAAACATTGAAGGTTGTTTGATTCAGTCTACTGAAAGACACGTCATTTGGTGCTACACTGGGTTCTAAAAACGGAATCAAAAACATGGCAATTGAAGTTGGTCGTTAGTCATTGAACAAAAAAAATGAAGATATTTTCAAAACCATAATTGATCAAAAGCTCATTAGCAAATTTTATCTGAATTGCATTTCAGTAACTCTTCCCTCCGTCCCACTTCGCTATATTTTTATTTTTTAGGTAAGTACATTCACTCGTGTTTAAAAAAAATCATGTCCCCACCAGTCCTTCAATACCATATTCTCCAGCACTTGCAGTTGATAGGGATAGTCCTTCCTGTAGCTGTATAGCAGCTGTTCTCTACTTGTCTACCTAGGTATCACGTACCCTCTATGTACTTATTAAATAACATTAACGTTTATGGTGAATCTAATAGATTAAAATGTTTTCTGACTCACACTTACCATAATCATTAGTCAGAACAGACACAGTGGCATTTGGTCCTGGTTTAATAGTCACAGCTCTGACGTGGAACTGATAGGTGACCCCACCTAACACATCCACTGTGTAACTTAACATATTTCCCCCTAGGGTTTCGGTGTGAATGTTATGAGGATCTTCATTGTGACTATAGAACACAGTGTAACTCCTGATAATTCCATTTTCTTCTGCTGGCTTACGCCAAGTAAGCTTTATCTTTGGACCAGCTGGTTTATCGGGCATTATCTCAGATTGTAACAGGTTTGAAGGAATGCTTGGTGCTAAAGAAGTAGTAAATGGAAGATGAAGGTTATTATTTAAACCACACTCATAAAATTGATCTTTAGCAGAGAAAAATATAAAAAGGAGATGAACTGATACACTTTTACATGTTCACTTACACTGCAGAAGCCATCTAAACACTTGTGATGCATTCATTTGTTATACACATGCTTTCCATGTCACCACAGACGTAACTCGATCAGATCATATAGAGCATTAAATTGAATGAAGTATATCTTAGGCAATCTGCGTGAAAAGGGTGTACGTTCCAATCTCATTCAAATCAGTTAGATATATTTGAGACAATGTTGTCTCTAACAACCTAAACTGATCAGTTTTAGCCTCTTACCATCTTCCAGTGTCTGCTCAACCTTAACAGAACTTTTTGGTCCCTCATCAAGAGGACCAACAGCCAACACTTGGAACTCATATTTGGTATATTTATCAAGATTAGTGACATCTTTAGTTGATGTTGCTCCTCCACCAATGGACACCATATGTGAATTGTCCACTGACCCTTTCTGTCTGTAATACAACTTATATCCTGTTATTGTTCCATGTCTGGCATACTCTGGCAGTGATGTCCATGATGCTCTTATACTGGTAGATGAGATCGCAGTCACTGTGAAGTTACCTGGTACTTTTGATGGACCTGAATTGTTAAATAAAAATGATGAAACGGTTTTTTTACAGTTTCACATCGGCAAAGTTTAAAAATGAATTCACTTAGTGCTTGGTGTACCCATATGAGATGGTTGATATATAATGACGAAGTATCGCTTTTTTGTACTCGATTTCACGTTAGACATCAAGTAAACCTCAGAGACAACATGTACCACTTACGAGTGTTAAGGTGTGCTTTAAAAAGCGACCAACTAGCGATCTGATTTCTTAAGATATGCTGCACGTGAATGAATAGTGATTTTCTCAGAAAAACAGGGGTTCCAGGAGCAAATAATGTTGTTCTACAACTACATGCAGGGTTCGTTATGTTAGAAAACCTGTTCCATTGTTTATACTTTAGAATAGTAATTGTCAAAAGGTGTAAAGATCAAATTTCTAGATTGTATAGACAGAACAGACGTGTATATTTCTTTAAATTAAATTTAGAAGTATATTTGATTCAAAGGTATAGTTAAAAAGAAAGTATTTGCTTAACGTATCACAGGCTATGAGGATGATTTAAAATCTTTAAGAAGGCGTATCACTAAATTATTGGTGGAATAATTCCCCCAGGCATAAAAAAATTTTTGCTGTAGGTTTAACAAGCATATATAATGGGCCTTTTGCAGCTAGAGATCTCGTGCTTAGATACCGCATAGCAACGCCATACTGGAGAGCAAGCACTCCAGTGATCTCAGACAGTATAGAGGTCACAGAGGTCTGCATTCAAACAAAGAATACAGCGGATAACGGGTCAAAAGGTATCCCAATTCGAGAAATCCAGCAAGAAGTAATCAACAGCTTCCGCGGAGTGTATCAGCAGCAAAATCACACCAAAATTCGTTTTTCGCCGATACACTCCAAGGAAGCTGTTGATTAAAACTTACAACATTTCTCGACTTGGGATACCCTTTAAATTGTTATCCGCTGTATTCTTTGTTTGAATGCAGACCTCTGTGATCTCTATTTTGTCTGAGATCACTGGAGTGCTTGCTCTCCAGTATGGCGTTGCTATGCGGTACCTAAGCACGTGATCTCTACCTGCAAAAGGCCTATTACATTCCTCACTGATTTCGTTATTCATTTCAAGTTATTTTAAGTCCTGACATACCTGTCTCAAACTCATTAATAATTCATCAAGTTACAAACCAATCACGATACGCGAATTTGGCCACATGTGTGCGTTTAGAAACCCCCATAAAACACTGGACAGAGGCTTTTCCACTACACTTTGATGAAATATCAAACCCTAGAGCTTGATAAAATGTCAAACCCCACTGATGCATGATGGAGAATTTATCGCTTTAGATGCCAAAATAAGTCAGAATTTTTTCATTGTTCTTGGCTAATGATGCACGATTGAGAAGCAATTTCAAAAACTCGTGCTTCGTGTTTCATCGGGGTTTTCAAACACTCGAAAACAATAAAATACGGCCTCGTTCCTTCATCAGTTTTCTCGTGTTTGGAAACCCCGATGAAACACTCGCACTCGTTTTTGAAATATTACTTTCAATTCTTCCCAACACTGCTTGGAGCATTTTAATTACATCATACGGAGAAAATGAATGTTACCTGCAGATAGGAGTATTCCATAAACCTCCACTCTCAATACCTTATAATTATGATACGCTGTTGGCACGAAACGGATGAACCTTGCCAATGCATACTCCCTCAGATCATTTTTTACTATGTCATTTCTCCCTGAATTACCATTAAAGACCTAAAAATACAAAGGTCATACAAAAATAATGATGCTTTCTGCAACGCAAGTCAGCATAAATGAAAATGAACATTTGTTAGGTTTTTGCTTTACTTAGTTGTGAGGCAAATGTCATCAAGACCACATGAGCATCTATAAATGGTGCGAATTCAAATTCCAATTCACATTAATATACACGTGCACTGTACGTACATGTGCAGCTTTGCTCAAAAGTATGGTGACAGTCTCGATTCTCGACTCTCAAAACGTTTGAGAATCAAGGATCGAGAACTGAGCCTCAAGGATTGAGAGTTGAGAAGGACACAGACTCAAGCCGTGGCAGTTTCTTTGGTCCGAAGTTATTAAGAAGTCTAGTATTGACGATTAAAATTGAAATAATCACATCCCCACGGAAACTGCGATGAAAGAGTATAATCTACGGCTGTAATTTAGCAAAAACAGTTTTAGATCGAAGATATGTAGATAAATTGCATTCACTTGATTGAACAAATGGGTCACAACAAATCAGAACTGTTAGTCACACCACAATTCAATAATCATGGGTTATCACACACTGGATTACGGCAAGAAACTGTTTCAAGTCTACAGATACCAAAATGCATTTATGTACTTGTCCTTTATTCCCCTGTCTTGCGAACGCAGGTGTATTTTATGTAAGTAAATGCGAAAAAAACACGAAAAATTTAGAAACTAGAAAACTCAACGAAGTTTAGCTTGATGTTTTAATTACATCGAACTGACCTTCTCGGTGTTGTCTTCTTTATAAATGTTAAAAGTGGCACCATCCAAAGATAACTGAATCTTGTACTTCGTTGTCCACTCATCAATATTCCTGGCTCCTTGAGTAGCAACAGCACAGATAAGATAGTCATACAGCAGATCAATTTGTAGGTAGTCATTAAGATCATCCGTAGATCTGGGAGCCCAACCACGGTCATATGACGTATTCCTCTTCAGTCGAGCAAACCAAGGTCTATACCAACGACTATAATGTGTTGAGGCTGAGAAACTGCTGTCTGGGATTGCATCATCTCTAGCGACACCAATGGCCGGACTATGACATGCTGTTAAAAGACATTTACAATCACCACTCTGGGACTTAAAATATACTGTTATGTATCATTTCTATATTTTATTGTGGCTGCGAAAGGATTCAGACAACTTCCGAGGTCAGAAACTTAGATCACTCTTATCCATTAAAACTGGTTTATTTGTGGCCTCCATTTTCCCCATCAGCTAACTACGCGTTAACTCTTCACGCTTCTTTCCCATTTTATTTGTAAAGGTAATCGTATTGATTTGCATGGGTTACGAGGCAACATGCAATTAATTTTTTATGACATAAAAAGTATAATACTTCTGGGAAAAGTTACGCCGTTTTTATGTGGTTTTTTTTCAACGATTAAAAGTTACTCTGAAAGGTTTAAAAAGTATCCTTGGGTTTCACCCACGTGACCAATACCTTAGCAACGGTTACTATCCGCCATCTTGGTGTCCCTCGAGCGTAAACAAACCGTATCTAACGAAGAGTTCATGTGAGAAAGAAGGGATGGTTTTATGCATTATTGTTGGCTGTTCGAGCAAAAGTGGAAAGCATAAAGACTAAGGATTTTTTCGTATAATAATTTAATAATTTTATTATTTCTATAGCGCAAAATTCATTATATATATGATCTAATGCACTATACCAAAGATCATCACAAATCAAGGGGAAGAACAGGAGGAACTAGAAGTTATTGTATTGTTCGAGGCTTGCGGCTGTTGTAGATCCTCGATTTTTTGGTCGAGCTTTTCTTTGAGCTTCTTAGCCGATGAGAAATCGATGTCTTTAGCCCTCGCATACGGCACTTCATTGACCTATGTCGGCAAAATCCATGAGCATTTTACCTGAGTGCAAGTAAGCTTGGGGTGTCACGAAAACTCACACCCCGAAAACTCAGACTCCTCGAAAATTCAAGAGATAAACTCGACTCATGATCACTCCTGGTAATCCCTCGTGTATTTTGACCTTTTGGGTCTTCATCCAACTGAAGCAGCAAAAGCAAGGCCGCAAGTTGCACGTTTCGCAAAATCGTCCGATGGTTGAGTATTAAAACATTTTAGAGTGACACAAGACTTCATTTAGCTTAGATTTCCTCCATTTTTCCCGTTAATTTTGAACTTTTCATTCACAGTTAACGGGATCAAATGCGCTCGCTTCAACACCAAAGTATTAAAATGTGGCGTGATTTTGACGAGCCGAAAGGGACGTTTGTTTACCTTCTTGTACTTCGTCGCACAGATCCTTGTTGTCGCTCTGTTAAAATTCTTAAATATTTCGCGATAATAATGGATACAAACAGAGACTCGGTCCACCAGTCCCAAACGAAGACAATTTTGCGACCCTTGGGCTAGAGTTCTTAAATGAGGCAGAAAGAGAAAAACAACGCGAAAGAAGACTCGGCATCAGCGTCGTCACGATTCGCCTCACTGAAGAATCACTCTTGATATTGTTGTTCGTCTTTCGCGTCGGATTTGTTGCATTATTCCACCGGTATTATAAAAAAATTGGTTCATGCTTTATGCTATGCACTATCGAATTATGGAGCACTTCGGAAGCTTGGAGAACACTTCGAGGGACCTGAGTTTTCGGTGTCTGAGTTTTCGTGACACCCAGCGACCTTGCCATGAATTCTAGTAGTTGCCTCTAACATGACTAAAACACTCGCGATATGTGAGCATGACTCAGCCAGTCCAGCTTTGCATCCCAAGCAATGGGCTGACAAAATAGTCCCATCGTTTTCGGAAATGACCCAAATGTTCACTAAAGGATCATTCATATCCTGTGAATGCCAAACTCGTGCTCTCACGGCATACTTGCCGGCGATTACTTTGCCTACAACTGAGGTTACAAATCCCGACACCATTTGATTAAACGCCTCTAGACTCTTGAACGCCTTGAACTGCTTCTTGGTGTAGAAGCTGGTCTCAAGAACGAGGTAGCTCAGCAAGTCCGACGCTTCCACAGGAGGCAAGCATTTTGGACTGAACTTCTCGGCTGGTATGCTTGCAGGGTCAACCCCAATGACCGAGATCTTTTGCAAACATCTTTCCTTCCAACTCTCTAAGCTTTCGGCATACTCAGAGAGCACTGGGATACCTTAAGGTGAATGCCAGATACTTTTATCGCTTTTTTCTTCCTGGATATTCATGTAGTTGGCGAAATAATACGGCGATAAGAGAGAGGGCTTCACTATAGAAATCGACTAATTATTCATAAATTTGACACCCGAGGGACACCAACATGGCGGACACTAACTTCAGCAAAGCTTGTAACGTCACCTGAAACCCAACCATACACAGTCAAAGCTGGTCAAAGGCATGCTTAGTTCCACTGATGCTTGCTGAGTTGTCTGCAGCAATATTCAAAGTGACGTACCAGTGACTGAAAGTTGTACACAGAATGGCTTGAAGCGCATGAAACAGAAAATGTGACGTATTTTGTCGTGACAGCTGACTCATGGCACTTTTTGGCTTGTCAATGATTCTTAAGATTATTCATGTTCTCGCCAGTCTCACGTCGAGACCTTGGGTTGAAATGTGACCTGTGATATTCCTTATTTCACGCTTTGGGACACCAGAAGTTTTCAGCCTCTTCACCACGGTTTTCAGTAATCATACTGTTAAGACCGTGTCATCCTGTATGTCAAGCCTGACCCAAATAAATCGCGCCAAACATGCTTTCGACAAAGACCTACTTGTAACCATATTTAAGAGTTTAGTTTTCAGTAAAATGTAGTATTGTTCAAGCACTTCTGTTACTAATATCAACTAGTTACAGGCTATTCAGAACTTTGGTGCCCATATAGTGCCCAGATCAAGAAAATTTGACCATATTACACCAATCCTTAAACAGCTTCATTACATGCCAGTTAATGACTATCTATTTTATCGTGATGCCGTGATGACATTTAAGTGCATGAACGGTATGGCACCGAGCAACCTTTGTTCTAGATTCATTAAGAGAGGCACGATTAGCGGCCGCTCGACTCGCAATGTATATACACTGGACATACCGCGCTACAAAACTGCTACAGGCCAGCAAATTTTTTTATACCACGCAGTGATCATTTGGAACAACTTACCCAGTGATATAAAATTGAGCTCTTTGACGAACATTTCGATTTTGATTTTTAACATTTTATATTATATAAATACATCTGTATATTTTTATCTCCCCTATTGTAGTTATTGCAATTACTGTAAGAATTGTAATTATTAAGATAGTTTTTAAGCTCTGAAAGGCCCCTCCGGGGAGAGTTTAATAAATTATTGTATTGTCAAATATACCTGGCCTTGATTTCACTCCAAACACCTCTGTTCTCATACACACCCCACCCTGATATGTCTGTGGCCGGAATCGCACATATCTTGTTTGCAGTCCATAAACAACATGCCTCACTTGCGAGTTTCTGTCATCATTTCCCATGAACACCTAAGATTTGAAAAGTTATGAAATACAGCAGTATAGGTACATGGAACTTACAGGTAGGCATATAGGACGTCTCGGGTGTATTTTGCGAAACCAAAACAAACCAAACGAAAGCAAGCCGAACAAAATCAAGTAAAAACGAAAAGTTCAAGGCTGACATGATATATCTCAAAATGAACTGTTACAGAGTTGCCAGTCGTGCTTCATTTGTTGACATATAGCTGATTGGTAGAAAAACAGAACTTTGGCTTCCAGCAAATAAGAAAAATGGAAATGGCGGTCGCCCAGTCGGTTACTTTACACAAGTTGGCCACTTATGCAAAGTTGTAAAGTCAATTTATTATACACTCAAGTGCCTTGTTTAGGTTCGCTATCAATAAGATTTCGCTTTCCAAGACATATTCTCCATATTTAAATGGACATATTTCCAGTGGCGCAAAATACGGTTTCTGGCAGTAATTATGTGAGTTATAACCTCAATAACTCAGTTTCATTTGGTGCATGGTAAGGGAAAAATCGGTTTTAATGCTATCATATGATTTTTTTTGTTATTGACAAACAGCACCTGTTTGAAAGCATGTTGGAAACTGTACTATACGATAATTATTCTTAAATTGATTAACATATGGTTTCAAGATAATTAGGGATAGATTTTATGATTTCCAGATAATGATCAGTCCACGATTGACGCAACTTTGAATGACCTTAACTGCTCAGACAACCACAATGTAAAGAATACAGTATATTAACTTGAACTTGGTTTAGGCGGAGTTTAGAGAACACGCTCTATTCGCTCCGACGAAGGGCTAAGGCTCGAAACGTCAGCTTTTGTAATCGTTACGGTGGCCACGTTTTCGACAAGCATTTTAAAATTGTCAGTTTCTATAAATACCATGTATTCCTTGTCCACGATAGCGGTCCACTATTCACCATACCTTAACCTTTCCATCTTCCCTGTAGTCTGTCCAAGTTGTCCCATCTAATGATAACTGTAGTCTGTAGTTCTTCACCCACTGATCTGCTCGAGAATTCCCTTGAGTGGACACAGCACAGATGATATGAAGTGTCTGTAGATCAATCTGTAGATATGGGTTAGTGTCACTTGTTCCTGCACACCATGATGATCCTAATGTGTAGTTCAGTCGACCATTCTTGGCTGGTGTCCTGGCATTTCGTTCAGAAGAAGCAGCTATGTTACCATCTGAAATTCTGTCATTTTCTAAACCAAGATCCCAATCGGTACAGGCCCCTATACCAAATCAAATCAAATCAAATTGTGATATTTATTACGGAAAAAGAGATCCATAAAAGGATTCAGCTCTCAAAAGAGAGAAGACTCTCCCTAATGGGTTACTGTCGCTTGCTCCTGCTCTTTACGATGATCCTATGGTGTAGTTTGGTCGACCATTCTTTGTTAGTGTACTGGCATATCTTGACAAAATTGCTGCATCGTCGAAGAGTATTTGGACAGTTGAGCAAGGGAAATGACAAAACGCGTAGCCCTACTTAATTGAGTACCCTATGGAGTACCTACATCTAAACGATTCACCAGGTTTATAAAGCACTTTATTTGACCAATACACGATTTTAAAGGGTACTTCATGTGTTACTCCATAGGGTACTCCATGGAGTAGGGCTCCGCGTTTTTTCATCTCCCGTTGAGCACGTATCACCCAACAACAGTAAACTGATAGCAAGTCAGGGTTAATGTTGGGTTAGGGGAGGGGTGGGTGCGCAGTTGCTTAAATACTGACATTGATCCAAATTAAGGTAAAACAGTCAACTGATAACAAGTTCGCATTGTCTTGACTCAGGTATAAGGAAATTTAAAGATTAGATCTATGGGAGTAATGAGGATTTCAGCATATAATATACAAAGTCAAACATATTACAGCACCTGAACGTTCCCACCCAACCTTATGATAGGCTCTTAAAAATCCACCAATGAGTGGAATTACAACTTCCAGAAACAATCAAGTTTCTTACCATTTCTCATTGTTATTTCCACCACAGCAGAACTCTTTGGTCCATCTCCATGAGATGTAAAAGCCAACACTTGAAATTCATATTCTGTGTACTTATCCAGACCAGTAATATCTTCAGAAAAGGTTGTTCCACTATCGATAGTTAACACATTCATTGACCCCCTAAACCCTTTCTTTTTGTAGAACAATTTGAATCCTGTAATGATTCCATGTCTAGAATATGCAGGAGGTAACTGCCAGGACGCTGTGATACTTGTAGAGGAGCGTGAAGATAAAGTCAAGTTGCTAGGTGTTTGTGAGGGAACTGAAATTAAGATGGAATGTTAATTGAATGATAGAAACATAAATGATGATGATCATAATAATATATAAAAGTAAATAATAATAATGATAATAACAACAATGCTTGTAATATTCTTCATTCTGTGTGTATAAAGATCAATAAATGAGGTATTAATCATTAAATTCAACCTGGCCTACTGTACATTAAGCTTCTCTTCCAGTAGCACATTGTTATAAAAGCATTAATTTTTTAAGTCTTAGGAACTGTTGGGAGCAACATATGTACTTCATTATGTCTATGGGAAACAATTTAAGTATCCCAAAACTTACTTAAACAGATCAACTTTCCATTTGTAGACCACCTTAGAACAGAGTACTACCACCATCTAACATAGGCACAAATACACACCCACCTCCATCATTGGGAGTCATATTGGTTAAGACCTTTTTCTGGAAAATGGCACTTCTTAGTTCTGCTTACATAATGTTTGCCCACAGGGAGTGTTCACAAAAGTTAGACTATATATCTAACAACCAAAGACGCTACCTTATAAATTAACCATTACACCAGAGCCTTAATAAAAAATAGCAGAATGTAAAAATTTGATGATATCAGGAATAAAAAATTTGATACCTTTAGATATAAGTACTCCATACACCTCTACTCTCAAAGTCTTATCTCTTTGAAACTTGATGGGCTGGAAACGGATGTACCTTGCCCTAATATCTCTGAGATTATGTTTGACAATGTCATTTCTTCCAGAATTGCCATTGAAAATCTACAACAATTATATGAAGATATAAATTGATAATTTAACTGTAGACTAATTGCAATTCTAATGTTGATGGCAAGCAGACTAGAACAATGTCATCATTACATCCCTGAGTTATGAGCAGCCAGCTGCCAGTGCATGCTCTGGCTAGACAACGAAAGAGGCCACTTTGCTTAGAAGTATCCAGAGTTGCTCCCTTTTTCCTACTTTAGAAGGTAATGATCCAATTTACATTATATAATTAGTATGCCTAGCCCATAACATTTACAAGTCATCATAGTTCCTTGCTGTTAGAGACATGCATGGTGCATTGTATGTCCACCCAAAATAGTAAGCTTTTTTCTATGATGAGGAGAAATGTATGTAAAATTGTGGCCTTCTGTTAAAGTCTAAGAACACATTAACCAATCCCCCAGCTTTTTCCACAGCTTAGAGTTCAGAGACTCAAGCCTTAACTTTCAAAATATGCCTTTAGTACACCACCTAAGATATCTCGTACAGCTCTGTATGACATCTAGCTCTGCTGGGTTTTTTTTCCACCAACCTTGTCAACATTGTTTTCCTTGTAGGTCACAAAAGTGGAACTGTCAAAGGATAGCTGTAACTTGTACTCTGTTGTCCAACCATCAGAAGTTGACATCCCTTGGGTAGCTACAGCACAAATAAGAAACTCATACTGCAGATCAATTTGCAAATAATCATCAGGTTTGTCATTTCTGCTGGGTAGCCATCCCCCATGTGTGTTCAGTCGACCTTTAAAAGCTTCAAAATTTATGCTTTCACTTGATGCTGAGAAGCTGGCATCAGGGAGTGTGTCGGTGCTAGCCACACCAAGGGCCTGCATTTGGCAAGCTGAAATCAGTTATAATGAAATAATTAATTGATTAATTAAAAAGCAATGTCATGTAACACACAAGAGGTAGTCAGCAAACCTACTGATCATAATTTAAATTGCATGTTTGATTTAATTGTATGCAATCGCGAAGCGATGACTGCGATATCGGTTTTCAAGTGCAATTTAATGGGGAATTCATAAGTGAAGTAATGGATTTTCCTTGAATCGCATAACTGAATAAAAATGAGAAAAAAAAGGAAACAGCATTACTTAAAATTGTTATGTTTACGTACTAGATGCCAAACAGTATCACTTAGCCTCCTTTTGAACTCGCAATTCCACTTCGTTAACCAATCAGAATACGAGATTTTATTCAATAATGTGATTCATTTAATTTCCTAAGGTGTTGACCGGGAGAATTTGTTAAAAAATGAAGAACTCCACTCTGTTCTTCTATTTTAATAAATAAATAGTGTTTGTCTTTTTACTTATTGATACCTACAGCCGTGTTAGTATAATTATCATATGTATTGTATGAGGGCTTTAACTTTGATAGCTTTTCGGCTTCTCTAAATACATAGTTTACTTAAACTTACAAATTACTCAACTACATGTAGGACTCAGTTAAAATAAAATCATTCAGTGATGCTACCAGTGGTTTTCATTTACAAATATAATCAGATGTATTAATCTAAGTTTTTTTTTTTCAGTCTCTAGCGCTGGACTTTAACTACATATAATGTGACATTAAACTATGTTCAACATTGTACCATAGTTTTCCATTTCACATAAAAGAACAGCAGAAGAACTGTCACATAAACATTTTAGAGTAAAGACCTGAGGAATGGTTTTACTGTAGGGTAAGGTATTATGAGAACCTACATGGCATAAAAGTTTTACGTGCATTTGCAACTACAGCAGATTTAAAGCCCTCTAACTAATTCTAACACAAATTGAGAATTGATTTGAAATGGTGGGGGTAAATTAACATTCTCCATACTCTAATAGTAAATGCATGGAAAGTAAACTTGAAGAAAATGGCAGTAAGATTGAGCCTACAAGGAGTGTTAGTTTACCGAATAAAGTTCAAAATATACAATATATACACAGGTTCAACCATAACAACAGAGCTCATCAGTCATCTTCAGAAAATCACCAAGATCATAAAGGCAATTAATGCATGTAGAAAAAACCTAGGAACTAGTGTACATAAGTATTATAACTCCTCTGTGCAATAACTTGAGACTTCAATCAGTGTGAGTTTGTCAAACATATAATGCTATTTGTCACTCCCAACTCCCTTGGGAGATTTTATTAGTCACATGACACCTTTAAGCTTGAATCGCCATGTGCTCAGGTGAGCAAGTGTTTTCATTTTTTATATAGGAGAGAGTTTGAGAGAAGTTATTGTGCTTTTCTTTGGCTAAAAGTGAACGGTTCGGTGAGTCGATATTTGGTTTTTGTTGGTCGGGGAGGTATTTGGAGCTTAATGCCTTCTTTTGTTTGTAATTTTCAGAAAACCTCTCACTTATATTCATTGTCCGAGGCCGTGCGGCCAATGTGCGAATTTTCGGCGTTCATTTAAATTTGCGAATAAACATAATTATTACACGACTCGGGCAGTCAGAGGGCCAATAACTAAAATCAACCAATCAAAATGCTCTATTGCCGGTCAATATTCTCTAAGTATTGGACCAGGCACTGTCCCGAATGGTCTCGAATGATACCGCACTTGTGTCCCTTTGAACTTCAGTCGTATAATAAATCTCTTATTAACCAAGCTTGCTCGGGACCATACTGGAAGAATATCGGCCCTCAGTCTTTTTTGTACGGACCTCGGGCCCGGATATTCTCCCAGTACGGCCCTTGCGCTTGGTTAATAAGATATATGTACTACGGTACTGACACTTTTTTACATAAGATATGTTACCTCTCCTTTCAGAATAAACTTCAACTTCACAAAGTGTGAAGTGGTCAGAGGCTGCACCAGTTCTTAAACTTCTTACTGTCACATATCTCCCAAATAAAACAGGACGACAGAAAAAGGATACACCTTGTCCTCTTGGTAGACTATAACTCTGCTTATCACCACACCTGGGATTGGTAATCCCTCCATTAGCAGATACTGTGCCTATAGAGAATCACAAAACAATTTCAGCTTTGCATGAAAAATAAACAAGAACTAATGTTTACCCTACTACTGTTACACAACGGTATGACAATGTTACATGGAGCCAGATGGCTAACACTGCTACTGGAGATCACAACACACTTGAGTGTAGGACACTGTCTATCTTCCCAGCCCTGGTTATTCAGAGATTGAATAATGCTATCCACTGGATAAATTCCATCCACCCAGTGGACAGCACAGCACATTTTGTTAAGATTGTCTGCTGAATAGTGAGTTATCAGTTAGATGGCATTGTTAGTTTCAAAATGCGTAGTTTGAGTCTTTCCATTTACGTTTTGTTCGTATTTATTTTTAACAATTAATCCTTTGTCACTTAATGATAATTTCATCTAAGAATATGTATTAGATATCTTATTTCACATTTCCCCACCGTTAGTTGCTGCTGCTGTTATCAACAAATTACCTATTATCAACAAGTTATCTGCTACCACTAGGAACTAGACTAAAGAAGGTAGTCTAAGTCTACTTTACATTTATGATATTTCCCTTTTGTTTGTATCGTTGTGGTTTATTTCTTGCATTTAGTTCTCTTTATAATTACTTTAATGTTAGTTAGGTTACAGTGTAACATTTCCCAGGGTATTTTTCTTAGTTTAGTTTCTGCTGTATTTTCTTTAAGTTCAAACTGCAAATTTAGCCATACAAACTCAGTCACAACCTTCAATCATAACTTTGCAACTTTCATCACAACTTCACCCTTTCAACCATTTGTTCAACATGATTTCACGCTGATTTCCTTTTACCAATTTATAATTTTGATTACCAATTGCATTTATTTAAACTTTGATTTCTACTGTGCACTTGGATTGTCTACTTCACTCCACCTTTGGAGGTTACAGCATTATCCGCTCCCTTTAAACAACTGGGCCCTGGTTTACATGATAAAAACATAACAGAAAAAGGAACTAGTCCACTAAAGCAAGTGTTTTATGTTCAGCATCCATTTAACTGTATATTCGTCAGGGAAAATATGAGAGGAAAGCTTCCAGCCTCAGAATACAATGCAAAGCCAGGGCGAGAGACTGGACCTTCAGATCCAGAGTCCAGCTTTAAATATTCCATTGCATCTTGCTCATGCAGAGCTGAAGGAAAGTGATAATTTCTTATGATGCAAATGACATAAATCTCTGCTTAAGGTCTCGGTAAAGGAAAACGAGGTACCCACAGAAAAAATTCTAGTCGCGCGAGTATTTTCGCTACAAAGTCAAGTTATATATCGAATTAAAGCTAAAAGACTAAATTATCTTATAAAAGATTTTATTTAATCAAATTTCAAAAGGCGATTAAAATTTTTGCTCTCGAACTCAGAGGTATCGAGTTTACTGCTGAAGCTCCAGCCCCTTTGCGTTGTTAAATATTTACTTCCTTTTTATTGCATCTGATTGACAGATAAAAGACCTAAAAACGTGTGTGAGGAAATTTGTATATGTCTCGTATTAGCGGAATTATTGCATTTCAAAGTTAAAGTCGAGTCTTAAACGCGATTTACGCAAAGAAACTGATATAAAATTAGTTACAAAAGGAAATCGGAAAATTCCTCACACACTTTTTGAGTCTATAGCATTGTCCATTAGATCTGAAAGTTTCAAAGCGATAGCTTAAAACCTGTATCAGCTGGAGGTGGAAGAATTTTAATTTTCGCATCTAAAATAAAGCGAGAGAAAATCAGCTCTAAGAATTTACCGCGAGTTCCACGCTTGGCTGGTGAACCCCGCCTCCCACTTGAACCCTAATTAACTCTAGCCAATCAGCTTCCGCACTTCCCAGAGGAATTAGTCATGGTCAAGGTCGTTCGTTTGCACGGGATTCTATTCTGTCATCAGTCATACGTCACTACGGAGTCACATAAGAAGCACGCGCGCTTGCTGATCTAGCCATTGTACGTTCCCTTTCTTAGCCTGCAGTTCAGAACCACCGTGGTCCAGTATTCAAACCTTCTGTAGTGAGTATATACCCAGCCTATATCATCTCTTTACCCTCTGCTCATTTTTTTATCTTAGTTTTTTACAGAAATCTAGCTGACTGTTATTATTATCATGGCCAACGAGGCAATGCAAATAGTCGTTGAAGCCGAAATCACAGGCCAACCTGGCTTTTCGGGCGTCAACCTGACCATTGTAGACAATCTGCCGAAATTGAAATAACTAGCCAACCAGGCACTGAAACACTACGAGAGACCCTCGCAGAAATGAACAAATCTATGAGCTCTATGGCAACACTCCTCGAACAGTTTGTTGCTCGCGGGGAGCCTCCCCAACGTTGTACACAACAATACGACGTCGAGGATGAAGAATCCGAACCCGCGCCAAAACATCGACGCGACTTTGATGAGCTCAGCACCACAGCTTCGGACCAAGATATCGACGATTTGATCAATCCTTCGGGTACCTCCGCCGAGGATGAGACGCCAAACCAAACGGCCAATGAGCCTGATGAATTTATCAAAAGTCTCGAAGCAGGATTTGCCGACTCCATTTCAGTTGGGCCGGAAATCAACCAAAGCCTAGCAAACATTGCGAATAAACGCTGGGGAATAACTTTACTGCCAGAAAAGCTAAAACCACGGCTCGAAAAGCATCCTCAGCCCGAAAACTGTGACTCCACGTAGCTCAGGTCAACAAGGAAATCTGGGGTCAATTAGCAAACCACCAGAAACAAGCAGACAAACGCCTACAGAATATACAGGGAACCCTTCAGAAGGCTTCCTTCGCGCTGCTTAAGTCATCTGAGCCATTCATTGACTATATTTCCAAAAGATCTAAAACACTTCTGGCCCAAAATATTGATGCTATTGCTTTATTAAGCCATGCTGCGGAAGAGGCAAGAGTACCATATAACCCCATACTTTAATTATGCATTCAGTCTTTGTTCAGTTAAAACATTAGCGATAACAATAGGACTCTGCAGAGACTAGTAGTCTTGTTTTCAAAATTTGGATTTTTTTTCTAAGTCTTTTTTGAAACAGGGTAAATTTGGGGCGTTTTGGCTTTACAAAACGGAAAACTCAAGTAATTTTCCAGAGGTTTTTAATTTTGAAATATAACTAAATGTGGAGTTTCACTTTGAAAGAGTAAAATTGGTCGGAAAATAACGTTAAGTCTACAGTCAGGCTTTGAAGTTTGTCAATGCAAAGTTTAAATAAATGTCGTGTCTTACCTGTTCTTGTGGTTTTGGTTGATTCTTTCATTGCCAACATTCCTTCTGTTTGACAGATTAGGATTCATTATGCATCCAATCAAATCCGTCTTCAGTCCTTCGAAGGAAATTGCCCTTTTGGGTTTTATTATTAACTCGGCCGACATGACCATTAGACTCTTCCCCGAAAAAGTTTTTACGCTTAGAGCGGATTGTTTGACGTTTTCCTGCTCAGAATCACCGACCATTCGCGAAGCCGCTCAAATAATAGGGAAAATCATCTCCACTTTCCCGGGAGTAATGTACGGTCCCCTGTATTTCCGACATTTGGAAAGAGACAAAACTACCTCTCTTAAAGAGCATCACGGCGATTTCGATAAACATACCTCCCTATCTACGGAGGCCATAGGCAAATTGACATGGTGGTTAGAAAACGTGATTAACGCCAAAAATGTAATAAGTCACACTCTCCCTTACAACAGATGCGTCACGCACTGGTTGGGGGGCTGTCTATAATGAGAACAATATAGGTGGTTCCTGGTCGGTAGAAGAACTACGCCACCATATCAATTATCTTGAACTTTTTGCTGCTTTTCTTGGGCTACAAACTTACCGCTAGCATTTACGCAACACCCACATCAGATTGCGCATTGATAACACAACAGCTATGACTCTGATGATGACTTCCGCACAGGTTGTCGAGACGTCAGTCACTACCACCGACAACAGTCCTTCTCAGGACTACACTCACCCGGACGATCAGACTACACCTTCACATGTTACTCCCGGGTTCAAGCCATTTACTGCACAACAGCTATCACTGTTATTAATCATATGGGAGCCAGTCACTCTTGGGATTGCGAAAACCTCGCTAAAAGAATATGGGAATGGTGCATAACCCGTCATAGTTGGCTTAGCGCAATTCATATCCCAAGGGTAGAAAATATAACAGCAGATGCGGAATCGAGGAAGACCAATACAAACACAGAGTGGATCATCGACAAAGCAATATTGACTAAAGCATTAAATACCTTAGATTACCTCCCTGAGGTTGATTTGTTTGCCTCACGAGTCAATGCCCAATTTTCACATTATGTCTCGTTCAGACCTGACCCGGGGGCGATGGCAATTGACGCACTGACTATGGATATATCTCAAATAACATTTTATGCATTCCTTCCTTTCAGTGTGATAAGAATGTTTTTACAACAAGTAGAGAAACAAAAAGCAACCGGGGTAGTAGTGCTACCAGACTGGCCAACCCAAGCTTGGTTCCCCAAGGCCATGCAGATGTGTGTAAAACCGCCTTTATCAGTGGGTCCGCACAAACGCCTTCTAACACTTCCGGGACGACCAGACGAAATACATCCACTGCACAAAAATCTAACCCTACTACCCTGCCTGTTATCACACAACAGTTGACTGAAACAGGACTCTCGGATGACACTATCGAAATCATCATGGCTTCATGGCGAAAATCCACTTCCAAGCAATACAAATCCAACTTGAAACGTTGGACTGACTTCTGCGAGAAAAGGAAAATTAAACTATCTGAGGCAAATGTCCAGGACAGCTTAGCTTTCCTCACCTATCTTTATAAACAAGGGCTTGGCTACAGCACCATCAACGCAACAAGATCGGCCTTGTCCACTACTTTATCACTAAGGGAAAAATCAACATTCGGTGAGCATGCACCCACTTGTAATTCGTTTCTTAAAAGGCATTTTCGAGCTGAAACCATCGTTACCACGTCACAAATCATCTGGGACGTCAGAACAGTTTTAGACCACTTCCGCATTATGCCCCCTCTGGAGGAACTCACATTGAAATAATGATTAACTCTCAAGCTTGTCACGCTACTTGCCTTAACAACTACTCAAAGATGTCAGACTTTGGTATACCTCGACAGCCGATTCATGCAAGATATGTCCACTACGCTGCGCTTCTCAGTACAAGAAAAACTAAAAACATCAGACCTGGCAATCATTTGGAGCCTATCGAGATCAAGGCTTATCCGTCTGAACTAGAACTCTGCCCGGTTACGCATATACGACACTACCTAACGCAAACCAGACCCCTTCGCCAGGGCTCGAAGCTATTTTTTAGCCTATTGAAACCGTACAAACCAGTCACACCAGCCAGGATTGGACGCTGGATAAAATCCATGCTAACGGAAGCCGGTATTAATACTGAGCAATACTCAGCCCACAGTAGCTGGACTGCCTCTTCGTCATTCGCCTTATCGTCAGGACTCGCCATACAAGACATTTTAAAAGCGGGAGGATAGTGGCGAGTAGAAACATTTGCCAGACATTACAATAAACCCATTAATCCTATCTTTGGTAGCCATATCCTAGACCACGCCCAATCTACGACTCAGCACACTGCCAATGATTTGTAATATCGATGATTCACTTATTTTCTCGTTCTTGTTATCGTTGGAACATTCCTATCTCCGCGAATTCACAGAATAAATGGATCGCGTATTTGCCTTTTGACCATTTTATCATTCATTATAACAACGATCGTCTTTGGCGTCTTAGACCACTTGTCATGTGTAAGACTCGGCCCACATTCGGACGCTTTGAGTTCTCATGTGACTCCGTAGTAACGTATGACTGATGACAGGATAGAATTCTTAAATTAAAAGAGACTTACCTGTAAGTTGAAGTTTGATTGAGATTCTATCTTGTCATCAGTCAGGAACGAAGGAGTCACATGCCCTCCCACGACATGTGACTCCTTCGTTCCTGACTGATGACAAAATAGAATCCCAATCAAACTTCGACTTACGGGTAAGTCTCGTTTAATTTAAGAATTGCGTGGGAAGTTTTGTTAACACTTCGGCTTGGTGGAGGGTTGAAATATTCGGTGGCAAGGAATCCCTTCTTCTTAGCGATGGGGAAAGTGAAAACTACAAAGAGAAAATCGCGTTAAGGGGAAGAAGAAAGATGCAACAGATTTAACAGGGTATGTAATCTTAGCGTTTCAGCCCGGACTCAATCGCGGTGCAATCGCGCAGATTAAGCTTGAAAGAAAACATTAAATCTAATGTGACTCCGAAATCAATCTGCCCGATTATCAAGAAACTGTAGTGATAAGGAAGCGCAGAGGATAATGAAATCATTTTTGATTATCTCTTGTCTGACTGCGCCAGTGTAGTTTTCTTATGCTCCACAATACTTTCCGTTGTCTTTCTCTGTTTCTTCTGTTTCCTTGTGCTAGTCCAGGGACAGTCCGATTTCCGTTTCATAGGCGTCATATATATTCTGCAGATGTTTCGATGATTTTCAAGTTTCCGAAGCGAATAGAGTGTTTTGAATTATCGAGCTACGGCAGCACACGTTCTTGCAATACGACACTTAAGTGTTTTGTCACGCAACAGATATGGGCTGTCAATCACTTTTCGCGCCGAACTTATGGCGGGAAACAGAAAAAGCTCATTTTAGAAGGGTTGAAAAGCACTTTCTGATTTTTTTCCGCTAAAATAAAATTTAGGAACCACTCGTGCCAAAAGTCCAAAAAAAAAAAAATTTGAGCAATGTACTAAAATTTTCCTTTAGCGAGACCTCAATGATTTGCTGAGTAAAGTTATGGATAAACTTGATTGAAGTCCACCAGTTAAACATGCAGACAATTTGAAAGCATTTAACACATTGCCAACATTATGAGACGGTTAGTTTAGTTTTTTAGCTTCGCCAAACGGCAGGGACACCGCAACAGCTTGCGCCAATTACTGCGGGCCAAGTAAACACACCCATCCCACCCCAGGGGAGGACATCCATCACACAGTAATCTTGCCCGTGGGAAATTAACGTCTCCTACCCCCAATCCTGCAGGAGACGGGACCTCCATTTATTCGTCCCTATCGGAGTAGACTAGAGTATCTAACCATTTCTCGATGTTATAGAAAGGTACCAAATTCTTCTCAATTATTTTAAGACCTTGAGTGTTGGTCCGGCCGAGGCACGAACCCTCGACCTCCCGCACAACAGTCCAGCGCACTATCCATTGAGCTAACTGGGCGGCGGTTGTATAATGTTGGCAATGTGTTAAAAAATTTTCCAGTTGTCTGCACATTTTAACTGGTGGGATGATTGATTGAAACAATTGTTGACCCCACAGTATGGAATCACAATTTTAAAAATGATCTAACCTACCAACTCTGATCTCAAAATTATTCTGTCTGTAATACCATTCTTCTACTTGGTTGACTAAGTATAGTTCTGAAACTGGTTCAACCTGTCCCAGGTCAACTCTCCACCAAGGGTTGCTTTCATAGGCAGTGTGGGTACAGCTTCTAGCGTAAAAGCTTGGGTTACTTATCCCATCAACTGCCCTGCTACTTACACCACCATACTGTACACTACTTTGATCTGTTTGTTTTCCAAATGCAAGATTATCTGAAATAACAATTGCAATTCTGTTAATCATCATCTGGTCAAATTAAAAAATGTGATCAAATAAAGATTTTGGAACCTGTGGTTTTACTTAAATTTAACAAAAAACATTCAAAATTTTGCTCCAATCATCTCATGTAAAAATCTCTGTGTTTAATGAGAATGTGTACCTCGCAAATAGATTTCCACTTCACATAGTTGAAGACTTTGTTCATTTATGGTTGATATCCCAATGTATCTGCCAGTTGTCAGTGGGTTGGTAAAACAAACAGCTGATGCTGTGAAGTTAACAAAACTGTAGAGTCCTTTACACTGAGTGTTGTTTTCTACTCGTGGGTTGTCACCTGATGATATATATATATATATATATATATATAAAAAATACATTTCATTTCAATGTACTGCACATTAAAAATATGTGAGAAACAAACTTTTCGATCCATTTCAGTAATAATATAGGCTTGTTTTCCCATCTAAACTTGGTTTTGGTGAGACAGTTTCGAAGGAAAATAAAATTTTTCTTTGCATGTACATGTAAATTTGAGTGTATATTTGAACCACTAACAATGAACATAATATATATCGATCATTGTTCTTTGAAGTAACTAATTATAATTATTTAATGTATAAAGTATTTTGAGGGATTCAAATATCTCAATAAAGCAGCAACAAAAACATCAAACTAAAAAAGCAACATAACTCCCTCTAAAACATTTTCTCAAAATTCAAATACATGTACATACTTGTGTATGACAAAATTCTGCTTATTACTATGGTTTTCCAACCTTGCACACTGGAAATGCCATAGTTTAATACTCTTATTGTTCCTTTTATCCTCAGCTTATCTCATCTTTATTACATGAAAGGTATCACGTATAGTGCTTCTCACCAAATGTAATTTTATAGTTTTCACTTCTGGCCATTGGAACAGTCAATGTTGAAAATCTGTTGACTATGAATATGTCAGAGACTGCCTCCTTATCTGAGCCCAGGTCAACTCTCCACCAGCTTGGATTGTCTTTTTGAGTATGTGTACAGCTTCCATTTCTAAATTCAGTATCAGAATTACTATCCACCGCTTTCTCTGACACACCTGACACACCCAACTGAGTATTGTTAAATGTTGAAGACTGAAGGGTGGCCTTCCCAAGAGCAACATTCACTGGGTTAAGACAGAAAGAAATAAATATCAGCCAAGGTTTAGATTTTGAATCATTAGCCTGCTAAGATAAACTAATATTAGAGTTAATTGACTCCCAAGTGAGAAAAGTAAGAGCACGGATAAGTATAACCTTGCTGGTTGAAATACATGTAATCTGAAGTTCTCAAAGATGTTAGAGTAGATGAAAAAGGATAAGCTGATGGGATTTTTGCACAGCCTGCCTGTCACTTGTCAGCAACTACCCTTAAGGCCAGCGGATAAGCCACACTCTTTTTTTCCAAAAATCGTCGCTAGAAATTGAGAGTGCGGCTTATCTGTGGGAACATTCGAAAAAGGTATCGTGAATGTCTATTTTCGCGTCCGATCTAATGCCTGGTTACTAAGCTTCAAATGTTCTATGAAAAAACTGTGTTGAATGAAGAAATTTCCGTCAACAAATACCAGAAAAAGACCAATCATGTCAAAGTTGGTAGAAACGATGTTCATTATATTAAAGTGCTAAAATTGTGGGTAACACTCCGAAGTATTTTCTGTTGCAGTGTTAATGACAAGTTTACCTTCGATGAAAGAGGGGATGAAGACTTCTCAAGACTTGACTTTGGATTTCTTTTGATTACTATCAACAAAGTTTTTTTTCCAAAATTTGAGCTGCTAAATTCGGGGTGTGGCTTATCTGCGGATGTGGCTTACCCATGGGTTTTTACAGTGAGCTAATTTTCCTCAAAGGATAATTTTGAATGTGAAACTCTCTATATAAGGTAATGATCTCCCCTTTTGTTTGCCTCTAGTTTGAATAAACCCTTTGTTGGCAAAAGGTCTGCAATCTTTATTACCGATACTACAAATACGATGTATACAATTTCACTTTATTTTAAGAGTAAGCATCGTGGATACGACATCTGCCACCGTTTATGACTCAACTTACAGTTTATGTAAAGATGTTGAGCATTTTAGGAAAAATTAAAAGGAATTGAATTAAGAGTACAAAGAAAATATTGAACTTTATGTGGATCATTATTCTTCATAGATGGTTTTGCACTGTCACATCTTAATAGATCTGAGTTGTGATTCTATGTCTTTCGTGTGTATCTATCTTTGATCCTTAAATCATTCCCATGCTCAACCTTGACTGATTAATCCATCACATGGAATAACTGATGCCTTTGAATAAGGATGATATAAAAATGCAAAGCCTGTGTCATGAAAAGCACTTTTGATTCTAACGCAACTCCTTTTCAAAAGAGAGGTTTTGCACCTTCCATCATTTTGTATTTGAAGTTTTTCAAATAAATATTAAAGAATTAGTCAGATAATGACCTGGTTTTAGCTTCACACCGAATACCTCCATTCTGATACAGCTAGCACCATGGTATGCATTTGGCAAGATTCGTAGGTAGCGTGCTCCCAGACTTTCATAAAGAACAGTTTTTACCACTGAGGATCTGTCATTATTTCCCTGAAAGGTCTAACATCAAAAGTAACTACTTAAGATAATACACTTCTTATTGTTGAAAGCGTCAAGTACCTTTAGCTTTTTTTAAATCCATTTCCACCCCTGTCATATTTACACAATTTTACCTCAAACAGTATTTTCAAATTAGCTTTTACAAGCTTAGTGGTATTCAGTTTTGACATCTATTCTCATTTTCAACGGGAAATCTTGTGATATCTCAGGGGTGGCCTAAGAAAAAAAAGCTTTTCCCTATATTTTCCTAAACATATATAGTGACAGGAAAATGGCTTCTACAATTTTCTACATAGATTGGTTCCTCAGCAATGAAAGTTCTTGAGAAATTACCATTCCCTGCCAGATCTAATTGCAGGAAATGTCAAAGGAAGATGTATTCGAATTTTAATATGCACGATCTTTTACATTTTACCTTGACTTTTCCAGCTTCCTTGTATTCTGTCCAAGTTGTCCCATCTGTAGATAATTGTAGTGTGTAGCTCTTCACCCACTGATCTGCTTGAGAATTTCCTTGAGTAGACACAGCACAGATGACATGAAGTGTCTGTAGATCAATCTGTAGATATGGGTTAGTGTCACTTGTTCCTGCACACCATGATGATCCTGATATGTAGTTCAGTCGACCATTCTTGTCTAATGTGTCTGCACTCAGTTCAGATGAAGCTGTTATTTCACTGTCAGGAATTGCTCCATTTTCCATTCCCAGATCCAGATCAACACAGTCAGCTGAGGAGAAAGAAACGAAATTAGAATAGTACCCATATACTTTTTTTTAAAAACCTCCATCTCCTCCCTAGCATACAGGACACATTCAATGTAATTGTTCATGAAGTCCCTTATTTGATAAATTGAATGCCAGCATGGAAGTACATCTTAAAACAAATTTTCTCTTGTTAAAAAAAAGATAATCCTTGTGACATCAGAACAGTAAAACAAAAAAATAAACTTGAACATTGTGCTTTTGTTTGAGAGCAGTTGTTTTTTTTGGCCCAAGCAATAAATTAGTTTGAAGACCCTTTTCAATGGAATTGAATGAAAAAGAAAATGATAGATAAGTAAAACACATTTTTCATGCTTTTTCTTTTGGCACCACTCCCACTGTTGTGTCAAAGTGTGACGAATGTCTCAATTTAGAATTACTACCCACACCCTTGTTCCTCAACTGTTTCTCAACAACAATAGCTGAGGAACTTGGTCATGGACATGACGTCAAGCAAAATTACTGAGTTTTGAGGAGGTTTTTTAAATGTTGCAAACTAGACCCAGTGTCCTCCCCAGCTCAGTTTATGCTCCGTCACACAACAAGAGAAGAGAACGTGATATATGAGTGGAAGAAAATACTTGATTTGACACTAAACCCAAGAATCTATGGAAACCAACATATGAATACAGAAGCGCAGAAAATGTTGAAAGTAACACAATTTTATACTTAAAGAGGGCAATCAATTAGTTGCAAGTAAATTTGCCATTCAGGCTCAAACTGAGCGAGGTGATAAATAAGTATATATTCAGTAGGAAATATATCGTAGAAACATAACAGAACATCACAAGAAGATTAAGATTACTGTTGATTTTAAGTACTTAATTCTAAAAGATACGATTGACCGTTCAAAATCATCTTGAAACATCACTATTCCAGATTTCTTTACGTGGATGCATCTAATCATTTCTAAAGATTTGGTAAAAGCCCAATACTTATACTTGGTGATCTTAGCCTCAGCAATTTTAAATGCACTAATGAAAGTGTTTGCAATTAACTTATTCTTCATAAATCTAAGTTTAATACAACTCCTCTGGATGCAGAATTGAACAAATCCTCCCATCTTCCATAATATTCTTTAAAATTAAAATTCTCTAAAATTAAAATACATCTCATAAAATGTTTTTTGTAGTATTGCTGAGTATTTTTACTAATTTTTACTGCATTTTGACGAGCCCGGCCTCAAGCAGTATCCAAGACCTCAGGCATAGTTTTGCTGGTGAATAACATCTATTTATTTTTTTTCTTAAACTTACCAAAATGCTTGTAAAAAGAACCTGAATAACTTAGGGCTATAACTCGCAGCAAGTTCCTCCATAAATGTAACATTATTTTTGAGCGAGTAGATAAAAGAGAAAACAGAGGTAATTAATGCAATTTAAAAAGATGTGCTTCACTGAAACAGTTCTATTACTGTGCACTGAATGGATGATTTAAAAGGCTTCCAAGCAAATATTAAAACATTAATAATATTTATAAGTATTTGTCACAATCTGACACCAGTCAATTAGAAAGTGAGTAAGCCCACTGACACTTTTGATAAAGACAAAGTACTTGTTTTAGCAAGTAAACTCGAGGTAAATGACAATCACTGTGACTTTTTCATCTTCACTAATTTTATGGAAAGAATTGTTCTCTTCCAATGACGATTACTCTTCAAAGAATTACCACTGTTCAGTTTTATAGGTGAAGAAAAGTCAAATTGTAAGTAAATTCAAATGTATGTTTTGAAGTTGTGTGAGTCTGCTTGTTTGGTTGCTGTAATGGCATCTGTAAAATCTTTCTTCCACCCAAAACTTCAAGTCAGTTGACATGCTTTTTCTACCTTGACACAAGAGGATGTACTGCGACTTTTACTCATTGAATTTCTTTAGTTTCTGTTGTGAAATGTACGGTTGAAATATCGAAATTTCTTGAACTTGCTAAGAATTAGTGAAAATCCATAATAGAACTTAAACCTTTATTCAACGTCTTACCACAGACAAATTGTTTAGTAGAATTCTGATATAAAACAAATGAAAGAAGCGTCCCTAAAACTAATTGTTACCAGAAATTACCTCTCATTTAGCTTTCTTAGTTACTTCCTGAGAAGGATTATTGAATTACAAACGGTTTTGTAGGCCACATGTCAATCTATTAAAAAAACACATTTGGTACCAAACCAATTTGGTTTCTTTATTTAACTGAGAGAGAGAGAGAGGAGAGAAATAAGTTATTTATTTGTTCAATTTCTGATCAAGGGCCTGTTTCTCTATGGTCTCATTAACTTTATGGGCTCATTACACTGTTCTGTTTTAATTCAAGATGGCCTGGTTAGGATGCCACAACCTGCTCCTCTATTCTTAAAATTTTGATTTTAAAATGTGGCTTCAGGCCTGTTAAAAGGAGAGTACGGTCTAGAAAAAGTTCACTTATATCAAAATTTCCTTGCTTGCCGTGCATTGTCCTAACTGGCCGCTATTCATTTCACAGGCGTTCCAAGTTCACGTCTCGAGCAAAAGCGAAGGATTATTTCTTGAAAGCGTCACGCGTTGTGTGACGCGGTGTTAAGTTACGTGAGCAACCATTGAGAATTTGAATGCGTTATAAGGAAGGGGGAGGATGACAAAACGCGGAGCCCTACTCCATGGAGTATCCTAAGGAATACCTTAATGGAGTACCCCTAAAAGTCATGTATTGGTCAAATAAAATATTTCATGAACATGGTGAATCGTTTAGATGTACATATCCTAAAATATATTGAGCTTAACAGCTCTCCGAATGTCACAGTTCGATACAATCTAGTTTTTTTGGGGACAGTTGACTAGGGCTCTCATGAGTCTTACTGGTTCCTCCATTTTGGTTTTACCGCAGTGTAATGAGTCCTTTGACGAGAAGACAAACAACTCCATGTGATGAACAAAACCCACTGTTTCGATTTCTGCACGAGGTGAAATATTTAAGCTTACTGCATTTCCCAGATCAACAACCCCAGTCGGATTTAATTGCCGAGCTGTCAGTTTTTTTTTTTTTGGTTTGTTTACATAACTCAATTTTATTGCGCTACAAATAGATGGGTGAGGAGAAGCTCAGTTTAAAGATAGGGATTACCTTTTTGAAGTCTCAATCTACAAATTTAAGCTTGTATCCTCATCGTTTCGCACATTTAAGAAACCTATGAGGCCATATGTTACTGGATGGAGCGCCACACTTCTTACAGACGCCAAACAGGTATTTCGGAAGACGTAAAACCCATTGCAGAATGAAGGTTGTCCCTCCTTTTGGCCTCTTGAAGATCATATAAAAATAGGTGGTAGTTGGCCTATTAACGATAACGTTCATGGATGCTAGCAACATTAAAGCTTTCCGTTGAAAGTGGTCAGCAGTTTAATGTTAATTTCAAGATGGAGGTCAATTCGTGTACTACATCGAACTGCGATAATCGGAGAGCTGAAAAGCTCAATATATATCAGGATATGTATATCTAAACGATTCACCATGTTCATAAAGTATTTCATTTGACCAATACATGACTTTTAGGGATACTCCATCCAGGTACTCCACAGGGTACTCCATGGAGTAGGGCTCCGCGTTTTGTCATCTCCCAAGGAAGGGTGTGGACAAAACGTGGCCTAAGCCATGGCCTATCCTGTGGCCTACCCTGTGGTCTACCCTGTGGCCTACCCTGTGGCCTACCCTGTGGCCTACCCTGTGGCCTACCCTGTGGCCTACCCTGTGGCCTACCCTGTGGCCTAACCTATGGCCTACCGGTGGTCAGATTTTTAAAAGGATAGCATTGCTGGAAACCACCGATATTCGGCGGGCCTAAAACACAGGTCGCAGGTCACAGGTCGCGGGTTACGGGTCACGGGTCACAGGTCACACGTTGCAGGAGCTTAAAGTTTGATGGTTGTCATTTGTTATTTATGAATTCATACTCCATTATGAATACTGGGTTTAACAGCTGTAATATTTTTAATAAACTGCAATACAGAAATTTTTTTGATACAATGTCTTGATGTGTTCGTTAACAAGTTTAACATGTACTGTAAAAATAAGTCTTGAAGAAGTTAAGTTAAGTTAAAGAAGGAACCCGAATTCCTTTAATAAAAGGTTAAGTGGATGGATTTTTGCGTGTTTTCGGGCTCAGGTTTTGGTCACATGAATTTGTTTGTGGCCCAACTGAAGCCGCTGAAAAGAACTGAAAAGCTTAATTCGAACAAGATTGTTTTTCGAAGAATGCACGGGACCTGTTACCCATGAACTGTGACCTGTGACCCGTGACCTGTGACCTGCGTTTTAGACCCGCCGCGCAATATTGACACCTCCCCTCCCCTCCCCCTTAACCTACCGTTATGGTTGAGTGCTGCGATATTTGCTGTGTTTCGTTCCCTCGGACGTTGAAAATCGTGTTAGCGACCTCTTAGTATACCCTTTTCAGAAACAGATAATTATACACAAGCGTATTCATTCGACTCTTACTGATTTTATTTTTATGTTCAAAACACTAAATATTCCGTCTGAAGACTTCCGTCTGATAACAGGAAAAACAGTAATGGCAAAGCAAGCCCAGAAGAGCAGAAATCGCCAAAAAACACGACGGACACACAAGGAAACAGTAAGTTTTATTGATCTAACGTGTAAAATGTTCATATTTCGGAATATTTAGTGTTTTAACTGGACCATATTTTATTTCCCATACTATTCCTTATAACGCATTCAAATTCTCAACGATTGCTCGCGTACCGTATTTACTCGAATAAGCACCGCCCTCGATTTAGCATCGCATCTGGGACAAAAAAAGTTAATAAGCGCCGCACCCTCGATGCTGCGCTTATTCGAGGAATTCCATATAAGCAGGAAAAACGCTATAAAACAATTTTAACACAGTATCGGCAATTTATATTATTTAAATCTGATGTTCTTTAGTTCAAAGTAACTGTATTTCTCTGCTCGGGTTATCATGGAACGTTCGGGGTTTTTTTCACGGGGTTTTTTCATAAATTTCTCTGGTAATTCTAGATTTACTATCAGTTTAGCATCAGTCCATAGGAAAATTGAAAGATAGAAAGTGTACCGTTGAATAAAAATATAGAAAAAGTAAATTTGTCTGGTACAATTCTTAAATAAGCGCCGCCCTCGAATAAGCGCCGCAATTGTGGCGCGAAAAATTAAATCAGCGCCGCGGCGCTTATTCGAGTAAATGCGGTAACTTAACACCGCGTCACACAACGCGTGACGCTTTCAAGAAATAATCCTTCGCTTTTGCTCGAGACGTGAATTTGGGACGCCTGCGTTCATTTGAGCTAATAGCGTTTTAGTTGCGAACAATTACGTTCCAAAAGTCGTCATTTTCAAATTCAGTTAAATCTGCCATATTTGTTATCACGAAACTATGACATACAATACTGAGGCATGCTAATTTATATAATAGCTGAAATTATTGCTGAAGAGGAAATAGAGACAAGGACTTTAATTTAGCCGAGAGGGTGTAATACATCCACTTATGTTTCAAACGAAACATGGTTCGTCTTCAGGGGAAAGAGATATCTCTGTCAGGGAGAAAGAGAGAGAAGTCAAGAAAACGAGTTTCAAGAAGAAGCGTTGACCTGCTCAGTCGCTTACGTCTTGGAAATTGCGAGCGGTTCTCTTGCGGCAACTGTAAAGAGAAACCTACGAAAAACGAGAATGTATAATTCTACGAATTAAATATACTAAGACACCAACTCAATTTGAAAGCCAAAGGGTTTTTTCCTCAAAAAAATCCTAGCTCTAGAGTGATAGTTATTTTACTGAAAGAAGACCGCAGTACCCGGCCGCGATGTATTTATTTCGCATTGCTACCTCGGAATGAAACGAATTATTTTTGCAGTTTCTAGGACCCAGCTTCGGTGTTTAACTATACACGAGCCATTTGGAACTAAGAAAGGCCTCAGTTGACATGCAACAAGTTTGAAATGATTGACTTGAAGATCATTTTTCGTATACGTAAACACCGACAATTGATTAGAAAAAATTTAGTTGCCAAAATTAACGCATGCAGACATAAGGGAGAAGTTCATTATTAAGAATTAATTTTGTTTTTCTCAGCATCTACCTTTAATTTGCAATGGTATTTTTTTCTTTGTTGCTTAGAATTAGCTTCAACGCAATATTTTTCATTCTTACTTGAAACTGTCGCCACTTGTGAGAAGTGGAACTTTGTCATTTACGACTGGCGCCAGAGAGTCGCTTTAGAAATTGAAGCTAAAACAGATCTTTCGATTTCTTTTTTAAAGCATTAACACTTAATTACGTCAATTAGTTGGTTAGAAAACATGAAATAATGACATATTATTTTTGTGGTGTCCAATCGATATGATATAGTGAAATATGGGCGCCTGCATAACGAAGGACAATTCAGATACAATGAATATATGAAGTTCATATATTTTGAACTGCGGTATTAAATACGTATGATGCACGATCCTTCGCAGTAGATAACGCTATACATGCAATAGCGAAAATCAGACCTGAAAAAAATCAGGCCTGTACGGGATTCGAACCACTGACCTCTGCGATACTAGTGCAGCGCTCTACCAATTGAGCTAACAAGCCAACTGGGAGCAGGCCGTTAAGTTGATTCGTAATAAACCCGTGATGATAAATCAGATACAATGAATATATGAAGTTCATATATTTTGAACTGCGGTATTAAATACGTATGATGCACGATCCTTCGCAGTAGATAGCTTGTTAGCTCAATTGGTAGAGCGCTGCACTAGTATCGCAGAGGTCAGTGGTTCGAATCCCGTACAGGCCTGATTTTTTTCATGTCTGATTTTCGCTATTGCATAAATAGCGCTATCTACCGCGAGGGATCGTGCAACATAAGAAGGATAAATTAGTTGTATTTGTCGCAAACGTGTCATTAAATGTCATTCAGTTTTTCTTTCGCAGGAGTATGCGGCTGGTGGGGTAAAGAAATTTTACTGTGTGGACTCGTAACTGACTTTGGAATGACTAGATATATTTATACGCTGCTTGAAAAAGGGCACAGTGTTGAAATTCAGCTTTGGTCAAGGGTGGCCACTAAGAACTTATTACACACGGTGTACCACCATTTCGAGCTTCGATTTATTCGATTCCTCACAGTAAAACGGTTTGAAGAAATTCAAAGAAAACAGAACCAAAATCTGTGTTGAATATGGCAAAGGTAAGCATAGCTTTCAGTTCGAAGCAAAGGTCGTCAACGAGAACTTACATGCTTGTATCTCGCCGGAAATCCTCGTTTTATCAATTCTCAGGTTTCGCAGGGTTTGACAAGCCGTCCTCGCGAGTTATTTTTGGCCACCTTACTTTTCTTTAATACTTCACTTTCCGATAGCTTGTGGAGGCTTACACCTTTTCCTTTTGAATTTTAGTATGTATTTTGACATTCAACCACAAGACAGTGTTAGGAGTAGTAGTAATTGTTTTCACAAAAGCCAAACAGGTCAACAAGGGCAGAGCGTCTTCAATTTAAGGGCGCTCAGGGATGCATTTGCCAATAATCTTGATCCGACTGCTGTCACTTTTCACTGAGACAAAGTCTAAGTTGCAGTTGAAAATACTTTTAATGTTAAGGTTATTTGTCTAGTAATAGCATTGACTGTTTCCTACTTTGAACCAATTCAGTAACCGAAACAATTTCGTCGATGCAACATTCTGACAAAAATGAAGCTTATAGCTGCATAACAGGAAATAGATTAATCTGAAACGAGAGAAGTAAGTCATCCGTTAAAATCGTGCAGTAATTTCTTTAATACAAATTTCAGTTTCAATTCGGAACTGGAGCGCTTGAGTTATGAAACATTTGCATCAATATATAATATTGCAACTCTGCCATCTTTTTTGATACTTATCATTCCAACTCGAACTGTTCAATGGTGTAAGGAAATCACAAACTGATACAGATAACTTTAATAATTCGTTTAGCCTAGCAAAGTAGTGAAACAATTACACATTTAAGATTAAGACAATTTTCAATTCTTCCTGTGCCTCGGAGATCGCCGAAGCCGAAAGCGTTAGACATACAACAAATGGCTCACCTGATATCAAAGAGAGAAACAAAGCAAAGTAGACCGTTACAAATAGTTCGTGATGAAGTTCCCACATGTCGTCTACGTCTCTATCAACAGGTCTAGAAAGGAACTCTATCTTCAAAGAAATCCCATCGAGACTTCGTTTTGCTTCACTTACCACCTTTGTTCTTTGGCGATCACACGGTAGACTTGGACGAAACTTCTTTGTTTTACCTAACTTAAGCTTATTGGCTATGGCTGCACTACAGAGTTGAATCTCGATCAAGGTATCTCTAACCAAAATTAAACTTTCAGAGATCACGGCCGACTCGGCCGACGAGGATGTAATGGGCTAGTTTTAAAGTGTTTGTACGAGAAAGTCTGGTAACTAATTACAGGCACCAAGTGGAGGCTGAGGGGGATGTGCGCTTATTTTGAAAGGAGATTGGAGTGACCGTCGGTGGAATTTGAAGTTTTGTGCCAATCCGGTGTGTGAAAGCAACTCTAATCGATCATCTTTCAACTTAAAGTTGCAGCCGCTCAAGAAGTTTTTGTCCTTTGAATATATGGATTTGTTACCGTATTGTGTGAATGAAATTAATCATTGGATGATGGTTAATCGCCTTAAATTAAATAAAGACAAAATTGAATTATTGGTGATCTCCGCTAAACGTCTTCCAAGACCACTCCTTCACGAAATTTCAGTGGCTGGTGAGACTATTCATTCCGTGCAAAAGGCGAGGAATATCGGCACAGTTTGATAACCATTTTTGCTTAAACGATCATATTACTGACAATTGCAAATCTTCATTTTATCATTTGTGAAATATTAGCTGTATCAGGAAATATCTTTCAGCGACCACTACTGAATTGCTGGTTCATATGTTTGTATCTTCGAAGCTGGATTACTGTAATTCCCTTTTGTATGGCCTACCAGCCTACACTATAGAAAAGCTACAACACGTCCAGAATGCCGCGGCGCACCTTGTCACCCTTACAAAAAAGCATGATCACATTACGCCTGTTCTTTTTAATCTTCATTGGCTTCCGTTAATCAATGTATTATTTTTAAGATTTTTTACTTATAACCTACATGGCACTTAACAACTTGGCACCGTAGTACATTTGTGATTTGCTTACATCTTACACCCCATCGCGTCAACTACGCTCATCATCCAAGCACCTTCTGGTTTCTCCATGCTATAACTTGAAAACATATGGCGCAGGATCCTTCTCTGTAGCAGCACCATCATTATGGAATGCTTTGCCATGTGAAAGTAGAAATGCTCACTCTGTGTTTGTTTTTAAAAGTAGATTAAAAACTTTTCTTTTTAGAAAAGCCTTTTATAATTAATATTAGCTGTCTTAAGTGTTAATGTTAAAGTTTTTGTAGGCGCCTTTGAACAGTAGGATACTGGCGCGATATAAATGTTTTATCATTATCGCAGAGAAATCAACTGAATGCTACATTCTAATCAGGCAGCACAGGGCGAAAACCGTAACCTGTGACCCATGGAGTAAAAAATCAATGCACATTAAATAATCCTTAAAAGCTTTTCCGTTGTGTCAACGGTCCTCCTTCTAACAGGAACTCAAACTACCACCTTGAAAGTCCGGGCAATATTCAGCGTGCCCGAGAGCACTGCCCTCAGCATCTTTCGCAGTACGTCTGTGCTTCTGCCTCCCACCAGCTCGCGCATCATGAAATCCAGCTCCCGTGACCCACCCCCCGAGGGCATCCATAATGATGCTACATTGCTTCACCTCGTAGCCTGGGGACGCTGTCTTAGTTCCCAGCGAAGGGGTCTGTACCTCAGTGTCTTCTCTCCATCCTTTCTTGTCCGATTGTTAACCCACGGGAAGCTCATTTCCAGCATCACAACTCTCTTGCACATTATGATTTACAATGCGTGCATCCACCCTATTGCATCTGACCTCTTGTTGATCAGCATATATAGGGACATCCCAATAAGCTTTAACATTCTCTGACTCATACACGGGCTTCGGCTTGTCGGGTGAGTACCAGGGTGGTATCTCGTCTATAAATCCCCCATCATACAACAGTTCGTAAAACAGTACCTTCAGTGTTGTGTCGTGTCTAGAGAGATACTTGTTCTGGGCCAGCGCACTGCATCCTGACAAGATATGTGCCACACTCTCTGGAGCCTTGCCGCATAATCTGCACCTCACCTCGCCTTCCCCGCTTGTGTGGGTCTTCTGACTCGTGTATACTCGCGTTGGCAATAGCTGCTCGTATAGCTCGACGAGTTCAGCAATTGTGTGTGAAGGGCAGTTCTTCCACTCTGCGAGCCACCAGAAACACCCATCGGCACTCAAACTCTCATCCTCCAGCCTAGTAGTGACTACACGCCCTTGCCATCGTTGGTTTCTGATCTCATCCTCTAACTTCTCAATTTGGCACCTCCGCACCTCTTTCTTGATCCCTTGCGCGTGTTCCAAATCCAACTCCAGCCCCAACTCCTCCGCGCACTTAGCCGCTTCTTTAAAAATTGACCTACGCCCCATCCTTGCCGCTTGCTCTTCAAACTCCCGTACCATTCCCAGTGCACGATCTTCATTACCATGGAGTCTGACTGCACCCTTGATTTTTGTGGCTTTGTACTCACTTTCAACAGAGCGCAATCCCCGCCCTCCTCTACTTCTTGGCATATACAACAATGCATTCGAACTACATAGGTGTCTACCCCCACTCTCGACAACAATCTTGCGAGCTTCCCTATCGATCTGCTTAAGTTCCATCACCGGCCACTGCTGTTTCCACATAAGATATCCAAGAACAGGCAATGCAAACTGATTGCACGCTACCACCCGATTATGATCGGACAAGGGACTTGTCCAAATAAGTGACAATCATCTGAGATACTCTGTTGCAGCACACTCCAGGACCAACTTATCCTCCTGCCTAACACTCTCAAGTACTCCAAGGAACTTGTACCGCTCACCATCATCAAGACATGGTATTCTACTCGACTCCACAACTCTCCTCCCTGAGACAGCAGTCACTTGTACCCCCCTTTTCACATGGGCCACCGCACATTTCTTTAGGTTCCACTGAAGCCTCAAATCCTCCATAGATGACTTAACCATCTTCATAACCCGTTCAAGCTTACTCTCCGATGCAGCGAAGATCTTGATATCATCAATATACAAGAGTCCCGTAACCTTGCTGTTAATAGGTTTGGACATCCGGTATCCTTCAACGGCTCTGATCTTCCATGCCACTGGGTTCAAGCATACGGTGAACAGCCTCGGGCACAATGCATCCCCCTGTGGTAACCCTCTTTTGAACTTAATCCTTTCGGAGGTCTGTCTCCCTTCCCTTGTGATCGCCACTACCTTTGTGTTCCAACTCTTACACAGTTTAGCAATGACTTTACACAACCATGTGGGAAACCTGTGTAACGTCATCACCCCATTCAACCAACTATGATCTACAGAATCGTACGCCTTTTTAACATCAATCCAGGCCACGCTAAAATTCCGCCTCCTCCTATGACAATCCAACGCAACTGTTCGGTCGATCATTAGGTTGTCTGTTGTTCCACTGCACCCTGCACATGCCCCCCTCTGCGCATCCTCCATTAGATCGTTCTCCTCGAGATGCTGGTTTGTTGTGACAAGCAGACACGAAGTGAACCACTTATAAAGCGTGTTTAGACAAGTGATGGGTCGTTGGTTGTCGTTGGTAAACTCTCCGGGTTTTGGGATTAACGTTTTCCCTTCACAAAACCATGTTGGATACTCTTCCTCATACTCGGAGATCACACGGAATGACGAAATAACACCCTCATGCAGCGCTTGGGCACGTTTCCACCAAAAATTGGCTATACGATCCGGTCCAGGTGCGCTCCAATTCTTCTTGCGCGCTAAAACGTTTACAGCCTCACTTGTAACTATGTCCCAGGCCTCCTCCACTGAAGGAGAGACGCGATCGTGAATAATAGCTCGCTAATCATGCCGCCATTCCGCGCTTCCGTTTCCCGTTCCGTTCCTTTCCATAATTCCTTCCAAAAGCTACTTGCTTCTTCGATATTAACAAACACCTTCTCCTCTATTTGCTCATCCCGTTTCCCAGAGTCTACATATTTTGGACGCTCACTCTCTTGGTCGTTAGCCAACACTCTTCTCATGCCCGCATATACCCGGCTAGTATCATCTTTAAACTGTTGTTTAATCAACCTTGCTTCCTCTAGCTTGTTGCCTCGCACAAAGCCTTTCTTCAGTTTTCGTAAAGAGGATTTCTTCTTCTCAATATACCCGACAAGTGATGCCATTGATAACGTGCGGTATTCATTGTGCAAAATATCCCGGTTCCTGCTCCCTCTCTTGGTGAGCTTTCGGTTTTCTTTCAAGCGATCCACTTCCGCTTTGGCGATTGAAATCTGTTTCCTTATTTCACATACTTTTTCTACGTACAAACGGCGCCGTTTCTGTTGCTTACACTCTCCAGCTGATGGTCTTTTCGGGCCTTTCTTTTTCCAACCTTTGTACAACAAAAATGCAATAACAACAGAGTACAACATGCAGCTTGCGATCCAAAGATACGTGAACGGGTTGTCCGTAGGGAGTACTTTCTGTTGTCTCATCAGCTCTGGTAAGGCTTGATTGATGTTCTCGAGGTCGCGCTTTGTTGGCTTCTCCTTAATACGGGTGTCAAACTCGCGAGCTTTGTACTGACCTTGGCAGGTGTTAATTTGGCGTAAGATGGTAATTGATGATTCAAGCAAAGTGCGTGCCTCTTCACTGATGGTACTTGTCATTCCCTCGGGACTAACTCGTTCTCTCATATCCAAATCCAAATCTTCCTGCACCGCGCACGAATTAGCATTTTGAAACCCGTTAATATCTTCACCCAATTCTTCGCAAACACTCTCTCCCTCCTTCCTTCTTTCACTTCCCCCAATCCCTGCACTCAAACTCTCTGAAACACTACCGAAAGTCTCCTCTAGTCTGGCGGCTTGATCCCGCAGGTTTTGACTCGTCAGTGCGAAGTCACCATATCCTTTCTCCTCTCACAATTCTTTCATCACCTGCATATAACCCATCTTTCGTTCATTATTCAACCGCGGGGAATTATCTGATTTCACCCTTTCCAAAGCTCTCTTCTTGCACTCCAACAAGTCATTGTTCGTCCTAACATTCCATCGTATCCTTCCGTTCGCCTGTTGTGGTCGTCCATCCGCCATGACACAAATCGCTCGCACATCCAAACAAAATCAAAATCAACTCAGCTAAAACTCCCGTTCAGAGACGCTAAATAGTCTCGCAAAACTGCTTAACAATCTGCAAAGTATACTAGATACTTCTTTAAGGATGCTCTGGCGCTCTAAACTCGGCCTGCTTTCGATGGGAACGGATTTTTATGAGAACACTCTAAAACACGTCCACACTACTTGCCGCCATATTATTATTATGTTAATGTTAAAGTTTTTGTAGGCGCCTTTGAACAGTAGGATACTGTCGCGGTATAAATCTTTTATTATTATTATTATTATTAAAAAGCCGGAATTCAACGTTTTCGAGTTTCCAGGTAAAGAGAGACTGAGAAAGGAATGGATTGCCTTCAGTCTTCGCTCTCATAAGGAGTTCACGTCCATCAAGAACTTGCATATACAGTAAAAACCCGCCTACAGGAAGCTGGGTTTTTAGAGCCTGTTAGGCTAAAATTTTCATTTCAAGCCCCCTCCACATAAGAACCTAGTTGGGCTAAAATTTCAAGTTAGGTTCTTATCAGTGGAGTTGCTGTAAAAGTGTATAGTATAGGTAGAAACTGCTAAACTAAGATCACCATCTGATTATATTTTATAACTACATTAACATAACATTTTTTTTCTTTTAAACTAAATTACTGTGTTGTATGTCTATGGCGTTTACTATTTAATTAAATCCTAAAGTATTTGCAAGTATAGTACTCTACTAATATCAAAATAGAGCTTCCTGACCATCTCTGACTCAGTGAGAATCACAAAATATCAAATATAAAACCTATAAATATATCCTGATGAAATAAATAATGGCAAAATATCAAAACAAAGTAAGCTCCCAAATCATTAGCAAAGTCCTTCTAAGATAATTTCCCCTTGAGTTTTCCCGGGTAGGAATCATGGGCCATAAGTCTGTACTTGGCAGGGAAGCAATGGAGAAATAGCTAGAGCAGGAGGAAAATTTGAACACGTGCCATGATAGTTTACGTGCAAAGAAAAGGAGAATCCTCATGACACAATAGACTGGGGAGGCACGGATAAAGCTCTTCTCGGACAAGATGTTTGCCAAGAAACTGTTCATGAAGACTGATTGTTTAATGAGAGCTGATGGCTCTGATGATGATATGACCATACCTCAAGGGCTAGAGCCAAACAGTTTTTAATTTTTTTTTTATCTCTCCTCATTGCTCATTAGAGTGTCACAGAGAACTCCAAAAAAGGCAACACTAGAGGTTGATTGCTTGGAACTGGTGTAGTATGAATGTACTGTATTCATATCAAGATTTTCTTGGTATCAACTTTGAAATGGCAATTCAGTGAGCTCACTATGAGTTTCTTTGAGCCTATGTTTTGTTAAGGACATAATTTCACTGCACTGATAAATGATTTATATTGTATTATGACATGATATTCGTAATGTGTTTAAATGAAGTTTATAAGAAAATATAAGAACCTATTTTAGGAACCTTAGTAGCCTTAATTAATTTGCTTTAAGTACCATGGATATAAGAACCTGTTTAGCTAAATTAAAAAATCCAGGTTCTCAGACGCGGGTTTTTACTGTATGCTCCGAACACTTCGACACAAAACAAACCGTAAAGAAGCTTTCTAGGATTAAGAAGTTAGCACAGGGGACGCTTCCAGCAATATTTAATGAGCATACAGTCCATAGGAGGCCGAGTCAACGCGAAAGGAGATTGGATGAGCGGAGAAAATGAAATTCGACGGAAGACACCAAAGAAGTATTTCCTCCCAAAATTTGCCGTGTGTCAACACAACGAAATTGGGATGCCAAGAAAAATAGTACCAAAACACGGGGATGTGTTACGGAGACAGCGAAGCAATTTAACCACTGATCTCTACTAAATGTCTTTGTTGTCTCGTAAACAGAAATCAGTGAATTAAGAGGAACCAGTGTTAGAACATGCTTAGCGACTAACAAACGAAACACAAGCTACACAATAAACACGCGATAGTAAACGAACTACCAAAATGCCCAAATCACTATAAAAGAACTCTTAAATTAGATAGTAAATGTCCACGCGACCACGAAACACGAGTAAACAAGTAAGCAATGGCTACGAAGATATGAGGCCAGCTGTACAAAAGTATAAACCGAATATTAAAAACTTACCTATCGATTCCGCAACGTTGATGGCACGCACAGCTAAAAACTTATTGACGACGACAAAGAAAACTATAAGAAGTACAACTATAAGAAAGCTAATTGAAATAGAAACCTTATCAAAGGTCAAAATCGTAGCTCAACTGTAACGCAATGTCACGCAATTACAAAAAAAAGTTGATAGAGTAAGAGCATTCAAAGAAAAGGAATGTGTGTCTGTTTCTTGTCAAACGGACATTGACCACAAACAAAAAAATGGACGATATGATAAAAAAATGTGGCGGAAAACAAAACAATTCGAAACGAACTCAATAACAAGCCAGCATGGAGACGAACACTTTTCATGTATGACGTACTGAAAAATGGATTCGTGAAATTCTCCAAGCGATTTCCGACTTTGGCCTGTCCGAATGGCTGAACTGGAAATTGCAGTATCCATTCTGTTTATCTGTATCGTAGTCACTTAAATCGTGGTACTTCAAATCCTCCACATGACCGTCTGCTGAAGCGAAAACCCTCAAGACTTTCGTACGATGAGTCTTCGTCGTAGCCATCCTTTCCAACCCGATAATGTTAGATATCTGGAAACCTGAGGTCTGGAATACCACCGAACTCATGAGTCCAATCCTTGAGCGAAAGTGGATGGAAAGTAATTTTCTTCCTGGCAATGTTATCTCGGAATTATTCAACTCGTCGTGTTTTATTTAACTCGTTGTGTTTCTTATTTCTGCAACATTCTAACATAGTTTAACAGTAGTTTTGCCCTTCTCCCACTCTTACCGTTAAAAGAAATTTCAATATCTCTTACCTTTAAAAACTTTTGAAGCTCAGATACTTCCATGCTGGCGAAGGGACCAGCCCCGTCGAGACGACCAACGCTCCCGTCAGCCTCGACGTGGTGCTAAAAACTAGTTACCAGGTTTTCTCGCAAGAACAATTCGAAACCAGCCTATTGACACTACGAAGCGGTGGACTCCAGAGACCTCGAGCGCATTTTAAAGCGCCTATAAAAGCAGGATTTATCTCGAGGTTTATCTTAAGCTTTTCAGTTGAGCCAATCATGTGCTTGCACAAATATTATGTTTGCCCAAATATTTTAATGCATGTGCAAAAGTTTTGCCCCTGAGAAAAATTCATTTAACTTGTCGAACAGGAACCAGGTCTGAAATTCATCGTACGATATCACAGACATCACGGTCCCCAGATCGATCGCTGCGCAAATGCAAAGTCTCGTCACCACTCCTTCCGCTGGTGTTGAAATAAACAAAGCTAACAGAGAACCAATGAATAAAGGCTGATAGTTTCGAAAGAAACTGTTTGGGGCTGCATCGGTGGGGGTAACTCAATAATTTGAATATATCAACAAAGTTGAAATGATAAATTGGCCACCGTTGCGATTATAAAAGCTGACGTTTCGAGCGTTAGCCCTTCGTCGGAGCGAATAGAGGAATTGTGGGTTGTGTCTGCTTTTAAAGGCAGAAAATGGAGCTACGTTATTGGTGGGAACATGGCAACGAGAAAAACATGAATAAATTAGTGGAATGAAAAGTGTTCGTTGATCCCTGTGGGATTTAGAATGCCGGTTTGAAAGATGAGCTTTTGTTCGAGATTTTTACGGCTTTCCGTGCCACCTAAGTGCAAGGAAAGACCGCAGATTGCCATATGTTGCTTAGAATGATTAGGTAACAGAGAACCAAGTCTACCTTTTCGGCCCGCACAAAACATACGAAGCCATGTGGGACGACGCGAACGTGCTTTTGCAATGACCCTCCGAAAAGTTAGAAGGTGAACGAGGACGAGAACAATTTGAATTTGATCAACCATGACAATATCTAAATTTATAGAACAGTAGAATTAATAATAATGTACTAATCAACAAAATGTAAGGCGATCCGCTGAACGGCTGTCACGCAAGAGCTAGGTCAAGGCCTTCAGCTTGGCCAGTAATGAACCAAATACATGACCACTTGTGGGACAACCGTTCAACGGATCCCACTACATGGCCTACGCCCCTGAAGTTGACTTTAGCTTTACCTCCACGAAAAAGACACAAAGTACTTTATTCCAATGGGTCACTATTCAAACTTAAACGTAACAATATAACAAGAAATTGATGTTTTCCAAGAGATACAACGGGACCATTTGCTACCACACAAAATATAAAAGCGGGATTCCATCGTGTTGTGGCGTACTAAGTTGACAAAGTTGCACAATTTTTCATTGTTTTACGGGGGAGGGGGGGAGGACAGCGGCCATCTAGGCGTATTTTGAACTTTTCGATTTTTCGGAGAAAAAAAATTCGTGATAGAACTTTTCCATATAATTTTCGACAAAGGTTCATTAAAGGGTTCCTTTAAGAAAAATATAATGAATCACGAAATTTTGCAACTGTCGGCGGATTCTCGATATTTGTAGTGGCTCTTAAGTTATGCGATGGACTAATCTTGGAAAGCAGACGGCCGAAGTCGTAGAAAAGAGTTGAACAGAAATGCAATAATTTGTAGTTCAACTAAAAATAAGTCAGAGTAATATTCATCTGGCATTTTCTACCTCTTTTAGAGGACCTCTGTATAAGACAATTTCTCGTGAAGTTGACATTCCTAATAAAAAAGAGATTTACCTTACTTATTTTGAGACAGATTCTTAAATTCATCAATATGTGATTCCAGAAAATATCCATGCCTCTTCCAAGGATTTTTTTTTGGCTTTAAGCCTTCTCATTCCCCGGAATTTCCAGTTTTTCTTCATACTTTCCCTTGAAAATTTAGCTCTTGAGACACCCCCTAGAATTGCCAATGACCATCCTTGGCTATATATGGATATTTCTGGAATCACACAATGTATATTTAATCAAATATATATAATTTAGAATGATGTACCTGCACAAGGACAATGTGGACGATTAAACCAATGGTACAACAAAATATTGTGTATGTTCCATACTTGGCCGAGTGCCCCATACTGTCATGGCGACCATCGCCAGCCAACTCAACTTCTTGGTCTTTCAACATATCTAGTAGTTTCTTCTGGTACTTTCGCCAGAAAGTCACCACAGATGGAATAAGGAGGTGCCTTTGGTGGTAATAGTATGTTGGTTCGTGATAAACTAACAAACCCGTGTGTCGAAACACCAAAAGCACCTTCCTTATTGAAGTGCCAGCACACAACACGGCAAAGCTCAGCAGTAGATTTCCGGCAGGAAACCGACCCAGTAGATCTGGCTGACTTTTCCAGATGACTGTTTCTCCACAGTTGCTACACTCTGATTTTATGGTCAACATGGTCCCCGTTTGTGTAACAGCAATCTTAGGCTTGCGAAAGAAGCACATGTAGCAGAATTCAAACAGCAGAAGTAACTTTGATAGAAAGACTATTTCCTTTGGTTCTTCCCTGATGTCTTTTCCTTCCATGTGTGGCCTAAAAGGCAATAAAAAGAAACATTTCTTAATTACATGAAATAAACTGTAAGAGTGATTGCATGTATGTGTTATTAAAAATAGAATAAATTGTTATTGCAAATATAAAGCCCTTTTTTTTATTCAATTCTCTGGGTTTTTTTTTATAGATACTTTTGGTCAGTTAATGAAGGTGCTAGTTACCTTGGGTTTTCATTTATTTTGCCACTGTCATCTTCATCTTTAACTTTTTGATAGTCACTATCAATTTTTTCAGGGTCCTAGGTAGGGTCATAATCATCATGCCAGGTAGTGCTATTGACATCAGTTGTGTCTTCATGAAAATCTTCGTCCTGTTCAGTTGGTTGATCCATAGACTTTGTCGGGCTGGTATCCTCTGTTTCAACAACTGGTTCGGTTTGGACAGCTTAAATGTTACAAAAAAGTTTATAATATAAATGCGGAATTAGAAAAACGAGAAAATTAGTGTAGTGTGCCTGAAAAAAGGTAATTTCCTGGAAATTAAATTTTGTCAGATTAATCAGTTTCATTTTTGACAGGACACCTATCATCTTACCAGTATTGACCATAAAAAGACGATTGTGCTCTTGAATTCCTTTGAATCTTTGAACCCACTGCTCTTGGTTGGAGGAAAGTTTGTTCTTAAACCGGATCACCTTAGCTTTCAGCTGAGTCAACTTGATTCTGCTTTCATTGCCCTGCATGATTCACATGGAGTTATCTAAAAAAAAAAAAAAATTTACATGACTACAGATCCAAACATGAGATGGAGAGAGGGGTGATAAGTTCAGATACAATACAAATAAAATCTTCTCTTTAGGAAATCACTCTAACTTACTAGTCCATCATCAGCCACCAGTATCACCTCTTTGTCCTGAACTCCCTCGTCAGCCACCTGTGCCAATAACACCTCATCTGCCTGAACCTCATCAGTTCGCTGTATCACCTCTGCCTGAGCTCCATCATCAGCCACCAGCACTAACTCCTCATCCTGAACCCCCTCATCAGTCACCTGTGTCACCTCTGCCTGAGCCTCATCCGCCTCAGTGGTCTGAACGCACCCAACAGCTTGCAACCCTAAGTCATCTTGCAGTTCATCATTCACCTGTATCACCTGATTTTCCTCTAATACAACTGCTTCTGGCTCTATATTTGCATCTTGACTCTGTTCTCTCATAATCTCATTCAATATCTGTCAGGCAAAAGAGTATGAAGAAATCAACAGATGAAAACCTATTACATCAACTGAAATACGAGTGGAAATTTTTTTTTTGTTAAGAGAGTTCATACTCAAGAAGCCTCATCCACATATGCATATCAAAAAAAAAAAAAATTTAAAATAAAAACATTCTGTGCAGATCAATTAGAAGTTTGAGCGATATACTGAGAGACCATTAGGACCATCAGATTAAGAATCTTGAAAAAATATCACTAGTAGTTACATGGCAATGCTGTGTCACTGTGGAACATTTTCGAAAGCGAATTATGAATATTATGAATGATACAGAAGTTTAATTGCTAAGCAAATTAGACATAAGCAGCAGTTCTAAGAAACAATTACCCCATTCACTCAAAGAATGTCCATTGAAATAGAGAAATTATTGCACGTTTAGCAGAAACCCGTGAAAAAGTTGTTTGCTAGCTTGTAATTTTTAACAACTGGATCTTAGGTATTTGCTGGTGTTTTGCTTTCCCTCCTAGACTGAGACTTAATTTTCCGCTTAAAGACTGTAATTCTCAACCTCAAACCACTACATAAAAGAAAAAACAAAAAGCGAAGGAAAACATCAAGACCGCTAAACTTTAGGATTAACACAACGAAAATGTGAGACATGAGAAATTTACATTCGCTACCTCGAAAGTGCTGAAAGTTTGTTGTGCATCAATAAAAAGTATCGGTAAATGAAGATCAGCGTCAATGAAATACAAAGCACTCAAACTTCTATGGGATTTGTTTCAACTGTTGTCAAACGAGTTAAAGAGAGGGTGTCTGTTATTCAAGAAAAATACCATAAAAGTGAAAGTCCTGTACTCGTACTGTGCGCGAAAAAGAAATCCACGAATATAACTCACCCGACAACGAGTTCTTTCGCTAAGGGAAACAGATCCTTTTTTCCAAATACTTGGGACGGATCCCGGCTTTAGTCGTCTCTCTGTCCCTTTTATATGTACCGAACGAGTGAAGAAGTCGTCGGTAAAGTGAAGTTTTTTTTTTTTTATGTTTAAGGTGGACGGCCGGGCCCCGATGAAGGGAGGTGCAATCCCGCCGACCTACATGTCTAATCCCAACCCATTGGCTGGCGTGCAATGCCATAGGGATGGGGACCACCATAAACGAGGGTCACCAGACGCCAAACGCGCTGGGGAATCGAACCCCACCTCACTTAAAAATTACACACTCACTCCCAGAAATTAAACACACCCGCTCATTACTTAACTAAATATTTTCTTTTGTTTTTCTTTTTATGACTTAACTAATTACTTTAAAAGTGGGAACTTTTTGTCGCAATAAGCCAGAGCAGCCTCGATGTCTTTATCTCTCAACCCGAAAAATCGGAGATCTGAAGTCCACTGGCCGTGGGTTTTACGCTGACTGGGCGGTTTACGATAGTCAACCACAATCTCCCACACGATTGCACGGTGGTCTGCGGAACAGCGAGCCATTTCAGGAACTTCAAGGAGAACCTTAGGGCCACCATTGCAAATATCATTCTTGGGTGGAACCGCTGGCGAGGAGTGTTGGGCCTTCTTAATGGCTCCTTTTGAGACCGGAGATGTCTGAGGAGCAGAACGTTTACGGGAAACGTTGTCGGTCGGTACTTGATCAACCGGTGTGGCAGACGGGAAAAGATCGTCGCTGGCATCAGAGGAGTAGTCACACTCTTCAGCCTCTTCTACAACACTGTCCTAAGCAACGGGAGCGGATGCATCAGCTGCCGTAACACTGCCTTGGGCTACAGGCGCACTGTCTTCACTAGGCAAGGGTACATCCATCTCTACACAGGGCTCAACACTCCCTCCGACCTCAGGAGCATCCGCCACAGGCAGAGCACTGGCAACCATCTTACAGTCCCTAGCCAAATGCCCCTCTCCATGACACCGGAAACATTTGCCCCTAAGGGGACACTCGGTGGACTTATGGCCAACCTTTCGACAGGTCACACACTGAAGGGGCTGCCCCCTATACCAGACCTTGCAGCGAACACCGCGGTAAAGTGAAGGGAGCAAATGCCAAATGTCCCATTGGGCTTAAAATGCTTTCTATGCTAGCTGGCGAATCTTTTCCACATGGCACGCTCGGTTCCTGTACCAGGACAGGTATGAACAGATATTCCTAACTGTTTGTCGGCCACCCTGTCGCAATCTTGCACGACACAACGCCTTGGAGGCATTCTGCTCGCAAATTATGCTTTGCAATTACCTCTCACTTCTCAGAAATGGCATACAAAATTAGCCACGTTGGTTTGTCGAGCTGCGCATATCACGTCACTTCCGAAAGGCTCCAACTAGTGCCACCTCTTTTAGCCAGACTCGGCCATTTTTGAATTGAGTAATGGCGGGCGACCAAAACCGAAAAACAAGGTTGAAATAATCATACTTCCCATGCGAATTTTGCGATTAAACTTGGCATGGTAAGTGTTTCTTACTTCTAGTTTCCAGAAGTGGAAAGAAAAGGCAATGCAAAATTTTGATCATAGTGGCATTTTAAGATTTTGCTTCCAAGGAGAACGATCCAAGATTCAGTTTCTCGAAAATCAATCGATTTCCTACCGTTTCACAATTTCGAATAGTCTACCTTTTTGAAGGACCAAAACATGAAGTAGATTGATTTACACTAATAAGACCAAACCATGCAGAGAATTTTGCTTCGTGTTTTGTCCAGAATTAAAATGATGACGAAACGACACCATCAGCCACACTTATCGGTGTTGAGAGTCTGTATGATTTTTTACTGTCAATAGGATAAATAAACAATTTTTAATAGAAAGAAAAATCGAGTTTCCAGATGGGAAACTCAATAGGATAAATGGCGTACCTGTAGTTTACAACTTTTCTTTAAATCAAGAGAAACGTTCATTTCAACACAGTTTGCATTATGCCAAAAGTACTCATGAACAGTTAAGTTTTTTCCCTTTGATTCAACTCTCGTAAAACGACAACACATCATTACTGGACTTCGCGTCTGCCAAGAAAGATGTATAAATTTTCTCTTTTACTGGTTCGTAAAGCGGTTTAAAAACCATTCTTTATCTATACTATCATCCTCTAAATTCTCTGTCTATCAAAAGAATAAAGCTCAAATATGATACTTTACGATACTTTGATATCTCTGTGTCTTTTGGGTTAAACAAAATATGAAATTTGCATGGGATACAATATAGGCTTTTAAGAAATTAAGCTTTGTTCAATGGTTCAGGGCTCTTGGCTCAACCTTTTTGGCTTGGAGTCAGAGATGAATTTTACAGATCATCGAATTATAATTTTTTCCGCGAATACCAGAATTATCACGGCAGTTACGAAACGTAAGTTCTCTTTTTTGCCGTTTTAATGTAAATCCTGATTAGCACTTTCTTAGTAAACAAACTAAAGAGAGGCTTTCCCGCTCGCAACATGCGATGTTTTGTGCAAAGCTAACGTTATTCTAAAGCTAATTTTTGTACGTACTCTCATCAATTTATCAAACTTATCAATAAGATCTTCATTACTAACATGATTGTTATCATATTTTCTTGTGCTTGATTGACCAATCATTGAACCAATTTACTGACTGACTAACTGTGCGTCGGCGCCAACAAACTGAGAGATCAGCTAGCCGACGGAAAGAGCGATTCCGACTGACTGGCTCACTAACTGTACTTAATCAAACTAACATCGTTACGGTGGCCAATTTACCATTTCAACTTTGTTGATATATCCAAACTAAACATCGACAACTGTCAAAAACTCAACAATTTAACAATCTGCAAAATTTGAATAGGGTTTGAAAGAATCCAAGTAGGATAGGATGGTCTTGTACCAGAATGAGTAGAGATCTTGAAAAACGAACCGCAGAAAGGACTTTAAGTTGAGGCAGAGAAATAATTCACTGATGAAAACAGTCCAAGTATCCCGGGTTATTTCTAAGCAACTTACCAGAGTGTTTACAGTGCCAGGCCTTTTGGCTCGAATGAGTTTAATGGTCTGAAACGCTGTTCGATCTTGACTCGTTCGATAAGCTCGTAGCTGCACAGCCACTACGACCTACACCATCACTGAAAAAAAACAATAGATGACGCCAAGAGCCAAAAAAAAAAAATAATGATAAGAGCTCCTAAAAGGTTCAGGTCAGTTGTGAAGGTAAAGTGCTGTGGTTCACCTGAGAGGGAATGTTACCCAATTAAAAGGTCTAGTCGCTTCATATTATGAAAACTGGGATAGGCACTGAGAGCCGGTATGGACCACTAACCTAAAGACACATTCTAAACTAAATTGAAATGCCATTTCAGACAGAAAGTTTACGGTCAAAGAGCTGAAAGTCGTGTATTGATTTCGCACCTGACTCAGTTAAGACGCAGAGCTATTCACGCCAACTAACCATGAAAACGTAAAAAAATCACAAGAAGCACAAGCTAACGCAACGCAAATACATGCAAATAATAATAGAAAGAGAAAGAGAACAATCGAGTTACGAGTCGTCTTGCTTTTTATTTTCTATTTTTTCTTTGACTAGCTGAAAGAATTAGCTATGTAAAGCAAACCGGCAATGAACTCCGCAGTAATGACAAGAAAACCTTTTTCTCTGTTTATTATTGCATTCTAACTTTATTTTACGAGTCACAAAAAATTGTAAGGAAAAATTCGCCATGGGGTTGAATCTCTTAACTTTCTAACGTTTTTACTTCATCAAGGAGGGGTTTATTTATGGAATTGTATCGAAATGAAGCTTTGTTTCCTGTATAGCCTATTTAATGCTACTGATATTTCTATTTTTGTTTACACCTTCCAGAGGCTAAATAAACCATTCAGTTGGAACATAACTCACAAAATCCATGTATCTTCCTTCGAGGCATCGTGTAGTTAGAAAAGATGCTGACATGGACTGTGGCAAGACAAAGTAATCATTTTTCAAGGGTTTAATGCTTAATAAGTGCAGCTAGTTCAGGAAAATCGTCCCTTTTTACAGCAACACGGCTAAATGTGACTTACAGTCATTTCAAAATGTATTATTGAGTATTTTACGTAATTTCACTCATATTAAGCAATTATTGGTGCAAATCGTAATTCAGCTGTCATACGTTACTTCTACAATTTGTATGCTTCCCTGCCCCGTTAAAATGTGGGCGAAAATTATCAGAGACAGAAAAACGGGTAACTACAGTCAGTCTCTTACAAAAAGTCTTTTACGAAAAGTTCTGATGTTGGTAAAAGCAAGTCTTCAAGAACAAACCGTCTGTAGCGTTTAGGAGTATGCATCAAATGGGAAGTGTAATTTCGGATCTATCAAGCGTAAAGCGGAAGCTAAAATATTCAGTTGTGGAAATTCTCGTAAATTCCGTGGCCTTCCTTCCCTGACTTTCCTCTCCCAAATCCCATATTGCAATAATCAGGAGTCACGTTGGTGTCTTGCATTGACTGGTACTCAAGAGGTTCACGTGACTTCCCTTCCGAGGGCCTGCGTTGGAGTTCCATATAAACAACAGGCTCTGACACTTGATGACCACCAGATCGGACAGGGATTTCACTGTATACCGTGGTTGTTGGTTTTTGAGGTTCAGTCCGTCTTAACCGCCATATAAGTGCACCAATCACAATGAACAAAACGAAAACAACGCAAGAAAGGGCGATGACACTAACACGAAGGACTTGGAATTCACCTGTTAGATAATAAGGAGAGATTTAGCCTGGATATGCAAATCTCTGTCTGCATTTGAATTGGAGAAGAAAATGAAGGAAGCAAATGTATATCATGAGATTCTTTCCAAAATCCTGCCTGGTAATTGATTTATTGGTGCTGCTGAATCAGCAATTTACTGAAAGTTTCTAGAAAGACTGTTTCCTTCCAATAGCCATTCTCATCTCCAGTATCAGCTTATTCTCTTATAGAACACGATACACAGACTAAGAAGTTTTGGTCAATTACTCCAGAAAGCTTATTCCCTTCCCACTCTCGCGGTGTCCCCACAATACTCACTGGGATTTCCTTTCATGGTTTCTTTAGTATTTTTAAGTGACTCTGCAGATTGAAACAAAAATGACAGATTGGCATCAAACTCCTTCGAAGAGCAAACTAGAACACAAAACCTGCTCTTAACCCGGACTTTAGCCCTTTTCATCATAGAGCTGGAAGTATCAAGGCGCTTTGTCAATGTGATCAGTGTAAGTGTAAGCATCCGAGGGAAAATAAAATAACAGAAACTCTACCAAAAAGGATGTTATTCCAATAATTATAACAAGAATTACAAGGTGAACAAATGCAAATACAGACTAGAACTCTCTAACAGACACAACAACGTAGGTGGTAGGTTAGTTTGCTTTCAATAATCTCCAGTGGCCGGGGTTTTAAACCCAACTGATGGGGCCGAAGTGGAGAAAAAAGGCGACTTTGGCATGCACGAAACTTTGAAACGACTGCATCGTTCAACAAGGAACTGCCATCTGAAGGTGTAGTCTGATCGTCCGGGTGAGTGTAGTCCTGAGAAGGACTGTTGTCAGTGGCAGTGACTGACGTTTCGACAACCTGTGCGGAAGTCATCATCAGAGTCAAGTGAATGATTGTTGTCAGTAGAATGTTCTTATTCCAGTTCGTGTGAAATGATCGGTTGGTTTTGCCGTGATGTTATTGGCTGTAAGACTCAAGTGACGTAAGTCGGTCGTGATTGGTCTGTTTCGGTCTGTCGGTAAAGCTAGGTTGTTCTTTTTCGGTCGTTTGTGATGTTTATGTCGTGAATGAGTCGTTTGTATGGGGCGGGTAGTTGTTGACATCTGTTTAGGGGAGTCTGTTCTAAGTTAGTAAACCAGCTTTCCAGAGTCAGTCGTTGAAAATAGTCATTGCTGTAGGTTAGGCATTGCGCAGAGTCCCAGTCAATGTTGTGGTTGGTAAGTCGATGGTGTTCAGAAATGTGATTGCTGACATCACCTTTCCTCGTCGCCCGTCTGTGTTCAGTCAGTCTTGGTGTGAGGTTTCTGCCAGTCTCACCGATGTAGGAGGCTTGGCAGTCGGAACAATTGATCTTATAAATCGTTCCCTGTCTGTTCCTCGGTTCGTCTTTGTCTTTAACGTTGGCTAGTAACTGACGTAGTGTGGTGATGGGTTTGTGGGCGACGCGGATATTGAAGGGTAGTAAGATGCGCGAGATGTTTTCAGACATGCCTTTTATGTACGGTATGGTTGCTGTAGTCGTAGGGGTTGCGGTGTCGTTTGTTTCGGTAGTGGTACAGACCAATCACGACCGACTTACGTCACTTGAGTCTTACAGCCAATAACATCACGGCAAAACCAACCGATCATTTCACACGAACTGGAATAAGAACATTCTACTGACACCAATCATTCACTTGACTCTGATGATGACTTCCGCACAGGTTGTCGAAACGTCAGTCACTGCCACCGACAACATTCCTTCTCAGGACTACACTCACCCGGACGATCAGACTACACCTTCACATGTTACCCCCGGGTTCAAACCATTTACTGAACTGCCATCTCTTTCGCTCCGACGAAGGGCTAACGCTCGAAACGTCAGCTTTTGTAATCATTACGGTGGCCAATTTACCATTTCAACTTTGTTGATATATCCAAATTTTTGCCATCTCTTATGTTTCATTCTGTTCCATCTCATTTGCCCGAACTGAAGAGGGTACACCAACCGTAAGCACTGACTTTGCCTATAGGAAGTTTGTCTTAGTAGTCACAAAGCTTTCATGATAGTTTAACAGCCCACAAAACTGAAAAGAATTTACACTCAAGTCTCAGCTGAGTTCTATATTGCATACCTGGTGTGACGGCGGATATCAAGGCGACTTTACTGGCACTTCCTTCCAAAATTTGCTAGGGAGTGAACCACATATCGTCAAAAAGTGAAAAACACATCTACCAATTCATCGATGTAATGAAAAGGGATTTAGTCCTAATAGCAAGTATGAGCGTACGTAAAAACAAGATTTGTTCCAAATATCATTCTTCATCAATTGCATATTACGTTTAGCTTATCGACTCTAAACTGAAAGGGGAATTACACAATACCAAAATTTACTTACACCGTTGTGACGAGTTATGGCTCTTTGATAGGCAATGTAGTTTTCTCCACGCCTCAGCTCTTTGTTTGTAAAGGTTCCATACGATTTCCCGTCACCAACAGTAAATTTCCTAGATTTGTCATGCACAGACCCATTTTCGATTTCCGCAGCGATGTAAAAAGGATAAAAGTTCAACTCATTGTCTTTTAAATCTTTCAGCTTCACATCAAAATCCCTGGGAAGCTCTTGAACACAATCAGTGACTTTAAGAATGATTATTTGATAAGCACTGAAATATTGAAAATGGAGAAAAAATTCTGATCAATATTACGGTCATCGTCGTATCAAAACGTGGTGGCTGTTAAGTGACTGGAGTACATAAGAACTTTTCCGGAAGAGCTTTTAAGACAATGAGTGTTTGTGTACAATATAGCAGCCAATTGTGTGGTTTGATCGCCTTCATGCGAGTTATCCTGAACAGAAACGTTGCTAGCAGAGACCGACGTTTTGTTAACGTGAGTGGAAGGCAACTCAATACAGTCAACTGGGGGGAGGGGGGGAGGGGGAGTTACCCAGTTTGGCGTTGCAACTTAAGTTGGAAAGACCTTAGGCGTTGTATCTTTCTCAGATAATGGACTATGTATGCAAAATTGACATCATTACATGTACAGCGGCCGTAAGAATTGTGGCTTTCTCAGGTGAGAGTATCATCAACAGTTTATGCTTTTGGTTAATCTGTTACACACATTAGAAAACCATCACCTTATTGGACCATTCCTTTGTTCAGCAGGCCACAGATCAATTTCAGCCGTTATATCAGAGACTTCTACTTTAGTCATTTTCAATGCAACTGGTGCCACTGGAGCTAAGAAGATTACACAATTAGCATAATTTTCCAGAGAGAAACTAGTTTTCCTTTGAAAGAGAAAGCTATGTCTATTACGCTCCAAAAAAATATGACAAATGCGTTTGCATGACCGTTTATATCACGAAATAAACCAACCTGAATGATAAATGTGTTATTTTTATCTTAAATTGAATTTTACAAGAGAGCTAATTGAATACGTTGCTTGTTTCTCGAAAGTAAGTGATTATTTCACAAGAGCAAATTTTCGATGTGCCCTCTTCACAAGAGTGTGAACAGTGGAGAGAACCACTTCACCAACAAGATTTGATCTGTTAAATCTTAATTCTAAGATCCTATAAAACCATTTCAACCTTTGAAAGAATTAGAATTTGAGTTTCTATCGTAAATTATCAATATTTTATTCCTTTGAGCCAATAACACTTGACTTTCTTTCCAAAACAGTTGAGTAGTCTTTGGACATAAAACTGATACTGGTAATCTTACCTACATTCGCCCTGCAAACATCACATGGCTTTTGATGTTTCCCGAGTAACTTATTCGTATTAATGCCATTATTCGCACTTAACAATCTCCCATATGATTCATGTATTCTCCAAACGTTGCATAATAAATCATTTTCACAGCTATCTCTTGTTTACTAGCCTGTTCGTCCTTACCCTCCAGTCTTGTTTCTTCATCTATATATGTAGTGGGTCCCTTAGTTCCACATTTAGAGATTGCATAAACCTGAAACCTGTATTTAGTTCCTGGCACTAGATTCTCCACAGTATATAATGTTGCCACTTTTACATCTACGATGCCTTCGTCTGTAAAACTTTTATTGTAAGACTTAGTCCCAGTGTACTCCACCTTAGCAATCAAACAAAACTAGTTTGAAAATCTTTAAAAAACACGTAACTTGACAAGTATTATTTCCACAAATTATGCACGAAATTAAAAAGACCACCTTGCAACAAGAGAAAAACAAAATAGTACAAAAAATTGAAAAGTTTTCATTAAAGCCGAGATATCTTCATGTGTGCACATTAAAGAAAATATTAAACTTAAGTTTTTCTTGTTTGCACGGTTTATATTATCCTTGTTTCGTGTTTTATCTAGATTTGTTTATATGCTTTCGTTTTTTAAGCCTTTTTTGTAATAAAATGCAATTTAACTTACTCTGTATTTGACTGATTCCCCCATATCAAGCTGAGGTCCTTTCCATACTAGTGTTATCTCTGTGGTGTCATGGTTTCTAGCTCTTACCTTATTGGGTGCTTCTAGCCCTTTGACAATAAAGCAAACGAGACAATGATGTTTGTCAGGATGAATACAAGATGAAAACCATTCTTAACACGAATGTCTCTCTGGGAAGTATCACATCTATCCTCTAAGGTAAAAAAAATGTGCTGATTACTTGATCCTATTTCCTTTCAATTTTTTTACCGTTTCTTCTTCTAGTATTAAATGTCAGCAACAGAAGTTGATCGCAAAAGTTTGTTGGAAATTGGTTGCTAAGGTAACAAGTTATCACTAGGTAAGTAAAATAAAGTACAGTAACGTTACAAAGAAATAGCTAGTCTATAAATTATTGTCTGGAGAAACACTTGCCAAGCTTATGTGTTACTCGTTGCAATGTTTTTTGAAAAGTTTAATGGTTTACTTAAATAAAAAATGGCTACCAAGATGGCCTTCGCCCTAGGTGATGTCATACGACTAGCGACTAAATAACGCGTAGCTAATACCCTACTGCATCTTAAAAAGCTCCTCACAAGTTATCCAAATGGATTTGACGCTACAAGGAAAGGGAGTGGATTCCATCAGCTCATTGATGTGACCAGGTATGCCAGTTGGGGTATGGCAGTGTGCGAGCTGTCTACGGACGAGATATTTTGTTCTCTTTCTAACATCCATGTTATAAATATTGAATACTCATACTCACTCGGATTTACTAACCAAAAGAAGCTTAAACCAAATCTTAAAGCGATTCTAAAATATCTTGCTTTTTTTACTTTTGCTGATTGTTTTGAATCATCACTGTATTGGAGTTTATTGGAGTTTAGAATTTTGCTTCTACCCAGTCTACAGCAAACTTTCGCACGATCGTATTTGTTTGAAAAATGAGACTCACTCAATGTTTCCAGTGTTAATGATCGACTATACGGTCCAGGACCAGCTGCAGTATATGCTCGAACAGACACACCGTAACAAGGCTGAATATCATACAGGATGATGAATGCTCTTGTTGAGTTGATAGTTTTGCTGTTGCCTGGAGTCCTCCTTTTTTGTTTTCTAAAAGCCACCAATGATGCCTTGATCTCATATGAGATAACTTTGCTGTAACTTGTTTTTCTCGTCAGAGGTGACCATGAAACATTGAAGGTTGTTTGATTCAGTCTACTAAAAGATACGTCATTTGGTGCTACACTAGGTTCTGAAAATGGAAACGAAAACAGGGTAATTCAAGTCAGTCGTTAGTCATCGAACAAAAAATTGGAGATTTTTTCAAAACCATATTTGATCAAAAGCTCATTAGCAAATTTTATCTGAATTGCATTTCAGTAACTCTTCCCTCCGTCCCACTTCCCTATATGTTTATTTTTTAGGTAAGTACATTCACTCGTGTTTAAAAAAAATCATGTCCCCACCAGTCCTTCAATACCATATTGTCAAGCACTTGCAGTTGATAAGGATGGTCCTTACTGTAGCTGTACTGCAGCTGTTTTCTACTTCTCTACCTAGGTATCACGTGCCCTCTATGTACTTATTAAATAACATTAACGTTTATGGTGAATCTAATAGATTAAAATGTTTTCTGACTCACTCGTACCATAATCATTAGTCAGAACAGACACAGTGGCATTTGGTCCTGGTTTAATAGTCACAGCTCTGACGTGGAACTGATAGCTGACCCCACCTAACACATCCACTGTATAACTTAACATATTTTCTCCTAGGGTTTCGGTGTGAATGTTATGAGTATCTTCATTGTGACTATAGAACACAGTGTAACTTCTGATAATTCCATTTTCTTCTGCTGGTTTACGCCAAGTAAGCTTTATCTTTGGACCAGCCGGTTTATCGGGCATTATCTCAGATTGTAAAAGGTTTGAAGGAATGCTTGGTGCTAAAGAAGTAAATAAATGGAAGATGAGGGTTATTTAAACCACACTCATAAAATTGATCTTTAGCAGAGAAAATATAAAAAGGAGATGAACTGATACACTTTTACATGTTCACTTACACTGCAGAAGCCATCTGAACACTTGTGATGCATTCATCTGTGATACACATGCTTTCCAGTTCACTACAGACGTAACCCGATCAGATCATACAGAGCATTAAATTGAAAGTATATGTTATGCAATCTGCAGGTAAAGGGTGTATGTTCCAATCTCATTCAAATCAGCTAGATAGCTTTGAGGAAATGTTGTCTCTAACAACATACACTGACCAGTTTTAGCCTCTTACCATCTTCCATTGTCTGCTCAACCTTAACAGAACTTATTGGTCCCTCATCAAGAGGACCAACAGCCAACACTTGGAACTCATATTTGGTATATTTATCAAGATTAGTGACATCTTTAGCTGATGTTGCTCCTCCTCTAATAGACACCATCTGAGAATTGTCCACTGACCCTTTCTGTCTGTAATACAACTTATATCCTGTTATTGTTCCATGTCTGGCATACTCTCGCAGTGATGTCCATGATGCTCTTATACTGGTAGATGAGATCGCAGTCACTGTGAAGTTACCTGGTACTTGTGATGGACCTGAATTGTTCAATAAAAGTGATGAAACGGTTTTTAGTTTCACATAGGCCAAGTTCAAAAACCCCTATGAAATAGTTGATATATAAGGAGGAAGTGTTGCTTTTTGTACTCGATTTCATGTTAGACATCAAGTAAACCTCAGAGACAAGATGAACCCCTTATGAGTGTTAAGGTGTGCTTTTAAAAGCGACAAACTAGCCATCTGATTTGCCTAAGGAGTAACTTATAAATATGCTGCACGTGAATGAATAGTGATTTTCTCAGGAAAACAGGGGTTCCAGGAGCAAATAAGGTTGTTCCACAACTACATGCAGGGTTTGTTATGTTAGAAAACCTGTTCCTTTGTTTATACTTTATAATAGTAATTGTCAAAAGGTGTAAAGATAAAATTTCTACTAGATTGTATAGAGAGAACACACGTGTATGTTGCTTTAAATCAAATTCAGAAGTATATTTAATTCAAAGTTATGGTTCTAGAAAAAGTATTTGCCTAACGTATGAGAATGATATCAAAACTTTTAGAAGGTGTATCACTACATCATTGGTGAAATAATTCCCCCAGGCATAAACATTTTTGCTGTAGGTCTAACAAGCATATATAATTACATTCTTCACTGATTTTTTAATTCATTTCCAATTTTTTTTTAGGTCCTGATATTCTCTTCCAATTCTTCCCAACACTGCTTGGAGCATTTTAATTACATCATACGGAGAAAATGAATCAGTACCTGCAGATAGGAGTATTCCATAAACCTCCACTCTCAATGCCTTATAATTATGATACGCTGTTGGCACGAAGCGGATGAACCTTGCCAATGCATACTCCCTCAGATCATTTTTTACTATGTCATTTCTTCCTGAGTTACCATTAAAGACCTAAAAATACAAAGGTCATACAAAAATAACGCAAGTCAGCATAAATGAAAATGAACATTTATTAGGTTTTTGCCTCAATTAGTTGTGAGGCAAATGTTCTCAAGACCACATAAGCATCCATAAATGGTGCGAATTTAAATTCAATTTCAAATATACACGTGCACTGTACGTACATGTGCAGCACTGCTCAAAAGTATGGTGACAGTCTCGATTCTCGACTCTCAAAACGTTTGAGAATCAAGGATCGAGAACTGAGCCTCGAGGTCTTGCGAACGCATGTGTATTTTATGTAAGTAAATGTAAAAAACTACGATTAATTTAGAAACTAGAAAATTCAACCAAGTTTAGCATGATGTTTTAATTACATCAAACTGACCTTCTCAGTGTTGTCTTCTTTATAAATGTTAAAAGTGGCACCATCCAAAGATAACTGAATCTTGTACTTCGTTGTCCACTCATCAATATTCCTGGCTCCTTGAGTAGCAACAGCACAGATAACATAGTCATACAGCAGATCAATTTGTAGGTAGTCATTAAGGTCATCCGTAGATCTGGGTGCCCAACCACGGTCATACGACTTATTTCTCTTCAGTCGAGCAAACCAAGGTTTATACCAACGACTATAATGTGTTGAGGCTGAGAAGCTGATGTCTGGGATTGCATCATTTCTAGCCACACCAATGGCCGGACTATGACATGCTGTTAAAAGACATTTATAATCACCACTCAGGGTCTTAAAATATACTGTTATGTATCATTTCTATATTTTACTGTGGCTGCGAAAGGATTCAGACAACTTTCGAGGTCAGAAACTTAGATCACTCTTATCCATTAAAAGGTTTATTTGTGGCCTCCAATGTCACCATCAGCTAATTCTGCAATAACTCTTTACGCTTCTTTCACATTTTATTTGTGTAGGTAATCGTATTGATTTGCATGGGTTACGAGGCAACATGGAATTACTTTTTTATGACATAAAAAGTATAATACTTCTGGGCAAAGTTATGCCGTTTTTTTCGTGCTTTTTTTCAACGTTTAAAAGTTACTCAGAAAAGTTTAAAAATTAGACAGATTCGAAGGCACGCTCAGTTCCACTGAGGCTTGTTGAGTTATCTCCAGCAATATTCAAAGTGACGTACCAGTGACTGAAAGTTGTACACAGGATGGATTAAAGCATTTGAAACAGAAAATGTGGACGAATTCTGTCGTGACAGCTGACTCATGGCACTTTTTGGATTGTCAATGATTCTTAAGATTATTCATGTTCTCGCCAGTCTCCCTTGGAGACCTTGGGTTGATGTGTAATATTCCTTATTTCACACTTTGGGACACCAGAAGTTTTCAGCCTCTTCACCACGGTTTTCCTAGCGCTTTGATTGGTCATCTTTTCTGGTCAAGGATCTTTAAGTGGTGAGCTCTCTTTACTTTTCTACATTATTTTTTTTCGGTTAAAATACAGTATTTTTTGTTTCCTTTAATCAAATTGTGTGATTTTTGAATGCATAATGGTGAGAGTAAACTGAAATGCACTGACAAAGGAGCAGTCCTGAGCTTTCTGAGCAAGTGAAAAAGAGTAAAAATACCTGTCGCCGTTGTTACATGTACAGTCACTAGTGTTATTGGCCATCCTCGTGCAAAAGTCACATTGACAAACACACCTGGCTTTTGCTCCACTCCAAACACCTCTGTTCTCATACACATCCCACCCTGATATGCCTGTGGTCGGAATCGCAGATATCTCGTCAGCAGTCCATAAACAACATGCCTCACTTGTGAGTTTCTGTCATCATTTCCCATGAACACCTAAGATTTAAAAAGTTATGAAATACAGTAGTATAGGTATATGGACCCTGCAAGCAAGTAGATAGGACGTCACGGGTGTACTTTGCGAAACCAAAACAAATCAAATGAAAGCAAACCGGACATAATCAACTAAAAACGAAAAGTTCAAGGCTGACATGATATATCTCAAAATGAACTGTTACAGGGTTGCCAGTCCTGCTTCATTTATTGTCATATAGTTGTTTGGTAGACAAACAGAACTTTGGCTTCCAGCAAATAAGAAAAATGGAAATGACCGTCGCCCAGTCCGATACTTTACAAAAGTTTGCCACTAATGCAAAGTTGTAAAGTTAATTTATTATACCATCAATTGGCTTGTTTAAGTTTCCCATCAATAAGATTGCGTTTTCTAAGGCATTTGCTCCATTTTTAAAAGGCAGTAATTATGTGAGTTGTAACTTAAATAAGTCTGTTTCATTTGGTGTATGAAAAAGGAAAATAAGTTTTAATGCTATGATATGACTTTTTTTGTTATTCAAAAACAGCATGTGTTTAAAAACATTTTAAAATTGTCATTTTATCTATTAAATAACATGTATTCTTTCTTCACGATAGTGATCCACTATTCACCATACCTTAACATTTCCACCTTCCCTGTAGTCTGTCCAAGTTGTCCCATCTGTTGATAACTGTAGTCTGTAGTTCTTCACCCACTGATCTGCTCGAGAATTCCCTTGAGTGGACACAGCACAGATGATATGAAGTGTCTGTAGATCAATCTGTAGATATGGGCTAGTGTCACTTGTTCCTGCACACCATGATGATCCTAATGTGTAGTTCAGTCGACCATTCTTGGCTGGTGTCCTGGCATTTCGTTCAGAAGAAGCAGCTATGTCACCATCTGAAATTCTGTCATTTTCCAAACCAAGATCCCAATTGGTACAGGCCCCTATACCAAATCAAATCAAATCAAATTGTGATGTTTATTACGGAAAAAGATACATAGAAGGACGCTCCTTAAAGAGAGAAGACCCTCCCTAATGGATTAGTGTCGCTTGCCTCTGCTCTATAAGATGATCCTGTTGTGTAGTCTGGTCGACCATTCTTGGTTGGTGTACTGGCAGTTCATGCCAACCTCTGATATTAAGATATCACTAGTACATCATTAAGCAAGTGTTTTCTTGTTAAAAAAATGAGAGTCCTATAGACCTCAGAACAACAATAAAGAAAAAAAACTTGGACATTGACCTTACGCTTAAGAACAGTGCTGTCTGGAATTGAATGACAATAAAATACGAAAGTAAAACACGTTTTTCACGCTTTTTTTGGTACCAATCCCTTCGTCGTGTCGAAGTGTGTCGAATGTCTCAATTCAGAATTACTACGGACCTGCGCCATTGTTCCGCAACTGTTTCTCAACAATATTAGTCGAGGAGCCTTGGTATTGGACATGACGTCAGGCAAACTTACCGAGTTTCAAGAAGGTTTTTCAAACTACGCAAACTAGACCCAGTGTTCTTCCCAGCTGTTTCTATGCCCCGTCACACAACAGGGGAAGAGAACGCGATATGTGAACAGAATAACATCCTTGATTTGGAACTAAACCTAAAAATCATCAATTTTCCATTGACATCAACACACCGCTACTCCAGTAACAAAAATATCACAGAGACATAACGGAAAAGTTAAGTGAACAGTTAATTTTTAAGTAATTGTTAGGGTTAATTGGTTGATTTTTAACTAATTAATTCTAAAAAATAAAATTCTCTCTTCAAAATTATTCGGAAGCATCACTGTTCCAAATTTCGTTAAATTGATGTAGAGTTCTTTATACAAATTCGTTACAAACACAAGGCTTATAATATTTACAGCATGCACTTAGTCAAGTGCTTCAAACGAAAGTAGTCGGCGGTGTCAGCCTCAGCAATTTCAAATGCAACACCGAAGTGTTTGTAAGGAAGTTAATCTTTTATAACTTTAAGTTATACAACTCCTTCGGGTATAAAAAAAAATCCAAGGATTCTCTCTATGATGTTCTTTCAAATTATTTTGTCCAAAATAAATTTGAATATTTTCTATGAAAGATAAAATTCAAGTAAATTTTAAGGCCATCACTTTTGTTTTCTGGGGGGTGAAGGAAGGTTCTGTTCAAGAAACGTTGTACTTTTGTCAATTTTGATTTGATCCTAGATCAGGGGCCTTCATAATGGTGAGACTGAATCCTAGCTCTGGAGTGATAGTTATTTTACTAAAGAAGAACGCAGTACCCGCGATGTCTTCATTTCACATTGCTACCTCGGAATGAAACGAATTATTTTTGCAGTTTCGGGAAGCCAGCTTCGATGTTTAACCGTACACGAGCCATTTGGAACTAAGAACGGCTTCAGTTGGCATGCAACAAGTTAGAAATAATAGACTTAAAGATCATTCTTCGTATGCGTAAACACCGATAAAAATGATTGGAAACATTTAGGGCTTCTTCATAGGAGCCCGGTTGACTGGGGTGGCCCGCTTACCGGGAAGAATTTCGCCTTGGTTTCATATGAGAAATTCAGCCCAGTTTCCGAGGTGAGAAAAGGCTGAAGATCCTGGGGACGAGTTTTGCCGCGAAATTAGAAAAACAAAGCAAAGATGGCGAAACGCAACCGAGATATTACATTTGCGCCTATCATGGCTTTGGCAAACCTTTTAGCTGTATCACTGCAGTGAAACGGGTTGCTAACGATGTGGAAAATTCATTAGGCAAAGGAAAACGATGCCATTCGGGCCGCCGTATTGAGGAAGCGAAATTATTCGTTACGAAGGTTGAAACGTTATTGCTAAGAATTCATCCCGGTAACCGGGATGAAGTGTTCATATGACAACATTTTCAGCCCGCTTACCGAGATCCCGTTTGGAAAAACCGAGATCTCGGTAACCGAGCCAGGTCACCCCCTCATATGAACACATCGGAAATTTTAGAAAGGATTTAAAGGAAAGGCGTGATCTCGGAAACCGGGCCCGCCCGGTCATAAGGAGAGGCCCTTAGTTGCCAAAATTAACCCGGAAAAAAGGCAGAAGTTAATTATCACGAATTAATTTCGTTTAGAATTAGCTTCAACGCAATATTTTTCATTCTAAAGAGTTTGAAATGTCGCGACTTGTGAGAAGTGCAGCTTTGTTATTTACGACGTGCACCTGAGAGTCGCCTCTGTCATTGAGTGTTTACTTTAGAAATTACCTCAATCTAACTGAGGCTAAAATGAGACTTTCGATCTCTTTTGAATGCATAAGCACTGCATAATTACGTTAAGTAGTTAGTTGGAAGATTGACATCATGATTGTCATATAAATTTTGTAGTGTCCAATCAACTGTCATTAATCTTTTTTCGCAGGAGTATGCGACTGGTAGGGTGAATTAAATTTACTTGGTGGACTTAGGAAAGACTAGATATATTTATATACTGCTTGGAACAGCGCACGGTGTTGAAAATCAGCTTTGGTCAAGGGTGGCGACTGAGAATTTACTACACACGGTGTATCACCATTTCGAGCTTCAATTTATCCGCTGACAATAAAAGAAATTTTAAAAAATAAATAGCCGAAATCTGTGTTGAATATGGCAAAGGTAAGCATAGCTTCAGTTCGAAGCGAAGGTCATCAACGAAAACTTACATGCCTGGATATCTCGCTGAAGTCCTCGTTTTGGCAAATCTCAGATTTTGCAGGGTTTTGCAAGCCGTCCTCGCGGGTTATTTTTGGCGGCCAACTTTCCTTTAACATTTCACTTTCCGAAAGCTTGCGGAGGCTTACACCTTTTCCTTTAGAATTTTAGTATGTATTTTGACATTCAACCACAAGACAGTGTTAGGAGTGTTAGTAATTGTTTTCACAAAAGTCAAACAGGTCAACAAGGACAAAGCGTCTTTAATTTGAGAGCGCTCAAGGATGCATTTGTCAATACTCTTCATGTTGTCATCTTTGGTTGAGACAAAATCTAAGCTGTGGTTCAAAATACTTTTAATAGCTAAGGTTATATGTCTAGTAATAGCATTGACACTAATACAGTAATCAAAACAATTTCGTCGATGCAACATTCCGATGGAAATGAAGCTTCTAGCTACATAACAGGAAGTAGATTAATTTGAAACTGAGAAGTAAGTTGATGACCAAATACGATCCGTTACACTGTGCGGTAATTTCTGTAATAAACTAGACGCATATCTGTGTGAACTCAGACTTTCAATATCGCACATCTGGAGTTATCCTTAGGGGACTGCCATATTGCCCTTGTTACTGTAGTCACGCAATTTCATCACTGCCGGTCACGAATAAGTCTACTCGTGTTTATTTTTGTCTGCTGGAGTGTAATGAATTTTGTTATGGTACTAGACAACAATCCGAATAATATATCATGATATAGGAGTAAGTTCCTGTAGATGCTCAAGGTTGAAATTCAAGGACTTTTCAATGACTTTGAAGGCCAAGTTTTAGAAAATCGGGGCCACTTTTGGAAAGGTTTGCATAGGCAGTTTTAAAATCATTTAATATTATTTTTCGCTTTTCCACGAAAGTACTGCAATTTTCAACTTGAAAATTGCTAAAGAAAAAGCATTGCAAAAATCAAGCCCTAGTCCTCAAATTCAAGTACTTTCAAGGCTTTGAGTTTTTAATATTTAAATTCAAGCATCTTCAAGGACTTTCAAAGCTTTTACAAACCCTAGGCAGGTCATGGATTTGTCTTTAACTGCAAGGAGAAGGGAATTTTTTATCTATTATTGGTACCAAGTCATAGTTTGTTGCCAAATGTTCATCCAAAGAGAGTTGTCAGAAATCAGTAGATTGAAACAATATTACCGATCAATAGTTCATATTGTTTTTAATAGAAAAATCTCAGAATATTTAATACTGGTGATGGCCACAACAAGAGAAGCAGTGCTATTTACAGTTTTAGTATATTCAATTAGAGGCATTTGACTTTCATAACATACCAAGAGGGAATACACATATTTTGACTTTTTTGTGGGTTTAAAAATATGTCATACAAAAATCTGAAAACCACATCAAAAACCTTGTGCATTCAACTATTATTTCTTACAGGATTTTTGACAATTGATTTACTTTCAACTGAGTCAGACAATATTCCTTCACTGTAATCACTTTTAAGATCTAAACTTACTTCAGTTCCACAAACATCAGTTTTTGGAAAATCATCTGACAGTAAATATTTGTTCAAAGATGAATTTTCATAATCTTTTGCCATACTGAATAACATTAGATAAGGTGTTTGAATTCCAATAACTACATGATTTTACTACAGAGTAGCAGAGTGAATAGACAGCCACAGCACAATTCACATTCAACTTTCTGGTTTCACAGTCATGACTCTGAAAATGGGCTCTATATTTTTGAACTTTATCAATTTTAACCCCTTTCAACTCAAATATATCATTGTTATGTATACTCTGAAAATGATGTACTAAGCTATTCAGTGATGATACTTCAAGCAGCACACATGTACCTTGAGGATGGCTTCTACCATAAATATCCTTGCATGAGAATCGAATATTTTCAAGCCAACATTGCCTTTACAATAGATAGCAACTGCAGTACATCCTTTTGTCAAGACAAAATTGTTGAGATTTTCAGATATAAGTGATTGAAAGGCCCTATCTAAGTAGGTACAGTACTGATATCCTTCTATTGTAGCTTCTTGATGAATAGTGCCAGTGTAACTTTCACTGTATTGAAGTTCCTGATCAGTCTTGAACACATTTAAAAGTGTGGGTAATTCTGTCTGCATTAAAAATGATTGTCTGGGTCAATTCCACGTTGCGGACGTGACATTTAGAGGCAAAATTTGGGTATTAAATGTCTCCTAAAGCCAGATCCACTTTATTTGAATTGAAATTAGTCATGTCATAAAATTACCTGTGAAGTACCTTTTATTTTGCCAGAAAACATTTTGACTATCTCTTAGAGATCCAGAGAAAATAATTTTTCAAAGTGTGTTGCGGATGTGACTCCTAAAACAACCATTGATTTGAATTGCTTTTGGTTACTTCAAATTTCCTGTGAATTGAAAACCTTTTAAAAAAACTGCATATACTAACTAAATGCAATAGTAACTGTGCTTCATAAATCTGAAAAGATATTATAGAAATTACTTGTTACCATGAATTTATTGACAAAAATGTTGTGTTGCGGACGTGACCAAAATTTGTTGCGGACGTGACATTTTGGGGATGTTCAGGAAAGAGCTTTTCATTCACCCCTAATAACGTTCAGAGTAATATGCCACTGAAGTAAAAATGCTATTTTTATTGCTTTTATCTGTAAATTGGGAAATAAATAACAAATAGTATATATATAAAGAATAAAGATGTTGTGTTGTGGACATGACCAAAATTTGTTGCGGAGGTGACATTTTGGGGATGTTCAAGAAAGAGCTTTTCATTCACCACTAATAACGTTCAGAGTAATGCCACTGAAGTAAAAATGCTGTTTTTATTGCTTTTATCTGTAAATTGGGAAATAAATAACAAATAAAATATAAAAACTTTGATGATCTAGGTCGTTTTGTAGGTCAAAGGGCATTTATATATTTTTGGAAAATTGTAAAAAAGTGATAGCTTTACATATATCATAATATGTCTATAATTATCATTTGCTGTCATTAAATATGAACATATCTTCTCATGTTTGAAAATTTTATGAGGTTTTCTGGGTTTTTACACATGTGTCATGTCCGCAACGGTCACGTCCGCAATCCAATATCTCTTAAATAGTTGACAAATTTGAGCAAGCTGGGGCGTCAAAATTATCATAATACTTAACATTAAGAGCAACATAAATAAGATCTGAAACAGTTGAGAACCTACATAGAAATTAAATAAATGTTACTCTGAATCATACCCTGAAGGTCACGTCCGCAACACTTTTTATGTCTTTGTACGTCTGAGACATTAAATGTTTGAGAATTTTTTTCTTTTTGCATTGAAAGGCTCATCCTAGTGGGTAGTTAAGATCTCAAAATCTGATTCATGGCAATCAATTTCTTTGAGATATAGCAATTTAGATATTGGTATGTAAAATGGCTTATTCGGTTAATAAAAACCCTCAAAAACAATGGCATCACACAAACTGGGCGTGTCCACTACTGCCAATCTAGATTTGGATTCTTATAGAACTATGCATAAGCTTTCATTAAAAGTAAGTTTGGCTCTCATATTTTGAATTTGAAAATCTGTCAAATTTTCATGTCTCATGTGGAATAGCCCTCTGGTTAACTGAGACAAACTTGAATACAACTGATTTCCAAAATTGATTATTGACACCAGATCATTAGCAGAATTAATTTCCATGTTTGTTGTTGTAAATCAAAGAGCATAACCTCATTGCAACACATTGTTGTCCTGAATTTTGTCCAAATACCAACTCATTAGCTTGGCTATATGTTGCCGTTATTGTTTTGCTAGGGTCAATGTACATTGGAGTAGGACCAAGGTTTTTCTCTATATCTGAACTCAGTTGAAATTTACAATAGTTTGATACGTGTGTCTGACTCTTACAAAGACACATGGTTCTATTACAAGAAAACATTGATAAATACCAACCTGCTCTATAGTTCAATTTAATTATCCTTCGATATACCCTTACAGAACAATTCAACAAATACTTCTTCTTATGTTTTGTAACTTTAGTTAATCTTACCCTCTTCGTAAATTACGTTTACAAACATTATTTGTAACTCTTCTGACCTTCACATAACGACGTAACCAAGAGGAATTCGGTATGCTTCAGGGACGAATACGCTCATAACAAAAATTCCTTCAGTTTTCTGCCCTTTCTTCTGAGACGTTTCAGAGCAGCTTCTTGTATTCTACTGGGTTCTCGGTCACGTCTAAATACACGGTTGTGTTTACATGTAAACATAATATGAGATAGCTCGTTTGATAAAGCAGGTTTCGCTTGATCGTCCTCGATAGAAGGTTCACTCGTAAAGGATCGCTCGTAAATTGATCTCTCGTAAAGTTCCCGGACTGACCCATTCCCAAAACGCTCCACAAGTTTTAGTGTGGGTCTGCTGATAACAGTGTGACTTTCTATGTATATTGAGCGTAATAGCCATCGAATTTCTTTCGCGTACATCAAGCAAACAACTGTCCACTAAGGCAGCCATTGCTTTAAACCATGCGCTCTAGAGTTCATTCTTGGCATGCGCTTACTTTTCACGCGTGCGCTGTAGTGGAACTGCGTTTTGTGACTGAACGCAACAGAGAGAGAGGAAAAAAAAAAAAAACAAAGCCGAATTTATGCCTTGGGCGTTTCCTTCGGAAATTCCGTTTCGATTCGGAACTGGAGCGCTAGAGTTATGAAACATTTGCACCATTATATAATAATTATTGCAACTCTGCCGTCTTTTTTTATACTTATCATACAAACACAAACCGTTCAATGGTGTAAGGAAATCACAAACTGATACAGATAACTTTAATCATTCGTTTAGCATTGCAAAGCAGTGAAACAATTGCATATTAAAGATTAAGATAATTTTCAATTCTTCCTGTGCCTCGGAGATCGCCGAAGCCGAAAGCGTTAGACATACAACAAATGGCTCACCTGATACCAAAGAAAGAGACAAAGCCAGGTAAACTGTTACAAATTGTTCGTGATCAAGTTTCCACATGTCGTCTACGTCTCTATCAACAGGTCTAGAAAGGAACTCTATCTTCGAAGGAATCCCGTCGAGACTTTGTTTTGCTTCAATTAATACCTTTGTTCTTTTGAACGAAACTTCTTTGTTTTAAATAAATTAAGCTTATTGGCTGTAGTTGAACTACAGAGTTGAAGCTCGATCAAGGTATCTCCAATCACGCTTTAGTTAACTCTGAATTGCGACCCCAAAAATATACTTTCAGAGATCTCGGCCGACGAGGATGTAATAAATCTAATAGGCTAGTGTCGATTTGCTTGAGCAAGAGAGTCTGGTAACTAATTGTGTACACCAAGTCGAGGCTAAGGGGAATACGCGCTTATTTTGAGAGCAGATCGGAGTGACCGTTAGGTGGAATGTGATGTTTTGTACCATCTCGGCGTGTGAAAGCAACTCTAAAAAAGGCCAACTTTTTCGAGTTTCCAGGGAAAGAGAGCTTGAGAAAGAAATGGATTGCCTTCTGTCGTCGCTCTGATACTGGAGTTCACGTCCATCAAGAACTTGCATATACAGTAAAAACCCGCATATAAGAGCCTGGGTTTTAAGAACCTGTTCAAACGCGACAAAAACGTAGGCAATTTTTTGGTCAGAAGTTTTTTTCAGACTAATGACCAACCAGGCACTTTTAAATACACTCGTGCACGATGCAAAACTTGTCCTTTCATTCACAACACTGAGAAAATATCGGGACCCAAACGTTCCATTAAGATCACCGATCACTTCACGTGCACCTCCGCCAATGTAATCTATCGCAGAACTTGCACTTATTGCAAAAAGATTTACATCGGCGAAACAGGCAGAAGACTAGGTGGCCGATTCCGAGAACACCTTCGCGACGTGGAGAGGAATGACAAGGACACATCGAAACCAGTCGCTAGACATTTTAATTTACCTAATCATTCTAAGCAACACATGGCAATCTGCGGTCTTTCCTTACACTTAGGTAGCACGGAAAGCCGGAAAACTCTTGAACGAAAGCTCATCTTTCAAACCGGCAGTCTAACTCCCACAGGTATCAACGAACGCTTTTCATTCCACTAATTCATTCGTGTTTTTCTTGTTGCCATGTTCCCACAAATCACGTAGCTCCTTTTTCTGCCTTTAAAAGCACACACAACCCACAATTCCTCTATTCGCTCCGATGAAGGGCTAACGCTCGAAACGTCAGCTTTTATAATCGCAACGGTGGCCAATTTACCATTTCAACTTTGATGATATATTCAAATTATTGAGTTACCCCCACCGATGCAGCCTCAAACAGTTTCTTTAGAAACTATCAGCCTTTAAAAAAACTCAAGGCTGGAAACTTCAACCGGTCCCGAACACCAACCGTCGCCACTCGAAGGCCGATAAATTCCACAAGAGCTTAGCTACTACCTACCCGTTCCAGCGGCAAAAGTTTCCAAATTCCGCTGCATCGATCCGAGAGCCACCCCGTTTTACCATCCATTCTGGCTAAATTGCTTTGTCGGGTACTCGTAATCCATTTGCCTTATTGGACGGAGACAGAGAGTCAAACTCGATGGTGTATATTCTTCGTGGAGAACCGTTAAAACGGGTGTACCACAGGGGTCCCTGTAGGGTCCACTCTTATTTAATTTGTATGTTAATGATCTTAATCATTCTATTACTAATACGTCCTTGAAGCCATACGCCGACGACACTACTCATTACGCCTCTGATGTCTCACCAACAGTCTTGCAGTATATAATTAACTCTGATCTGAGCGTTCTATCGAGATGGTTCTCAATGAATTTTTTACAGATTAATGCCACCAAAACGCAAGCTATCGCTATTGGCCAGTCTTCATACCAGTATGATTTCCATCTTAATGATTCTAATGTCCATACAAAGGATACACTCAAAACCCTAGGGGTGGTCCTAGATAGCAAATTAACATTTAAGGTGGCTCTATACAGTTTTTCGGCGCGCGAAGCATGGGTACGAATGGCGCGAGCGCGCGAGTATTTAAAAGAAAAACAAAAGTAAACATGGCGGCGAGACTTTTATCGCGAATCGCGTTCCACTTACAAACTCCTAAAAAAGTGCTTGAAGATACACTTCTTTCGTCTTCTCTTGACGTGGTTAAACTGAGGAGTAAATTCGCAGCATTTATTGCGCCGCTATCAGAGAGGGTAGACGGTCGTGATCGAACGCGAAAGAAGTCGCAGAGTGGTCACGGTACACTTTTTATGGTTGGAGGCTTCGCTTTGAGCTCCATGGGCGATGATACACTGAAAACGGCTGGAGTGTCTGCAGAGGTGCAACTGACACAGGAAAAACAACCACCAATGCGTGACGAAAAGGGTCGGTTTTCACATAAGAAACCCACTCGAAGTGGAAACGTGGAGGACAGGACTCGTGGGATAAAGGAGTGGAGGGCAAAGAGGAAATTAGATTTTAATGGGATGGTAGAAGATTGGTCGCCACCGAAAAAAAAGAGAAACCCGTTTAAGTCAGGTGTAGTTTAAATTTTGTTTTCACTATGTGTGGCACCTAGCAATTCACCTAAAAGTTTTAAGAAAAGTGCTTCCTTAAGTCTTTCTTTGCTCTAAAAATTGTTCTCAATTTGAATCGCATCATTGACTTTCTGATTGACATTGCATTCTGATTGGTTAACGAAGCGAGGTATTTAGCACAGAATTGCAAAAATCCATTACTTCACTCGTGAATTCCGCCTTAAATTGTACTTGATATCGGTTTTTGCATGCAATTTAATGCGGAATTCCCTCATCAAGTAATGAATTTTCCAATAGAATTTTTGTATTATACCACAAATAGTTCATAGCAAGTTGTTTCGTCAATATGATTACACCTAAACATTTTGACATTTCATTTTAAAATTCCAACAAATGTTTGGTTACAGTTACAACCTAATAATACAATTACCATTAACACGTACAAATATTGAATTTTAATCAGAAACAAACAAAGAAGGAAAATTGCATTCCACATGGAAGTAGAATTATGGACTTAGATGTTTTGAGAAGTTCATTGAAATGTTGTCAGCACTGTAAAGCAGGTAAGAAGAAACAATTTTTATCTGCTCAAAGAAAATCACAACTAAAGAAAAGTCAAAATGAATTCTCAATTTTATGGTAAGTACATGTACACATAACTTTGAGGCTATAAAATGAACAGGTTTCCAAAGAAACAGTTATGTGATTAATTAAACATGTACATCTTCAAAACATTACAAAACTTCTCATAGGCAATAAATTTTTGGGCAAGTTCTTACCCTATACCAAGTGTCACACAATTGTATTTCTATTGATAGCAACAAAAAATGTTTTTTGGCAAATTTGGAACAAACAAGCATTGTAAATTTTCCACAAACCACAAGTAGCATTTACTGCTTTTGTAAAATTTTGTTAATTTTGCAAAAAAATTTACCTTTGCTCATTTATTTCAAAAGAGAAAAACGAAAAAGACGCGAAGTAGTTTATATCAACGGGTCACAATTCAGACTTATATGTAACAATATAACAAGAAATCAATATTTTCCAAGAGATAATCATCCTCGGAGACCCAGGGGCTGTGAGTCGATTTCAAGTTAGGGCGTGAAGAGCCCCTGGGGACATTGTCTTACAAGACTAGTTCCAAACGGTCGCAGTCGTTCTGCCATCTGATTGGTGCCAGAAAATCTTTGTGTTTTTCTGCCCAATCAGAGTGAACTGTGCTTTAGAGTCCTTTCGTGTATTTTAACACGGACATATACTACTAGCTCAGTTGCTCGCTATGTTTGTTTGGACCGTGCGACGGAGATTTGCTTGAGGTGAAAAGTTTCAGTGTCGGCACACAATGTAAGAGAAATCGATCAGATTGTCAGCGAAAATCTTACCGGAAATTATACTGAACACTTTCGCAGGTATCACTAGAGAACGTGTTTTAAAGTTTGCGAGGTTTGTATACAACACGATGGTTGCAGTCATTGATATGTCGCTTTGAAAGTTAAACGAGATTTAAGCTTAAATCTTTCTAGATTTTTTGCATAATTTGCTGTGACTGAAACTTTGCCAATCCCGTGAAGTTATTTCGTCGCACGGGCCACGCAGGTATGTCGAGCAACTGGTACTTGCGCAACTTTCTGTGCATGCCAAAATCTAATCTCATCTTCGCTTGAAAAAACAGAAAAGCTAAGCGTGGAAACTTTTGCTTATTAGACGTGGGTAGATGACCCTGTACTTCTAGGCTGCCATTTGCAATAAAGCAAACCCGCCCTTTCTATCCAATATTTCTTGGTCTTTGGTTTTGTTTTTCCCACTGAAATCAGCATCGGATCGATTCCCAATGATCAAAGGTATTTAACTTGGTCTTCAACAATCGACAGAAGATGTGAAATGACAATGACCAAGGAACTAGAAGAGAATCCGTGGCCTTCCTTGATCAAGAATTTCAACACTCTAGACAGCAGTTGAAAGATTAAACTCTGTCCAAAGCCCTTCGGTAACTGCCCGAAAACATCTCCTTCCCACGATGTTCTCGTTAATAAGTTTTTGTTCAGATTTTAATTAGCTAACCGGAAACACAGCTAAGCTTTCTCTTAGCACTTGCTGGATGTCGTCCACGAACTTAACGTTTTCTGCAACCTTGGCCGTATTGTGAACGACTTTACTACTAAGATTAGATTTTGGCGCGCACAGAAAGCAAAAAGCTACGTAGGCGAAAGCGCCAGTTGCTCGACATACCCGCGTGGCCCGTGCGACGAAATAACTTCACGGGATTGTATATGTCCGTGTTAAAACACACGAAAGGACTCTAAACCACACTTCACTCTGACTGGGCAGAAAAACACAAAGGTTTTCTGGCACCAATCAGATGGCAGAACGACTGCGACCGTTTGGAACTAGTCTTTAAGAAAATGTCCCCAGGGGCTCTTCATGCCCTAACTTGAAATCGACTCAGCCCCTGGGTCTCCGAGGATGAGAGATAATAGGACCATCTGCTAGTACAAAAAATTTAAAAGCGGGATTCCATTGCGTTTTGGCGTAGTTGCACAATTTTTCATTGCTTTCCGGGGGGACAGCGCCCATCAGAGCGTATTTTGAACTTTTCGATTTTTCAGAAAAAAATGTGCGACAAAGCTGATATAATTTTCGAAAAAGATTAATTAAAAGGGTCTTTTATAAAAAATAAAATGAATGACGAAACTTTGCAATTGAACTGTCAGCGGATTCTCGATATTTGTAGTTAACGTTAGTGGCTCTTAAGTTTTGCGTAGGACTAATTTTGGAAAGCAGAAGGCCGAAGGCGTAGCAAAATTTAAGACTTTGCTTCCAAGATGAACGATCCAAGACTCAGTTTCTCGAAATTCAATCGATTTCCTACCGTTTTACAATTTACAATACTCTATCTTTTTGAAGGACCAAAACATGAATGGACTAAACGGATTTACTTATCAGACCAAAACATCCAGTCAGAAAAAGATTTTACATACTAGCCTCCCAGAGAATTTTGCTTCGTGTTTTGTACAGAATTAAAATGCTAAAGAAACGACGCCATCATCCACATTTATTAGTGCTGCGAGTCTGTATGATTTTTTATTACCAATAGGATAAATGGCGTACCTATAGTTTACAACTCTTCTTTAAATCAAGAGAAACGTTCATTTGAACACAGTTTCCTTTACGCCAAAAGTACTCATGTACAGTTAAGTTTTTTCTCTTTGATTAAAATCTCGTAAAACGACAACTCATCATTACTGGACTTTTTGTCTGCCCAGAAAGGAGTATAAATATTTTTTTTCATGGTTCGTAAAGCTGTTTAAAAATCATTCTTAAATCTATATTATCATTCTCTTAACGCTCTGTCTGTCAAAAGAATAAAGCTTAAATATGATACTTTATGATACTTTGATATCTGTCTCTTTTGGGTTACACAACATATGAAATTTGGATGGGACGCAATATAGGCTTTTAACAAATTAAGCTTGTTCAATGGTTCAAGGCTCTTGGCTTAACCTTTTTGTTTTGGAGTCAGAGATGAATATTACAAATCATCGAGTTGTAATTTTTTCTGCGAATACCAGAATTATCAAGGCGGTTACGGAACTTAAGTTCTCTTTATATGCCGTTTAAATGTAAACACTGATCAGGATTTCTTGGTAAACAAACTGAAGAGAGGTTTTCCCTCGTCAAAACTAGCGTGCGATGTTTATCGCAGAGCTGATCCTGATGTGAAGCTAATTTTTGTACGCGCTCATTATCAATTTATGAAACTTATCAATAAGATCCAACTGACTGGCTCACTAACTGTACTTAATTCAAACTAAACATCGACAACTGTCAAAAGCTAAAGATTCAAAAATCTGCAAAGTTTGAATAACATTTGAAAGAATCCAGGTATGCAAGGGTTGTCTTGTAACAGAACGAGTAGAGATCCTGAAAAAGGAATAGTATATAGCACTTTAAGTCGAGGCAAGGAAATAATTCCCTTATGAACACAGTCCGAGTGTCCCTGGTTGTTTCTAAGTAACTTACCAGAGTGTTCACAGCGCCAGGCCTTTTGGCTCGAATTAGTTTAATGGTCTTAAACACATCAACTGTTTGCTCAATCTTAACTCGTTCGATCACTGACATTATGGTAGCTAGACAGCCGCTACGACCCACACCATCACTGAAAAAACAATGAGTGACGCCAATAGCTCAAATAACGATAAGAGCTCCTATAGGTTCAGGTTTTAAGCAAGGTAATATGTTGTGGTTCACCTGACAGGGAATAATACCTGTCTCAAAGGCCTAGTCGCTTCATATTATGAAAACTGGGATAGTCACTGGCAGGTATGGGCCATTAACATAGAGACAATCTAAGCTAAAGTGAAACTTTGATGCATCTTGATTAATTCTTGCAAAAAATCCCATTTCGGAAACAAAGTTTACGGTCAAAACGTAGGGACTTAAGAGTCAAAGAGCTAAGAGTCTGGCAACGATTTCGTGCCCAACAGAATTGAGACGCAGTGTAATTCATGACAGTCAACCTTGAAAACTTTAAAAAATCACAAGAAGCCCAAGATAGCGCAACGCAAACACATGAAAATCGAGGAGAAGAGAAAGACAACGATCGAGTTAAAAATCGTTTTTTTTTCTTTTTTTGTTTTTCATTTTTTCTTTAAATGGCTGTGAGAATTCGTCATGTAAAGCAAACGCAATGAACTCTGCAGTATTGAGCAAAAAGCATTTTTCACTAAGAAATGTGAGAGGAAAAATTGAATTAATTTCTTTTCACTACAGAAAAATCTTTAATTTTACCTGCATTGAAAAACAATGACTCCATCTCCAGATTGTTGCTGAGACTGCTCTAATACAGTCAACAAGTCGAGTATTTCTTGGGGATCTGGGTTGGATTCTCCATTCGCCCATCCAGCTAATTGTATATGCTGTACCGTCGACGTCTTCTCAGGAAGCTAACGTATTGTCATTAATAAGTACTCTTAATATCACGATAAAGTGTTATCACGAATGCGATCGACACAAAAAATAAAGAAAACAAAACGCAAACAAAACGATCTCACACCAAGTTTCTAGGTCAGTTTTGTTTTTCTTTTTTCAAGATGGCGGCTGTTCCAAAGATGGCCGGCCTCTATTTCGTCTGACAAACCCAGCCCTGGTATGGGGACGAAGTTGTATTTCAAACACCACGTTTCTGTAACTAGTTTCTTGTATCCAGATTGCAAGTGACAATTTCTACGAAAGCTTGTTGCCAACTTCTTTTCTCATTTTATCCATAGGCTTGGCTTAATTAGTCCCCCTGCTCCTCTACAATTGTTGGGACATTCGAAGAACCTATAACTTTATCATTATCCCCAAAGTAACGTGTTATTCATTTACTGCACAATAATTAAATAGAATTACACCGTACCATCGCATTTGTAACGCTTAACTTGCTCGTCGTTATGTTCTTAGCAGTCTTTTTTGACAGAAGCTGTAAAGTGATGTCTCCATACTCGGCAGACCCTTCACTTGGCCAATATTGTGGATAACTCTGCCAAGAGATGCCAAATGCTAGAATCAGAAATACGTTTGGTATTTGGCATTTAAAATGAGTTAAATGTTATTGGTACCTCTTTTTCCTCTTTCAAACTGTTTAACATCACAACTGTGCCGATGTCACATTGTGATATCATCCTCCAGAAGTCGTCGATAGTGTTACTTAACGGGGCTTGAGTCAAAATGTATGCGTTACGTCGACCATAGTCCTAAAGAAGGTTATAAAATATGTCACCTGTGAGGAAATTATTGTTAAGAACGCAGAGCAATAATCACGAAAAAGAGAAAAGTTTATAAAAAATTAATGTTAGTTCATTGCATTGATTACTTTAAAGCTTTAACAAACAGCAGCAACTGTCTGATATATTTGACTAGGAACTGCAGAATATATACCAACTAACAACTGATTCGTCTTCCTTAGTATCGACCCTAAAAGTGAGACGTTGTTTACTTGTAACTCAGACTTGGGATAGCTGGTATTAAATTACTCATCTGCTTGAAGGCGCTGAGTCGCGACTTAATATTAATGAGCCTTTTTTGTGAAATGCAAAATTACTTCAGCGTCAAGATAATCATATATAGTTGTTTTGGAGGACAAATTAAGGCCAAAATGGAATGAGAACGTTTAAAGATAGTGACAACTGACTCGAATTGGAAACATAGAACTTGTAATATTTAGGCCACGTTACCATAACTTATTACTATATATTTTGATTAGTATATTGTCACGTACGAGGTGGCCTCAACTACAAGGCTGTCGGTTTCTAGAGGTCACCTCGTCAGACATTGAACTATGGATAAATTGTTAATATATTAGGAAACAGGAAATAAATAAATGAATAAAAACTAAAAAAAGGAGACTAAATACAAATCAGCCAAAAAGGAGAACCGAGAATCAGATCTGGGGAGGTATAGGATCCAGGCTCCTACTCCTACTGTACTCACGTCGACAAAAGAGGCGTTGATGTAATCCTTATTCGGCTCTGAGCTCCTCAGCATGACCCGTGCAGTGTCCACTTGAATAATAATAATAATAATAATAAAATAAAGATGTAGATTCGAAAACAAAAACAATGGTAAAAACAATGATGATGATGGTTGTCATCATCCAACTACCTACATGTTCAGGTCACAGCTATAATCGTGCTAAATTAAAAAAATCAAACGAGGTGTAAAAAGCAATATAAAATGTTGGCGAAATCTCCGTATAACTTTGTCCTGACTTAAGGAAATTATGAAATCTTTGCAAAGAGTCAGAAAACGAGGTGGACAAAGGATGAATTCAACCCACAAGAGAGCAATCCGTGTCTCCAGTTCCTGTTGGTGTGGGTAAAGTGGTGTTAATTACCCAATTAATGTTTTTCTGGTGTTACGCCAAACAGCAAAGAATTACAGTTTAATAAGAGTTAGGGCAGTACTTACTTGGTACTATATTGGAAAACCTGTTCTTGTTGAGGTTTGATTGTTTAAAGCCTTCCGTAAATTCTTCTCCTGAACTCTGGCAGCCGCTGACGATCTCCAAACGCTGGAAAGATAAATTATTTTCACGTCATTTTTCCCGTTTTGCAATAGAACTCGTTTGATATGAAACCACTGATTTTTACCATTATGACGTAAACTACTACCTTGAACTCTTCTGCATAACCAGTGTGTTTAGCACCTGAAAGGACCCTGGAAAGTTTGTTCATTCTAATCCGTAAGTCTTGGGAAGCGACCTCTGTAGTTCCACAGGTCAAAGCTTCCATCACAGCTTGATGAATGAACACGTACTGGAGCTATATAAAGACAAATAACGTTAAAGTTAATTTCACAAAAACAAAAAGAGCAAACACTGTTTCTTTATTGTCTTTGTCATCAATATTGCATTTGTGCACATTTTCTTTAGCATTCTTTTACTAAAAAATACAAATATAATTAAAGAAACGTTCAGTTAAGAAATGAAACTTTCATAACGTTGAGCCTGCTAATTTTAAACGTGAAAAATGTAGAGAAATTGAATTGAATTATATTTAATCACATCTGCACCAAATCCACACATCTCCATGGAGCGGGAGCACTCTATAAGGTTTACATAAGCAACATCAACTATGTCAGAGAAGAATCCGAAAAAAGTAACTCAAGTATCAAAAACTGTGTTACCCAAAGAGCTTCGAGCCTCGTGTCTCCTATTTCTTGTTCGAATATCCTTTCAAGAAAGGTTGTACAATAGAGTTTCCGATGGTGTCTGGAATACCACAGACAAAAGAGCTTACTATTTTAGGGGTAACATTTCAGGAAGACAGTAGGTTCATAACACATATTCGGGAAAAACTAATCAAAGCAAACAAGTGCCTGTTCATTTTAAGATCTTTAAGGAAAGAAGGGTACAATCAGGCCGAAATAGACCATCTGTTTCTAAATCTGGTTCTACCAAATATATTATATGGGCTGTCCGTATTTGGCGCTGTAAATTCCGAATTAACAACAATCCAATGTTTCTTAGATCGATGTTATAAGCGCAAGTATACATCCGACCACATTAATGTTTATGAATTGTTAGTTCAACAGGACACACGTATCTTCAAGAATGTTTTTAATAATACAATACACCCTTTAAGAGCTATAATGCCAAAAAAGAAATCAACCAAGTACAATCTGAGGAAAGAGACAAGTCACCATCCTAAAATAAACACTGATAGGTTCAAAAACACGTTTGTCAATCGCTTAATTTTTAAACATAATCTAGTCTTATAATTTTTATCTTGATTTTCTCTGTAATTTATATATATACCTTCTTTTAATGTTGTAACATAGGATATGTGTGATTATTTATCTTATGACTTAATAAAGATTCAATTCAAAAGATTCAATTCAATTCAATTACTTGTGACTACAGACAAATTATCAACTGAAGAAATTAGTCGAACTGACTTACATCATTCTGCACCATAAAGGGGCGATGCTTTCGCATCACTTGCACGTAATCATGTATGAACACTGTATTCTTCTTCTTAGCACCTTCCAGCATAGCGTCGATAGCAATGTACGCACCAGTTCGACCAACACCAGCACTGTCAATAAGCAATGGAATTAAAGATCACAGACAATCTTTGATCAGGTCGTAAAAAAAATTCGACCTGCAGTGATGAGTTCCTCTTTTTTTCAAACGCGGTGAAAGCTCTCTAAGAAGTAGTACCTAGGATATTACATATTATTAAAAACTGGATCATTGGATAATGCAATTCAAGACTTCTAATTGGCTTAGCCATTATGGTATATGAGCCAATATACCATAATCTAATATCTGTACATTGTGACATCCGATTTCTTATTACAAAATAAAGTCGAGAAGATATGTCTAATATGTTGGGGGCGTATTTTTTAATAAAACAATTATTCCACTCGCTCTTGTTGGATATGAGATGATTATAGCCAACGAGGCGCGTATCTATCATCTCATATCCAACGCGCGCTCGTGGAATAATTGTTAATTATTACAGTTTTTGTTCTTAAAGATTACCTGCAATGTACAACAAGTGGTCCGCCGGTGGTCTGATTTTGAGCGTGAACCTTCCATCTAAATCCAAGTAGCGCAGTGGAATGGTGTGGGACACCTCTGTCTGGCCACGAGGTGAAATGATATTGATAAACCTCACGCGTCTTTGTGCCCTAATTTCGATGAAAATTAAGACTAATAACTTTAATTTACTTTTACTTTTAAGGCTTAAAGGACGAATCACGATTAAAATGTCAGTACAAAATGGACTGACAATGGATTAACTTCGTTAAGGTGGTGACTAATTTTCACTGAAAGTAATATCCTTTCGAGTATCATCAAACCTCAGTTATTCAGAGTGCAGAACCGTTATCACCTCACAATCTCGCCTAGCCGAAATGTCTAATCGATGAATCCTTCTTCTAGTAGCCATGCAGTTCTCTGTGAATTAGCTAAGAGAATCTAAAGTTATATCACGACAAAACTCTGCAGTTTAGGAGGCAGTCTATTTTCATAAGCGGAGAGAAGAGGAGAAGAAGAAGTCTCATGTCAATAACTTCGATATCATCGAGTAAATTGCCTTTTTCTGGAGGTAAGATTAACTGTCATTGTAAGTTGATCTTTGGACCAAATTATAATTCATTCCCTACGTGAAAACAGACTTTGAAAAAAAATATGAAAAAAATCTGAAGTGCCCTACCAACAAATACGATGACGCTTGTAAGTGTCACGCTGGTTAACCTGACTCTTAAATCGTGCGATAAACGACTCAGCGTTTATTTATCCATAAAAGAATTGTGAAAAACAACATTTTCTGTAAAAAAAAATTTAGGCTTAGCTCCATTTTCAGAGTTATTTGTTCTTTTTTAGTTTCTTACCGTCATTAATTTTAAGGTTCGGATGCAGTAGTCAGCGAAGTTTTGTGTCTTAATTAATGTTACTCTGATAGATCCAAACATAGTAGTACTGTCTGGCCAATACTGATCACACTTGTTCTAAAAAGTGAAAAAATTGCAAACGTATCAGTCGTCTTTTAAAACATAAATATGTATATGTGAACGATCCTTCGCAGTAAAGCACTATTTGAGCAATAGTGAAAATCAGACCTGACATCGTTTTCCTTACATCGTTTTCCAGGTCTAGTATTCTGTTTTATACACCTGGCACAATAAAGTTTACCAACATGGATGTAAAGAACACATAGATAATTATAAACGGAAATGTACTTTTTACACCAGAAAGGCTGACAGTAAGAATACCTTTCCTTGCTCGACTAAGTCGGTTAACATGACGATAACAAAACAGTTTTCCTGCCAGATCATCCGCCAGAAATCGCTGATTGTTGTAGAGGTTGGACCTGACATAGTAAAAATTTTCAACAAAGTAAAGAGAGACTTAATAGAGACAAACCATTCGGACCTAGCTAAACGCAGACTTACAACAGCAATATAACCGCTACATTTTTTTTAACAGTTCTCCAAGCTAAGCAACAAAATATACAACCGACCGTGAGTTGGAAGTGTGATTAACGTCTTGGCTTTCTTTAAGAAATTTGTTGTAATTACCTTGTGTTGCAATGTAGTTCACTGATTCTGCATCAAATGTCTAAGAATGAAAAAGAAGGAACGATTAAATCATGACTGATTATTCGATTCAGAGACATAGGTGATTCTTTCGCTCTCTCTATTTCCAGCACCTTTTGCATATTAACACGTCTATGATTTAAAATGAGGAGATAAAACTTAATCTTCGTTAAAATTCTCACTTTCTAAGTTCTTCGTTTGTAATGTGTTTTTAACTTCTCCATCCGTAACAATCTTTTGAAGTATACTTAACGCTTTAGTGTTTGGCGACCCCGGTCCATTTCAATAACAGCGCATTTCCTTCGATAGTTGAGGCCAATACCAAAGAAATCACACAGCCAAGCAGAATATGGGTTGATATCTCAATGAGCCAAAGAGAACTGTATTCAAACTGCCTAAAGCGTGTGAAACACTTCAGTTTTTTATCTAATTGATTAAAAAAGTGACACGAGTTTACGGGAACAATTTACAGAGGGAGGTAAAATAAAACACTGCAATCCCGGGTTACCCCCTATCTTGGGTTAAAATTGCTTTATAACAAATTATCTTTAACAACCCAATGGAGAATTCAACATATATTGTTGTACTTACCGGAATATAGCTAGCGTTGATGTAGTCAGACTTTGGATCACCCTCTATTTTCTCCAAAACAACACGAGAATGATCATCTGTCACGAGAAAGAGCCAGTCTTACATATTTTGTAACGTTTGTTATTTTCACAAGAGTATTTATATTAGGTTGCATAAATTTAATACTGCTGAATTATTTTAAGCGTGCTTGTAAGGTGTCTCAAGGGGCTAGTACACTATTTAAGGTTCGTTAAGTTATGCAAGAGCCATTCGAGGCATCTCTTTCAACCCTAGTTTTTTTATCTTATTTACTGTTGTAATTTTCTCTGAGTTTGTAAAACTGTAATGCTGTTTTTGTAACGCTTTACGCTCGCTGCATCAATAAACGAGATGCCCGCTCCTATTCTGTGTTTTGTGATTATTTAGATTAGTTACAAAATATTTTATAATCGTTTCAGTGTGATTAGAATATAAAAGTATTTACAGAGGTGAATCTCTCAAAGAGGAATCTCTACCCTCTATAACTCACTCGCGCTCAAACTTATTCTCACGCGGTGACCACTAGTAAGTTGCTGGGCGTGGAAATCCTGGTTCGCCTACTTCGTCCTTTGATCACGCGATCACAGAGGATTCCACTTAATTAAAGTGTCCCAAAAGTGATTTTTTTTACTGCAAATTTAAAATTGAGATCTAAACTCTGCGTTCCACCGAACGAGTACTTTAAATCCCTTTTTGCATAAGATACAACTGAGTGGAGCAGAATGAATAAAATGCACTTACAGGTCGTAATATTTCCATAACGGTTTTTCACTTTGTTGTCTTTACCAGCGTCCCAAGAGAATGGTAAAATGCTGGGTAATTTCTGTTAAAGATACAATAATTAAAAAATTCGATTAGCTACGTCCACAAACAAGCTAAGAATACAAGTCGCTCTACTCACTGAACATTTGAAGGGGCGGGTTGATGATCTAGCAAACAATAACTCCAAACACACTAAATTACTTCAAAACAGCAACAACAACGTCAATCACACAGCATTTAAAGTCTTACGAAAGGAAAATTCCTTCGCTATAGAAAACTTATGGAAAAGTATTTTCCGTTATTCATATTACATGACGGCAAGCTGCGCACAAATGACCAAAGGTACTAGTGACGACCAAAGCTTAATGTTATCTAAAAAAAAACCTTTGTCTCGCAAAAAGCTAGCTAACCACAAATGAGTTTAATACATAAAAGAACCATTCTGGAATAGAATTGTCATTCAGTCCCCAAAAAGTGACCATGTCATCTCATATAAATTTTCGAATTTGGTTCCTCACACCTTTTTCCCTGACAGGTCTCTATGTTCAAAACTTGGCAGGTGTTTTTGTAAGGAAACCTCGTCGACGAGAATACTGCAATCACGGTATTTGCTAATGGAAATCCCCTTAAAAAGCTATCATTAGCAAATGCCTTGCCTTGAATTCCTCTTCCAGCACGATGGCTCCATTAGCTGATTTGTCCTTGAAATATTTTGCAAACTCCGACACAGGAATTGGTTTTGGCTTACCATCATCAGCCTCACTGTACACCGCTTCTTTTTCCTCGCGGAGAGATGCTTTCCCATCAACTGTGTTAGAAGTATCACAGGAGTTTGGTTTTATAATGAAAATGAATCCCTTAAGCCGGGTGTGACAAATACTTAATTTCTATTGTATCGCACAACCCAGCCCAAAATTTACCTTATTTCTTATTTTATTTCCACAATGACAGAACGCTTTCAGACTGCTAATCCTCGTGATAAACCAAATTAAGCCTTGCTCGCATAAGAGGTATTTGGAGCTGATTTGGTAGGGTGTCTGGCCGAAAATTCGAAAGGTATGACGCTCCCACTTGAACGGACAACTCGAAATGTTTCTTTTGTCCTGCGCTCGAGACAGTTGCAACAATTGCACGGTTTCAGAACCGAACCCAGACGTCTCTTTTAACATTTCTGTGTTGTTTTTCTGACAGTTTATCGCCAATTATATTTAAAATTCATATGGTGATCAGTAATTATTTTCACTTCGTAAATTATCCTTGCAGTGAGGAATCTAGTGAAGAAGTCGTTTGCTTAAACCACTGAAAAAATCATTGATTTATACAAATAACTCTTTTGCAATATCTTACCATTTTCATGAGAAGGAATGTTCGACACATTTTGAGAAATTATGCCGGCTGTACTTCCACTGGACTGAACGGACTCCATTCTGAATTCCCCAAGTGGAACGTGTGCTTTGTTCCTGTTAACCTCTTGGCCTGACCTCTCACTCTGTCTCCTCCTGAAACGGCCAGGGGAATCACGCAGTTACATCAGGCACTCAAAATGGTTTTAGTTTTTCATGATATTGCATTTCATGTTATGGAACATGATCAAACAATTTGTGTCTACCCTTTTTGAACATCATTAAGAAAACTACTGCTGGAGGAGTAAATAGTGACTCCGTAAACTCATTCAAAGAGAAGTCCCTTTCACAGTCATTATGAAAATGTATTACTCGGTGAAGCATACCTCCGATATACTAGAATTGCCACAAGAAGCAATGGTACCAAGACTATTACCAGGACCACAGGAACGACAATCTGCACAATACTAACAGATTTAGAGGCATCACTTTTTCCTACTCCTACCCCTACAGCATGTGTATCAAAAAGAGAAGAACACCCATTCAATGTTAGTTATATTTAATTTATGAATACAGAGTCATTATCAAGCTGAGTGTCTATGTTTTTAGAAATGTTGGGTTTACACTGAAACTATAAAATACTTTCACAAGTTCATCATTGCTATTTCGACTCAAAATCGTAATTAAGTATTCATCTTGCCTCCAGTGACACAAATTTTTGCAACCTTGCTGACTGGTCCTTCTAAAATGACCTGTAAAAGTAAAATACAAAGAAAAAGTCTTAATATATTAATCAAAATTAACATTTTCAGTTTTTGTGGACGTTACAATAGCTGGCAAATGTAATCTTCCAGTTTAGGAAAAGTCGATTTCGTATTGTGTTTTATCACAGACCTTTCTTTCTCCCTTTATTGCGACACTGAGGACACTTTCGAAATTGCTGATCCTAACAGCATTCACGACGCTTGTCTTTTCGGAATAGTTTCGATAGAATTTGGTAGGAATGGGTAGCTAGGAATACTTGGCGGGTAGTTTTTGAAGTAGTATTTGAAGTTGTGGAGGGCCTCCCTCCTAGTGAGGCCAGGACTTACCCAGGAAACTTTGAAGGTTCAGAGCTGTTTTTTTTTTTCTGCCTTTTAGGTCTATTTCAATTCATGTTCCCATGCGGTTCCTAGAAGTCAACCTGTTGAAAAGTACCACAGGTGCGATAGGAGCACAATGCTTCTTGAGTAAAGGCTACGAACGGATAGATCTAGCACTGAGCAATCTGGCTTTCAGTCAGATTGCTCAGTGCTTGCTTTTTATCGAAGTTATTGCTCAGTCACTTGCTTTTTATCGAAGCTCCTACCTATCTCCATGTAAGTTCACTGGTAACTTTTCAGAAATTACTTACACCATTGTCATAAGTCATCGCTCTTTGGAACACAATGTAGTCCTCTCCGTTCTGGAGTTCTTTGTTTCTATACGCTCCATACGTTTTTCCATCGCCAACAGTGAATTCCCAAGACTTTTCATTCCTCGGAACATTTTCTATCTCAGCAGCAACATAAAAAGACAGGTTTCCTATCCCGGCTTTATTTGAATCCTTTAGTTTTGAAGCATAGTCAATCGGAAGATCTTCCACCCCATCAACAATATTTAGAACTATAACTTGATGGGAACTGAAAAGGAGGAGGTTGGAGTGTTTACAACGTCCATGGCACTGAATGCGAGTACACGAATCTTAAAAATAACATTTACGGATAAAACGTTGACTAAAAGAAAAACAGGTTAAGAAATTTGAGTCATAAATATTTCCTTTTTATCAAAATAAAACTTTGGAGTGGTAACTTTTTGGGGCAACAAAATACCAAATAATTGCAAGCAAAAATAAAGAACACGAAAGGGAAGATCAACACGGATGGGGACTATAAAACTCAAAAATCCAGGCGTTCCTTTAATGGTGGCGACGAGCATAAAGCTAAATGAGTACTATTTCAGTCAAGATCAAGGTTTGTTAGTCCCCCCCAAAAATGAGTAACTCACCTTATTGGGCCATTTCTTTGTTCTGCCTGCCATAGGTGAATCACAACAGTTGTAGTCGAAATACGTTTATTCGCCAGCAACAGTACAGCTGGAGAGATCGGGGCTAAAATGAAAAAAAAAAAAGTTGTAACAGGGTTGAAAGGGAATTTTCTCCTCAAAAATGTTTGTGTGCTGTTTATGATAACGTGCTCAAAATTGGAGCACAAAAAAAAAAGTCAAATAACCGATTCAAAATTAGCCTTGGTAAACTTACCAGACAATTAACTATGACAAAAATTGGACCAGTATTATATTTATCGTTTGTAAGAATTATAGGAATAACATGTAGGCTTACAAATAATTTTTTAAAAAAGCGTTAATATTCCTTATTCGTATATTTTTGGATACGCAGGATTGTTTGATGAGTTAATCAGTTTCAATGATCTATCAGTCTAAAATTCTGTCTTAACATTGATAAACAACTGCTCTTGTAAATCAAATTTTACCTCTCGTCTTTGTTTTGACGCTATCAGGAAATCCTTTGGGTTCTCCGAGTCCACATACAGAGCTTACCATAACCTGAAACTCGTAGATAGAACCTGGAACTAAACCTTTCATAGTGTAGGAAGTGGAATTGTCTACATCTTGGAGACCTTCCTCTCTAAAGCTTCCATTGTAAGGCTTTGTTCCGAGATACTTCACCTTATGAAACAAAGATATTTTCATTTAAAACTTCACATAGCTTTTAAACAGTCTATCTTGTTCAAAAAGAGAAAGTTGTCTCTAGTTTTGCATTCGGGAAATACGCCATGAAAAGACAAAGACAATCATCGACAGGAAAAAAAACGCGAAATGTAGAAGCGAAAATGTCACTCAAAAAAGAAGAGCTATCTGTTCCGTCTGTCTGGCCTGCTTATCCTTGAAAATTATCCAGCAAAAACTACAAAAAAGGCTCAACACATGATATCTGGCATTAAAAGTTAAGAAAGTGGAGTTACAGTTGTAAGTTGAAGGTTTGCGTTGTGCTCCTAAGACCAGAAAAGAATGCAAGTTCGCTAAAAGTAAATTTCCAACATAAAAATATTATTTCCCCTACCCGCCCTAAAACATCGTTTTATAGTTTTCGTTCGACTCACTCTATAGCTGAGGCCTTCTTTTGTCATGAGCTCTGGTTCTTTCCATTCCAGCGTCACTTGGGTTGCTCCAACATTTGTTGCATTTAACCCCCAAGGTGTTCCTGGGTCTATCAGGAAAGTGAGAATAGTAATAATACTTACGGTGAACATAAATTTCCCTAAGGAAGTTGAAAATTGCGTACAGGTGTCGCATAATTTAGTTCCATGCATGCCAAAACAGAGACCATGAAAGCATTGATTATTATTCAAGATTATTATGAATGAAAACGACCCCGCCAATCTACGCCTGTACGAAGCATTTTTCATTGGAAAGTACAAACCGACACTCAATTCCCGGGAAGAATGTAGTGAATTTGCAGACCTCCTATTTTAGCATCTCGTTTTAATGCTCTTTTACACCCTTTGTTTATACGCTCCATCATTAGAGCCTTTATTATGTTTCATTCACAGTTTATTCCCACAGCCTTCACACATAGTCACGTCTTTCACACAGTTCACCCCACACTCTTTTTACATATATATATATATATATGTAGCGCTGCCGGAATATTTTCTTATCCCTGATGATGCCGTTGATCAGCGAAAGCTCGGATTTATCAAACAATTTACTTTTTACAGCAGTGTAACGCTTCATTCGATTAATTTGTATATATTTCGAAAATGCTGCTGAAGGACAACATGAACAGATCTATGCGCGGTGTTTGAAAATGTCCCCAAACATGCGAGCTAAAAAAATTTAAATTCAAGTGTTTTCTTTCTAGCGTTCCAACGGTTTGCAAGGGAGCCAGTTTGAAATTGAAAGTCAAAAATGGACTCTTAACGTTTCCTTTTCAATTTTTTCGGTCGTAGTTGTTTTATTTCAAGACCACACTTGCACACATCTGTTGATCAGTTGATTCTAAAAGGTGGGTTCATTAACGAATAAAAAATACAAAAAGAGTAAGTCCAAGATGGCGGATGCCTGAAAAAATGTCAGCTGTTTTATGACAATCTCTTTATTTATGATGTAAGTGTTCTGATTTCCTTTTTGAGATATCCCTTTGTTTTGATGGGCCAATGTGATTACTGGCTTTGGTTTGACTAAATTCAATCGAAATATAATCCAACTGCTGTATATCGCACTACACACCTGATGTTCTTGGTAGTTTTACAGGTGGACCATATGGACCGGGTCCTACTTTGGTATAAGCTCGAACAGACACTTGGTATCGCGAACAAAGCAACAATCCACTCCATAAAATGAATGTGTTTGTTGTATTAACTGTATTGCTACTTAAAGACGATCTTTCCTGTTTTGTTCCCCGAGACAGCAATTCTTGTTTGACGCTATACAGAATAATGTCGCCATTGCTCTGTTCTCTTGTTAATGGTTCCCATGAAATGTTTAAGGAGGTCTTGTTGACATGAGCAGGTATTATACTAGCTGGACCACTACTAGGTTCTAGAAGAAAAAAGATTGAGTCAAAGTTAAAAGTCATGCCCCAACAAGACGTTTTTAGCAAGGGTCTAAGCATGTCATTTCGAGCCACTTGTCAATTTTTCTTCATAGATAATCACCTTCGTTCCTCTTATTTTAACTCCAATAACTTTTTTAATCAAACCAAACTTTTGTTTTGTGGTTGAATTAAAATTGAAATTAATTATTTCACTTCACATAAACCGACTGAAATAAGCGTACCGGCAACGTACATCTTGCTTCTCATTATCATCGCATCTTATCTATGCAGAAGATAAGATACGGGATACAGAATATTGCACTTACTATATTCCGGGACATAAATATTTAGAGAGGCATTTTTTCCAGGTTGTAATGTCTCAGCTCTGACGTTAAACCAATAAGAGACTCCACTAAACACATTAACTGTGTAGTTAAAGACATCTGGTCCAAAGGTCTCGCTGTGAATATCATATGCATCTTCACTGTGGTTGTAAAACACGGTGTAGTTCCTGATAACTCCATTTGGTTCTGAAGGTGCTTTCCAGGATAAAATCATCATTGGTCCCTGTAACGCAGTCGGTGTTTTAAGGTTATGACTGAGGGAGGAAGGAGGACTTGGTACTAAGGAAAAAGCTATAAGGAGAATTCAGAATTAACATTTAGTGCTTTAGGAATTACACTTAATTTGGATTGTAGTGTAAAACAATGATCACTTTAAACGTACAGAAATTCTCATAGAATACTGATTACCATGATGTTTTTATCATCTAGAAATGTTCTTACGACTTTCAAGGAACTCCTTGGTCCATCGCCAAGAGATGTGAAGGCTAACACTTAAAATTCATGATCTGTATCAGCTTGACTGAATGCTGCATCGTCGATGCGTATTTCGACTGTTGAGCACGTATCACCCAACAACAGTAGACAAGTTAGGGTTAATGTTAGGTTAGGGGAGGGGTGGGTGCGCAGTTGTTCAGATACTGACATTGATCCAAATTAATATACAGCAGTCAACTGATACCAAGTTACAATTTTCTTGACTAAGTTATAACGAATTTTAATGATCAGATCCAAGGGAATAATCAGGATTTCTACGTATAATATACAAAGTCAATATTATATTACTGCACCTGAACATTCCAACCCAACTTTACAATGATAGGCTCTTAAAAACCTACCAACAGTGGAAGTGAAACTGCCACAAACAATCAAGTTTCTCACCATCTTTCATTGTTCTCTCCACCACAACAGAACTTTTTGGTCCATCACCATGAGACGTAAAAGCCAACACTTGAAATTCATATTCCGTGTACTTATCCAGACCAGTAATAACTCCTGAAAAAGTTGTTCCATCATTGATAGTTACAACAGACATTGACCCCATAAACCCTTTCTTTTTGTAGAACAATTTGTATCCTACAATGATTCCATGTCTGGAATACACGGGAGGTAACTGCCAGGATGCTCTAATACTTGTAGAGGAGCTTGCAGATAAAGTCAAGTTACTGGGTGCTTGTGAGGGAACTGAAATAAAGACAGAATGATAATTGAATAATAGAAATAATAACGTTGATAATAATAATAATAATAATAATAATAATAATAATAATAATAATAATAACAAAGAAAAGTACTGTTAATGCTGTCGCATTAGATTTGTACAGCGGCATTTACTTTGAATTTTGTTACCAGTCTTAGCTCGGACAAGTGACACATATTTTCACTGTTCGAGACAAGGTTGTACCTCGGCCAACCTAAACGAATTTCAGGGCGTTAAATTTGCTTTAAGGATCTTATTGACAACGGTTTTACTCGTCCTATATAAACAGAAAGACCAAACGGAAACGGAGGGCGATGTAACAAGGAACCTAAGGAGTGATTAAAGGTACAAACAATTCAACGAGGCCGAGCGTTTTTAATCTTCAGGACAGTATTTATTACCGACGGTTACAAGTACATAGAAAGAAAATTAATAATAATAATGATAATAACAATAATAATAATAATAATAATAATAATAATAATAATAATAATAATATTTATCTTTTTGTATGCATACTAATAATCAAATTCAACCCGGCCTACTGTGCACTAAGCTTCGCTGTCCCAAAACTAACTGAAGGATGTAAACTTTCCATTTGTAGAACCCTTTAGATCACACTTCCACCACCTCCATGAATGGAAGTCATACTGGTTAAAGCTTTTTTGTGGAAAATGGCACTTATTTGTTCTGCCTAAAAATTTTTGCCCAAATGGAGTCAAACTATACTCAACAACCAAAGAGGCAAACTAATAAATTAACCATCCTGCCACAGCCCTAAAATTGCAGAATGTGAATATTGATTGATACCACATAAGACAATATACCTTTAGATATAAGTACTCCATACACCTCTACTCTCAAAGCTTTGTGACCAGAATAATTCACAGGCTGCAAACGGATGAACCTTGCCCTCACATCTTTGAGATTATGTTTGACGATTTCATTTCTTCCAGAATTGCCTCTGAAAATCTACAACAATTATACAGGAAAATTCATTACCTGGCCAGGGAATTCCGAATTAAATTGCACGAGAAAACCAATACCATGAAGTAATGAGTGCGATATCGGTTTACAAGTGCAATTTAATGCATAATTCATGAGTCAGGCAATGAATTTTCCTTGAATCGCACAATTGAATGAAAAAGGGAAAAAAGAAAACAGCAATAGAGCGTGAAACAAGAGATGAGAAACAATATCACTCAGCCTCGTTTCCAACTCGCAATTCCACACTAAATACTTCACTTCGTTAACCGATCAGAATGCCAGAATTTATCTAATTATGTGATTCTGTGAAAATATGAGATGATGATTTTATTGTAGATCAATTTCATTGTTGGTAGCATGGCAGATTAGAAGAATGCCAACATAACATCCCTCAGCGCTAACTAACAGCCAACTGTTAGTGCACGCTCTAGCTAGACAACATATGAGGCCACTGTGCTTTTAAAAAAGTATCCAGAAGCACTCCCTTTTTCCTGATTTATAAGGTCAGTTAATCCAATTTACATTACATTATATCTCACAAATAAAGTCTTCAGGCAACTTGCTACACATGCTAACTGGGATGTTTACCCTAAAACAGATACATGTATGTTCCTTACTTTTAGAGCCATGCATCTATGTCCACCCAAAATAGTATACTTGTTTCTATTTAAATCTCAAGCAGGACCATGAGGAGAGATGTATTTCAAAATTGTGACCTTCTATTACAGTCTAAGAACACATCAACCATTCCACAAGCTATCTCTAGGGTTCAGATTTCAGGGAGTTACGCCCTCACATTTAAAGTGCACCTAAACCCAAAAATATTTTTTGCTTAATGAAATAAGCGTATTTTTTGGAGTATTTCTGTGTAAAAATTTTTTTATCTGCTCAAATCTTCAATTTTCTGTGTCCAGTCAAAATACAGAAAATCGGCCGCCATCTTGCCCCATGACCGAGTTTAAAGAGGAATGGCTCCATAGCGGGTAATGTGACGTCAAATCGAGAACACGAAAGTGTGCCTTTCACACATTTTCACTTGTTTGGAAAGGTTGTAGTCGATATTGTCCGAAAATATGCCGACTAAGTGTGTTGTAGAAGGATGTAGCAACGTGCGAAATTTTCAAGAGGGTATCGCGCTTCATACATTCCTCATACAACACACCTAGTCGGCATATTTCGGACAACATGACAACAGCCGTCCCAAACAAGTGAAAATGTGTGAAAAGCAGACTTTCGTGTTCTCGATTTGACGTCACATTACCCACTAGAGCCATTCCTTTTTAAACTCGGTCGTGCGGCAATATGGCGGCCGATTTTCTGTATTTTGACAGGGCACAGAAAATGAAAGATTTGAGCAAATTAAAAAATTTTTGCACAGAAATACTCCAAAACATAAGCTTATTTCGTTAAGTGAAAAAAAGGTTTTGGGTTTAGGTGCACTTTAAAATCTCCCTTTAGCACACTTCCAAGAATATCTTGAACAGCTTTGAATTACATCTCTGCTGTAGCTTTTTAACCAACCTTGTCAACATTGTTTTCCTTGAAGGTCACAAAAGTGGAACCATCAGAGGATAGCTGTAACTTATACTCTGTTGTCCAATCATTAGAAGTTGACATCCCTTGAGTAGCTACAGCACAAATAAGAAACTCATACTGCAGATCAATTTGCAGATAATCATCAGGATGGTCATTTCTGCTGGTTAACCATCCCCCATATGCATTCAGTCGACCTTTAGAAGCTTCAAAACTGCTACTTGATGCTGAGAAGCTGGCATCAGGGAGTGTGTCATTGCTAGCCACACCAATGGCCTGCATTTGGCAAGCTGAAATCAGTCAAAATAAAATGAGGAACAGATTGATTTATAAAGCATGCAGACATATACAACACATGAGAAGTAGACAGTAAACCTGCCAATCCAAAACTAATTTGCATTTGTATAAGATTCAGTAAAAATAAAATCATCTCACGTATGATCCAATGGTTTTCATTAAAATGAATAATTAGGTGTACATGTATCAAAGTAATTTTTTTCACTTTCTAGTGGAGTGACCAGACTAACTAGATAGATGACATCTAGCTATCTTCAACATTGTATCAACACTTCCCACTTCACAGAAAGTTTGAAAACAATTCGCTTAAATTTTACCTGCAAGTACTGCAGGAGAGTAAACTGATTGAGGAAAATGGCAGTAAGATTGAGCCAACAAGGAGTTTGAGTCTCCCAAGTTCAAATCATTTTTACTGTTTCAACCATAACAACAGAGCTCATCACCCTTACAAAAAAAGATAACCTTGAAGTATACTTTAAGTATACTATAAGTATACTGCATCAATAATAGTTAAACTGCAATCATACTTCAACAATACTTCAATAGTACTGCACTTACATAAGTACAACTGCAGTACTATTTTTGAAGTACACTTAAAGTATACTGCTCAAGGTAAATCATTTTCTTTGTTGTTGATGTAGAGTACAAGTATACTTAAAATGTCTCACACAAATGTAAATCATGTTCAGGTCTGATTAAGTAGGAAATAACTATACTGAAAAGGTACTTATGCCTCAGTTGATAATGATCATTGATTACTTTAAACGTGCAGTCATGTTCCGAATGCCCAAGATCATAAAGGCAATGCATATAGAAAAAAACCTATGAGCTAGTGTACATTAGTATTATAAATAGGATTCAATTAAAAAATATCATATCAGGGCTATCTAATGATTGTTTGGTTTTCATCTAAATATTTAATCAGGTGCATTAATTTAAGAATTTTTTTTCAGTCCCTAACACCAGACTTTCACCACACGTGCTCAACGTTGTGTCTACGTTTTCCAATTCACATAAAAGGCTTGAAAAAGAATTTCACTTAAATTGCACTTCCATGTACTGCAGTATAACTATATATCACCTAACTATTTTAGAGTGAAGGATAGAACCTTATGAGAACCTATGGCATAAAAGGGTTTCATGTGCATTCGCAACTACAGCAGAATTAAATTAAGCCCTCTAACTAATTGGAAAACAAATCAAGAATTGATTTGAAGTAGTGGGGCAAATTAATATTCTCCAAACTTTAATAGTAGATGCAGAAAAAGAAAAAATTGAGGAAAAATTGGCAGTAAGATTGAGCTTGTGCAGTGAGTTTGATTTTAACAAGTTCAAATCATATGTGCAGGCTCAACCATAACAACAGAACTCATCAGTCATGTTCAGAAAATGCCAAGATCCTAAAGGCAACGCACATATATGGAAAAAACCTATGAATTAGTGTACATTAGTATTATAACTCCTTAATGTAATACCTTGAGACTTCAAACAGTGTGAATTTGTCAAACATATAATATAGTTTATATGAGATGTGTTACCTCTCCTTTCAGAATAAACTTCTACCTCACAAATTGTGAGGTTTTTAGCGTCAGTTCTTAATTTTCTTATTGTCACATATCTTCCAAATAGAACAGGACGACAGAAAAAGGATACACCTTTTCCTTGTGGTAGACTATAACTCTGCTTATCTCTGCACTTAGGATAGGTAGTTCCTCCATTATCAGGTACTGTGCCTATATGGGGAATCAAGACACAATTTAAGCTTTAGCAGGAAAAGTAATGAAGAACTTGTTTACATCTACTATCGTTGTACAATGGTACGAGAGAGTCACATTAAGCCAGACAGCTAACACTACTGGAGATCACAACAAGCTTGAGTGTAGGACATTGCTTATCCTTCTGGCCCTGTTGTTCCAAGGCTGCATGGATAATGCTATCCACTGGATAAATTTCATCCACCTAGTACACAACACAGTACATTAATTTTTGTTGACATTTTCCCCCCGATAGTAATTTATCAGCTAAAATAGCATTTATGTCACCCCTTTAAGCAACTGGGTCCTGGTTTTCATGGAAACATAACAGAAAGAAGAACTAGTCCGTTATAGCTATCGTTTTTATGTTTAGGGAAAAGAAGAATGCAATGCAATGCAAAGCAAGGGCAAGAAACTGGACGTTCAGAACCAGAGTCCAGCTTCTATTATTCCAGCACATCTGGCTCATGAAGCTGAAGGACAGTGATAATTCATTGCGATGCATTATATTGTATTGTATTGTAATCTTTATTTAGACACGATCAATTCATCAGCCTATAAAAATACATATCACATATGCTAAGATATTTAAAATTAAAACTACATACTATAACACTAAAGCTGTTTTCCGTGAATGCCTTGCGTTAAACTTAAAGAATGTCATTGATCTTACGTTTAAATAACCCCAGAGACTCTGTTTTCTATCATTTTCTAATGACACTCTGAATATATAGATATAGATAAAGTTGATTAAAACCTATCAGTTGAAATTTGTAGACAGTTTGAAGTCTTTAACACATTGCCAAAATTATGAGACAGGATTGCTTAATGTAGGGTGCCCCCCAGTTTAGAAACAAAGTTTCAAAAAGTCATCTAACCTACCCACTCTGATCTCAAAATGCCACACCTCTGCTTGACTGACTAAGTATACTTCTGAAACTGGTTCAACTTGTCCCAGGTCAACTCTCCACCAAGGGTTGTGTTCTCCATCAATGAGGGTACAGCTTCCATTAACCCAGTTTGGGTTACTTATTCCATCAACTGCCCTGCTACTTACACTACCATGCTCTTCACTACTTTGACTTGTCTGTTTTCTAAATGCAAGATTATCTGAAATGACACATGCAATTATATCAATCAGCATCTGGTCACATTAAGAATGTGATCAAAAAAGAGTTTGGAACTAAGGCTCTAACTTAACTTTATCAAAAACTTTCAAAACTCTGCTACAAATATCTTGACTGTATTTGGTGACATGTACCTCGCAAATAGATTTCCACTTCACACAGTTGAAGAGACTGCTTCTTTATTGTTGATATCTCTACATATCTGCCAGTTGTCAGTGGGTTGGTAAAACAAACAGCTGATGCTGTGAAGCTAACAAAACTGTAGAGTCCTTTACACTGAGTGTTGTTTGCTATTTGTTGGTTGTTACCTGATATTACAAAAAAGAGACTATTTCAAAGGAAAATAAAATTTTGTTTGCATGTGCATATAAATGTAATTATCTAACTGGACCACTAAAAAAAAACAGAATATATATATATATATATATATATATATATATAATATATATATATCTAACATTGATTCGTTTGAAGCAACTTATAATGAAATTATGTGTAAAGGATTAATGATCATAATAATAATAATAACATTAATTTTTATATTGCGCGCTTTCCATGAAATGATCAAGCACGCATTACATCTCAATAATAATTATTAAAAATATACTATAATAAAATTGAAGCATACAACATATGTTAAGATACTAGCAACTAGCTGTCATCATAAAATTTTAATATAAAAATTAATAAAAAGCTTCCTTAAAGAGGTGCATTTTCAGGTGGCACTTAAAAATCCCTAGATCTGTGATAGAAAGAATCTCATGCAGTCGTGCATTTTAAGGGATTCAAATATCTCAATTCAGCAGCAACAGAAACATCAACTGATAAAGCAACATTAAACTCCCTTTAAAACATTTCTGCCAACATTCACATACACATACATATTTGTGTATGACAAAATTCTACATATCTAACAATGGTTTTTCAACCTTGCACACTGGAACTGCCCTAATTTAATACTTTTATTGTACCTTTTATCTGTAGCTTATCATATCTTGAATACATGAATGGTATAGTGACTGCTCACCCAATGTAATTTTATAGTTTTCACTTCTGGCCAACACTGCGGTATGCGTTGAAAATCTGTTGACTATGAATATGTCAGAGACTGCCACCTTATCTGAACCCAGGTCAACTCTCCACCAGCTTGGATTGCCTTCCTGAGTATGTGCACAGCTTCCATTTCTAAACTCCGTATTAGAATTACCATCCACTGCTTTCTCTGACACACCTGACACATTCAACTGAGTATTGTTAAATGTTGAAGACTGAAGGGTGGCCTTCCCAAGTGCAACATTTACTGTGTAAGGATAGAAAAGAAATAAATATCAAACGAGATTTGGGTTTTGTATTATTAGCAAGCTACAATAAACTTATGTTAGAGTAAATTGACTCCAAGTGAGAAAAGTAAGACCATATTATAGTCTGAACCTCCCAAAGTGCGGAAAACAAAAGTTGAATTCACGGAAAACGTGGCAATTTACTAACGTTTACCCGTGTTTTGCCTGCGGAAAATCCGACGTTTTCTGTGCGTTTTCACACAGGTGAATCCTATTATTCGGTAGTTTTTCTTTGTGGTAAATGCAGGTAGACGATTCATTTTCCGGCATTAACCATTCGGTTAACGCACTGCAAACAGCGTGTTTTCCTTTTGTTCATTGACATTTTCCAAGTGAACAACAACGTATTCATCAGAGTAAATATACACATTTTCCAGGAAGGTTAATGTGTGTAAATGCGGGAAAACAAAATGTTTTCCAGAGTTTGCAGTTCGTATAATGCATAGAAAATGCTGTTTTCTTCTGTTCACAACCATTTTTTGCCCGGAGAATGAAATGTTCACAAGAATTATCCAGTCGAAAGCATGCATTTTCCAACGTTTTTCCGCGATAGCGAATCCGAGAAAATTCGTAGAAACACATTTTGCAGTGTTTGACCTTTCATTGTTGTTCGGTTAACTTATGAAAAACAACATGTCTTCTGCCATTTACAGCTGTTTTGCGCATTCGAAGGTTTCATGCATTCCCCGGTATTTTCTGCAAAGGTAAATTCGTGCGAGGGATGAATTTTCTCACGTTTACAGCCGCTCGGTTAACAACGTTCATCAAATTTTCACTTCCTAGACTCGAACTCTACTGCAGGTTCTAAGGCATTTTGTCTTATTTCCCTCTCCCAGACAGGATAAGCACTCCTTTAATAATTATTGTCAAGTTTATTAATGCACAATGACATTAGTGGTACAATTTATTAAGAGTCCGAAATGGAGCCTGATAACAATCATGTTTCTTAGCCTTACTTTACACATGTCTCTGTCTAAAGCCAAAAAGAGGCAAAACTTAACCGTTCCAGTACAATTCATACAATAAAATTGGAAGGATGACTGTCTGAAAAATTATGTGTGGGTCAATATATACAAACTATTACCAGAAAACTGATCTCAAGATACATGTTTAAATTTCTAAACTTCTATTATAAGCATTTTGCAAAAATGAGTGTCAAGTGTTTGAAGAAAAAATAATTAGTTGAACTTCATGTGCCGAGGGAATCAAGGCAACATGCTGAGAATGTCACCTTACATTTCATCTTATGCCTGCATTAAATCTATTTGAAACACTTCTGATGTTTGAAATTGAGACACTACTCAATCTGATGGAGAACAAGAAAACTATAAAAGAGAAAATGAAAATTGTACCTTCCTCTAAAATAGCAGATCTGTCCAGGATTTTGGGCTCTTTAAAATGAGCATGGTAATTGTCCAAACTGATAAAAGTTCACTCAAATGCACAATTCACTCAAATATGAAGTAGTGTGATAATGTTCAAAAATTCCTTCATACATGTGAATTATTTTCTAAAAATACCTGCATTCAATCCTGAACCTAAGTGCCAAAGAGTGGTCAAGGAAGGGAAAATTCTAGAAACTGAATTCACTTTCCACTGACAATAACTTAAATGTAGACTGCTCAATAACTTAAATTGCTCAAAATATTACATGTTAGACATGTATGTGTTTACAGTCTTTACACTCTCTTGTAATTGACCATGATTGTACAGAAGTCTCACTCTAAATTTGCCAAATGGGGTGGTTTTTTGTGAAAAAACTGAAATCAGCAAAGTGTCAAATTAAAAGCTTAATTCAGAGAGAATAAAAGAATGGAGATGACAGACCTACATTATCTGTATCATTGGGTAAAAATATAGCAAGTTTATAGGAGATGGTCCCTAGAAGAGAGTTGAGTGACTGTATACTAAAATTACAATTAGATTAAAAAAGTGGTGACCCAGTGCAATTTTTCTGGGATCTCTCCACTATTTCTATGACTTGGTCTACCAACCCTTCTTTTCACTGACTGCCTCTTTTGCTGATTCATCATGGAAGACTTATACCTCTGGTCTAGTACATGGAAGAAGTTGGTAACTTCTTCCGTCCTCCAGGTAAGGAGCCTTGTCACCATTGATGTGGGATCTTCTTCATCAGACTCATCTGAGGAGACAAGACTAGGATGCAGGGGCCTCAAAAATTGCTTCTCTCTTCTCTTCTTCACTTGCCACTGAGTCTCTTATCAAGTTTCTAAAAGGGAAAATGTGTAAGAAGTTTTCATATTACTGAATGGTGAGCAACTCCTACAATAAAACAATTAAAAATCCCTTGATTGAACCTCAGTGTCACTGGTTTGAGTTGTTCTTGGCATAAAAAGTTTTTTATCACCAGATCTACAGTGTAACTTGAACCTTAACCAGTTTTTAGATCAAACTTAAATTCCAACCTTTTGAAATTTACTCAAACATACAAGCTGATAAGATATTTAAGTTTTAAAAGAATCAAACAACTTTTTTTACCCTTTTAATTCTCTGGTGCCTCTTTTGCTCCTTCTGATAATGCTCGTAGGTACCATTTTCTTCCTGTCGTCTTTGTTTCTTTGACGATGTAAAGTTTTGAGAAATAGCATCTGAAAGGAAAGGTATAGGTATGCCAAGATCAGTTATATAAACAAGATTGTCAGTTTTCAGGGCTGTAGTGAGCAAGGGACAAGACGGGGCACTTGCCTCATCTAAAATCAATCCAAAGTTAAAGACAAATTGTGTTTATTTGGCCAAACAATCCACGTTTGAACATACCTAGAATTCTTCTTTCGGTACAAAGAGAAGCATTTTGAATCTGCTCTATTTCTTTGACCTCTTTCAAGATGGTGGCTAATACAGCTTGGTTTGGTGGTTCATTCTCTCTGTGAGAAATTCAAATAATTGCATCCATTGATAATATGACAATCAAACTGAGAAAGATAACTTTCAAGTTAATTAAAACAGGATAAAACGGAGTTCTTGTGCTCGAGTATAAAGTGCAAATTAAAGAATTCTTTGTTCCAGATGTTTGGGCTTAGCCATTTAACAGTGGAAGTCTGATCAGTACGTGATGTTTTGTTGAGAAAGTTGCTCTCTATTTCTCATGGCCCAGGAATCTTTCTCAACAACATATCTTTTGAATTCCACTGATTAAGAGTTAAGCCCCAAATGTCTAGAACAAACTACACAATCACCCAGCTAGCTCACCATCAAATAATTCTTTGAGCGGCAAAGGATTGACATCACAAGCAAAAAAACCTTTATGTCTACTTTTCAACAATTTTTTGTCAGTGTTCCATGCAAGGTCCAACTGTTCCATCTTTGAATGAATATAGTGCTGTGAACGATACCAGTGCATTAGTATTAAAAAGTGCGGGTCCCATTTTGTTTCCAAACTAACTAATTAAGAAATGATAGCGCCTTTCAAACAGGACAGAAGCGGTCTTTCAAACATATCTACAGGCGGTTGTGCGACAAGACAAACAATAGGTGTGAGAAATAAAAAATTTGTATGGCGCGCATTTTAAAACCGGCTCTCGAGTTTGGTTGGCAAGCCGCAAAATTTTTTGAAACAAGTCCTCATAATTATTAATCTAATCTGCGTAAGAAACATGCACTAAGGACAACGTATATGTTGTCTATTAAGATTACTCACCGAGAGATAAGGATGGCGGGCGATTTTTCTTTTCTTTGAAGAATTTGGTGGCGTTAGCATTCCTAAAGCGCTTCCCTCTGCGATTGAAGGACAGTCCACAACTTTTTCTTCTAAAGCTGCAATCTTCTCCTCCTAGGCTTTGAAACTGCTCTCGAGCCGCGACTCGATACTCTGCAGCTTGTTAAGGATGGCATCGGTAATATCTGTCTGGTTTCCCTCGACGATTTGAAGTGAATCGTTTACTTGTCTCAACTGCGCTATGACTAACGATTGATCCGTTGTGTCCAATTTCTTTTGAACTTCAGTCAGTTTCATTAAAACAACGCGGAATTTTGAAGGACTGGCGTTTCCGATGCTAGAACTTGCCATTTCTGATCGAAAGTTCGACGACAGATGGGCACACACATTTCTACCGTCGAGTAAGATACTTGTTGAGCACTTCGAGGTCCCCCAAGTTGCTATCAAAGCAAGGTTATTTGATTGGTCAATTCCCAAGGTCCAGTTCTATGATTAGATCTGATTGGACAATTCATCGCGGTCGGGCCCGCAGGTGCCAACAGATTCAACGGCTTTGTTGTCGGGCGCTGGTATTTTGGATCAGCGGTTTGTTAGTTTGGCGCAGAAATCGACGCCGAATTCACCAGGGTCGGGTTGTTCAAAGGTCGGTTACGAAAACCCAGGGTTAGCGTAAAATTTTATTTCAAATCTGAAAGCTTTAAAAGAAAATTCACTTAAATTCCATTTTTCTATATTTTAATGATAGAATGCTCTAAAAGTAATAATGAAAATTATCCCAGAATGGCCTTTGAATAGAGAAATATAGAAATCGGGATTTACATTTAACCCTGGGTTAGCGCTAATCGGCCTTCGAACGACTGGGCCCAGATCGATAGAAGTTTTTCATGAAAGCATTGCTTTACATTTAATAAAATGAGGAAAATAAGTTCGCCCAGTTCACCTCGAAAGTGTAAGAGAAGAAATCGACGTCGTATTCATTGCTCCCGTTGTGGAAGTAATTACTCTTATCCAGGGTCCAGATCTCATGTTTGTTCAAAAACTATAAGTGCTCAAAGTCAAACGAGAATTGAAGAAGAACAAGTTTCCGACTTGGATTTGAATGCTACATCGGAAGAAGAGACTGGATTTGATTGTTTGCATAATAACTCGGACACCGAAGAAGAAAACATGGCTCCGACGAGGTGTGATGAGAATCCTGATGCGGAACCATTGCTGTCTGCAGATTTGCGGAGGAGACTGAAAGATCGATTGAGGAAGCGATTTAACGAGGAAGACTTGGATTATTTTGACGATGATAGCAGTGATGAAACTAGGGTGCCACTGATTGCAGTGGTGAAGTCCATGCACATGGTCATGATTCTTCTAATTCCGTCAATGAGGACTGGGGTGATTCTCAAGGAAGCAATGTTCTTATTTTTCTGGCAGTCTGGATTTTCTGTTACAGATTCAGCTATGGAGATGTTACTTAAATTTCTTACTCGTTTCTTCTGGCTAGTTGGAACATTTAATGAAGACAGTTTTATTTCTGCACTGGCAAAGCATTTGCCAAACACTTTGAACAAGCTCAGGAAACATCTTGGGCTTTTGAACAATAATGATTTTGTCAAGTATGTCGTCTGTCCAAAGTGCAAGACCTTGTATGGCTACAACGACTGTGTCAAGAATCGTTTTGGGAGACAAGTGTCAGCTCGCTGTACCTTTGTTCCCTGGTTTAGGCACCCCCATGGGTCAAGAAGAGGTGAGTCAACACCCAAAGTAACTTGGTATAACTTTACACAATAACTTAAATTATTATTCATTAAAAATAGTTTCATTTCTGAGTGGTTTACGAGGCAACAACAATTCAAATTAACCAGCCAGCAATGATCCCCACTCCCCTTCAGAATTACTTGTTAAATTCCTTGGGTGTGTATGGATATTACCAGGAACCACTCAATTAGAGTCACATGTAGATTCGATCAAGCAGATGAAAAATAATAATATAAACTTCAAAGACACTTTAAATTACTAATATAGTTTGCAAATCTACTTGTACCTAAACTATTGGAAGGACATGGTGGCATCCTTTTACTCAATTGGCTTTTAACTTTATATATATTTTTTTTACTCAGGACCTTGTGATGAAGTACTCCTGAAGACTGTTCGCACTGGAACAAAGACTCTTTTGTACCCAAGGATGGTCTATCCATACAACTCTGTTATAAAGTCTTTGCAAAAACTGCTCGGGAGACCTGGATTTTGGGACAAGTGTCAAGAGTAGAGAAAGCAGGCGTTACCTAACAATGTCAAAACTGACATATACCAAGGAAATGTATGGAAGGAACTATCATCGACTGGTTTTCTTTCCAATGTCAACAGCCTAGCTGTTATGCTAAATGTTGACTGGTTTAGGCCACATAAACATTCTCCTGGATCTGTGGGAGTAATTTATGTAGTGTTGCTCAGTCTGCCTCATTATGAGAGGTACAAACTGGAAATATTATTGTCGTGGGTATTTTACCTGGACCCTCAGAATTTAAACTAACAGCTAACACTTTTCTAGAACCACTTGTCAAGGAATTGCAGACGCTCTGGGCTTGTAAATTTCGTTTCATTGTTTGTGGAAGTTTCTGCAAGCGGCTTATCAAAGTTGGTCTGATCTGTGTTTCATCAGACATCCCAGCCACTAGAAAAATTGGTGGGTTTCTTGGTCACATGGCATCTCAAGGATGTTCCTGTTGCAAGAAAAACTTTATGTCTGGAGAGGGGCTTGATTTCAGTGGTTTTGATAGAGAAAACTGGAAACCTAGAAACTCTTCAGAACACAAGAGAGCAGCAAAGCGTACACTGGACGAAACCAGCCCTTCCACACAACAAAGACTCTGTTCTGAGTTAGGAGCCAGGTACTCAGTTTTACAAGAGCTAGAGTACTTTGACTGTATACGATAATTTGTGGTGGACCCAATGCATAATCTTTATCTTGGAACGCCTAAACACATGATGAAGAATGTGTGGTTGAAAGAAAACAACGAATTCCTTAGTGATGAGGACTTTCAAAGAAACCAAGAGCTGGTAGATTCTATGACAGTTCTTCAAGATATTGGTCATATACCTGGAAAGATTTCATCAAGTTTCTCAGTATTCACAGCAGATCAATAGAAAAATTGGACATTAGTGTATTCATTGTTTGCTCTCAAAGTAATTCTACCTGAAGAGCACCTGCAGTGTTGGTGTTTCTTTTTCCTTGCCTGCAAGACTCTAGGTAAGAGAGTTCTGACTGGCAATGATAGTGAAATTGGAGACAAGTATCTGATGCAATATTGCAAAACATTTAAGACATTGTATGGAAAAGATCTTGTCACTCCTAACATGCTTCTACATGGCCATTTAAAGGAGTGCTTACCGGATTATGGTCCATTTCATTCCATCAGGTGTTTCAGTTTTGAAAAGTTTAATGGTATTCTGGGTTCTTATCACACAAATAATTGTTCCAGTGAAATTCAGCTAATGAGAAAGTTTTTGATGCAAACTAAGGTGAAAGACTTCAGCTACCCTGAGATGTATCATGATTCGTTTATGGAGTTTTTTTGACACTTACCAGAGTTCAAGGTCAGTCAAAGTTACTCAGGAGCCAATAGAACAATACTTAAGTCTTGAAGAGCACAGAGATGTATCAGTTCAACATTTAAATTGTTGTGACTGGACTGCTGGAAAGAATTGTATTTTTCCAATGTCAACACCAAAAGACAGAGCTCTAGACAGTGAAGATTTGAGTGTGCTGGGACCAGTTTACCAAGAGCTTTTGGGATTGGATGATAGAACTATCATTGTCATGCCCTACACTATCACAAAAATCAAAGCTGTAAAAGCCGGGTCTGTGAGCTATGGTTCACTGCAATGCCAGACGTCAAGGAATGCTACTGTTCTAGCTATCTGGGCAGGACCTGATGGGTCAGTTGCTTGTGCCACAGGATGCAATGATACCAGACCAGGACAAGTGTTAAAATTCTTCCGCCATTGTTTTAAAGTGAAATCAAAGTCAGCTGATTCACCTGACAAAAGATATGAATTTAACTTGCTCATGTGAACTGGTTTTTTAAACACCCTGAACGATATGTATATGGACTTCCTGTTGAACTCTGGTGTAACATATTTGACTTATTTGGACCAGCATGTTTCATTCCAATTCAGAGAATTAAGTCAGTTTGTGTATCGGGAGAAACAACTCTTGCGATAACAAACTAAAAACAGTTGAACCTTGCTAATTATTATGATCATCAGTGTAGAAATCTTTTTCAAAGTTAAAAGTATTCACATATTCATTTCATGAGTTTGAGTTAGGAGTCTAAGTTGAGATTGGAAGTTTGAGTTTGCGTTCACCTAGTTTCACCCTAGTTTCCTTGTGGTTAGCTTTCATTTGTTGATAAGAGGTACACTATGGGTGATCAACTGGGAATATGCTTCCCTGTGGTGTGGGCTTTTCTTTTCCTTTCCTTTTTCTTTTTTCCATCCTCAATCATGAAATTTGTGACTTTTCAGGTCCTTCCATTCTTTCGAACTCGATGTTTAAACAAGAACTTAAAATTTTAACTAGAGATCAAAATTTCAATTCTAACTCAAACTCCAAATTTCATACTCAAACTGGAATTTTTTTAACTCAAACTCAAAATTTCTATCAAATAATCCAACCAGCTAAATGCCTCAAATGACCCAAGGAGCTCAAATGTCTGAATTGCCTCAAATAATCCAGCCAGCTGAAATGACTGAATTGCCTCAGATAACCTAAGCAGGTCAAATGATTGAATTTCTTCAAATGAACCAATCAGTCAATTAATGCTAATTTCCTTAAATGACCCAACCAGCTCAAATGATTGAATTGCCTCTAATGAACCAATCAGTCAATTAAAGCTAATTTCCTTAAATGACCCAACCAGCTCAATTGCCTCAAACTACCCAACTAACTCAATTGCCTTAAATGACCCAACCAACCCAATTGCCTTAAATAACCCAACCCAATTGCCTCAAATGACCCAAGGAGCTCAAATGAGTGAATTGCCTCAAATGACCAAACCAGCACAATTGACTGAGTTGCCTCAAATGACCAAACCAACTCAAATGACTGAGTTGCCTCAAATGACCAAACCAGCTCAAATGACTGAGTTGCCTCCGATGACCCAACCAGCTCAAATGAATGAATTGCCTCGAATGACCAAACCAGCTCAAATGACTGAGTTGCCTCAAATGACCCAACCAACTCAAATGACTGAGTTGCCTCAAATGACCAAACCAGCTCAAATGACTGAGTTGCCTCCGATGACCCAACCAGCTCAAATGAATGAATTGCCTCAAATGACCAAACCAGCTCAAATGACTGAGTTGCCTCAAATGACCCAACCAGCTCAAATGAGTGAATTGCCTCAGATGACCACATACCGAAGCAGCTCAAATGATTGAATTGCCTCAAATGAACCAATCAGTCAAAGCGAATTTCCTTAAATGAACCAACCAATCCAAATGACTTAATTGACTCAAAGGATCCATCAGTGCTAGCGAGCCGACAGCCTCATTTGACCTGACCGGCTCAAATGACTGAATTGTCTCAAATGATCAAGCCAGCTAAAATGAGTGAATTGCCTCAAAGGACCAAATTGGTTCCAGTGATCTGTTTCAGAGAACTCAATCATTTCAAAGGACCTTTACTTTCTGAAACAGCAGAACCTAACATGTGGGCATCGGCGAAAATTACCCAATTAGTGCAAGTGACCCAGCTGTCTGAAATGACCCAATCCACTTAATGACCCAATAAGCCTAATTTCTTTAAACGATCCAAATGACTGAGTTTCCTCAAATCACCCAATCATGGTCAATAATCTGAGGAGCCCCGGTTCAAATCCACCCCGGCTGCAGATTTGGATACCCATCAAAACCTAGTGAAAACATCGTTCCTTACATTCATGGGCGAAAGCGCTGAAGGTTAAGGTTTATGGTTAGGGTTAGGGCTATATGATACAAACAACGCTTAACCTATTGACGTCCAGTGGGCCCGTAAGTGCCCATGTGGACCCACACCCTTTCTACGCCTTGTGATGTCATCACTTTTAACCCTGGAGCACGACTTTGAGCACGTACTTAAACAGGTTGAAAATATCTTACAAACGATACCAGAATGAGCGCAATCGAGTGAAGGAGATGTAACTTTGACCTGAAAATCTGCACGAAAATCTTGTTCCATTACCTACCTACCTTTCTGAGCATGTGGTTTGAAAATAATGAGTAGTTTCTTAAAAAAAATCTCTACGTCAAAATGAAGCCTACCTAGTTTCCAGCAAGTGAGGAGAAACTTCAGGCTTGAATTCACTAGCGGGTTTTAAGAGGGCAGTTAGAGGAATGGATTTGAATGGATTTGAAAATGTTAATGGACGATGGTGGCTGTGTGGGCTGCTTGGTTTGCAGTGCATGATTCTTAGTTATATCTTAATTAGGGTCAGACTATTCCTCCCCCCCCCCCACGTCTTTGCAGTGCATGATTCTTAGTTATATCTTAGTTAGGCTCAGACTATTCCTCCCCCCCCCCCGCCCCACGTCTTAAGGTCCCTCTAGCCTAATTCTGCTGACCACAAATTTTATGCTATTTATTCGTATATTTTAAGCTATTTAATCGTATATTAATACTTATTTATTTATTATTTTATCTAAATTATCTTGTTGTGTCCTTACTTAGTGGTTTTATTACTGCTATTTTATAATTGACACATGAATAAAAGTTCATCATCATCATCAGGCAAGGAAAGGGGAAAAAAAGGGCAGGAGAAAGAGAGAAAAGTAAGAGTCGTAAGTGGGGTATTACTTTTCAACCCAAAAACTCTCTTGAAATTTTGCTTTCTGCGCGTGCCCGAGATTTTCAGGCCGCCATTTTGCATTTGGATCGAAAGGTCGTCGAGTGTACAGGCTGTCAATGGGTTTGTGGTAAGTTTGAGCTTTTAAAACCACAACAGTGACCCAAAATCTGCTCGACTAGCTTCAAAACACAGTTTTTCACAAAAGCTGCGGCTATTAATGGGTTAAAGGGAAGTTTGGTAGGAAAGTTTAAATCTGCGAGGGGGTGTTTACATCTGTTGGCGGACTTGCACCGGGGATTTAAATCCTCGAGGGGACCAAGTCCGCTATGCTCTAGAAAACGAGCTCTACTTCAGCGTTTCCCTTTGAGCAAGAAAACAATAGACGAAGATCATGTTTTCTTGACGTTAACCGTTAGTAATTCTAAGTGAAAACGCTTGGAAATCGCAGCGCTCTTGTCCTTACGAAAACTACAAAAAGCTATAGGAAAACAAATGAATAAAGGCTGATAAATTCTAAAGAAACTGTTTGGGGCTGCGTCGGTGGGGGTAGCGAAATATTACAGGAAAACAATGCAAGCTGTTGACAAGTGTTTGATAGAGCATGAAAGCAAGAGACGAACAACAATGATCTTTATTGCTTAATCACGGGCATGAATAATTCTGAGAGAACAGCATCGTTCGCTTGCTCGGGAAAATTAGAGAAAGACTTTTGGTTGAACAAGCTATACACTGGCGTTTTCATTGGGCAGGAAAAAAATCGACGAAGATCATGTTTTCATGCTATTAGTAATTCTCTAGGAATACGCTTAGAAAATGCAACGATCGTACGCACGGGAAAACTAGAGGAAAACGTTCAGGAAGTCAAGCTAGCGCTAACGTTTTTGTAGAGCAGGAAAACAATCGGCGAACTTCTTGTTTTTATGGCATTTACTGTTCGCAATTCTGCAGGAAAACGCTCGAAAAACTCAGCTTTCGCGCGCTCGGGAAAAGTATTGAATAACGTTCAGGAAAACGAGCTAGAAACTAGCGTTTTCGAGGAGCAGGAAAACAATTGACAGACATCATGTTTTTATGGCATTCACCGTTGGTTATTTTGTGGGAAAACGTTTGGAATATGCTGCGTTCGCTCGCACGGGAAAACCATAGTAAAATGTTCAGGAAAACAAGCTATACATTAGCGCTTTCGTGGAACAGGAAAACAATCGACAAACATCCTGTTTTCATAGCATTTACCGTTGGTTATTTTGTGGAAAACGCTTGGAAAATGCTGCGTTCGCACGCACGGGAAAACTGTAGGAAAACGTTCAGGAGAACAGGCTAAAGATTGGAGTTTACCTGGTGCTGGATAACTTGAGATGAACTTCAAGTTTTTCCGGAGTTTTACCGAGGGTGGGCGGTGAATTTTCCGTACGTTTTCAGATATCGGAAAACGTTAGTTTAACGTTGAATTTCTCAGACATTCACAATTTCGTAAAATTAACAGTGAACGACGGTTTTTTCGCCGTGGTGCTGATAGGATTTGTGCACAGCTTGCGCATCAGTTGATAGTGTCAAAGCTAATTTTCCTAAAAGGATAATTTTGACTATGAAACTTTCTGTACAATGCAATGATCTCCCTTTTTTAGTGACTTTAGTTTGAATAAACCCTTTGTTGGAAAATAGTCTGCAATCTTTACTCCTGATACTACATATACAATGTATGCGATTTCACTTTATCATAAAAGTAAGCAGGTGGGGTACGACATCTGTCACCATTTAACTTACAGTTTGTGTAAACATTTTTCCATTTTTGTTAAACATTTTAGGAACAATAAAAGGGATTGAACTGAGAGTACAAAGAAAACATCCAACTTTGCGTGGTTCATTATTTTTCAAGTATGGTTTTATATCGTCACATCAAAATACATCTAGCTTTGGATTCCATGTTCTCTGTGTGTATCTATTTTTGATCCTTAAATCACTTCCATACTCCAACTTGATTAACCCATTACTTACCGAGGCCATTTATGAAATGCCTGATTCCTTTCAATAGTGATCATAAAGAATGCAAAGGCTGTGTCATGAAAAGAACATTTCATCTTAATGCAACTTATTTCAAAAGAGAGGTTTTGCACTTCCTATCATTTTGTATTTGAAGTTTTACAAATAACTATGAATAAAAACGTTTCTAAATTTGACTACTGAATCTTTATGAAGCAGAAGGCAATCACTTAAATAATAACCTGGTTTTAGCTTCACACCGAACACCTCCATTCTAATACAGGTGGCACCATGGTATGCATCTGGCAAGATTCGCAGGTAGCGTGCTTCCACAGTTTTATAAAGAACATATTTTACCTCTGAGTATCTGTCATTATTTCCCTGAAAGGTCTGAAATCAAAATTTATTGTTAATACTTAAGATAATACACTTCTTATTGTTGAAAGTGTCAAGTACCTTTAGCTTTTTTTGTTAATCCATTTTCCACCCCTCTCATCTTTGCATAATTTTAAAGTATTTTCAAATTAGCTTTTACAAGCATCGCGGTATTTAGTTTTAACATCTATCCTCGTTTTCGATGGGAAATCTTACTATATATCAGGGGTGGCCTAAGAAAATAGCTTTTCCCTACATTTTTCCTAAACATAGTGACAAGAAAACTGCCTCTACAATTTTCTCCACTGATTGCTTTCTGAAAATTGAAAGCTGTCGAGAAATTAAGATTCACAGCTAGAGGAAATGTCAAAGATACGTTTCAATTTGAATTTTGATATGTATGATCTTTTACATGTAATACCTTGACTTTTCCAGCTTCCTTGTATTCTGTCCAAGTTTTCTCATCTGTAGATAATTGTAGAGTGTAGTTCTTCACCCACTGATCTGCTTGAGAATTTCCTTGAGTAGACACAGCACAGATGATATGAAGTGTTTTTAGATCAATCTGTAGATATGGGTTACTATCATTTTTTCCTGCACACCATGATGATTCTGATGTGTAGTTCAGTCGACCATTCTTGGCTGGTGTGTCAGAGCTATGCTCAGATGAAGCTGTTATTTCACTGCCTGAAATTGCTCCATTCTCCATTCCCAGATCCAGATCAACACAATCAGCTGAGGAGAAAGAAAAGAAATTAGAATAGTACCCATATACCTTTTTTTAAAAAACCTTCATATCCCCTCTAACGTACAGGACGCGTTAAATGTAATTGTTCGCGAAGTCCCCCATTTGATAGTTTGGACTGCCAGCATGGAAGTACATTTAAAAAAAAGCGTTTTCTCGTTAAAAAGAAAAATTGTGCTCTCGATGTCAGAACAGCAAAAGAACAAAAAATTGAAAATTGAGCTTACGATTAAGAGCTGTTTTGTCTTGTGCAAGCAATAAATTATTTTAAAGACCTTTTTCAGTGAAATTGAATAAAAAGAAAAAGAGGAAAAAGACGAAAAAGAGGATTGAAACTCTTTTTCACATATTTTATGTCCCACTCCCTTCGTCGTGCCGTGATGGATGTCCTCCCCTGGGGTGGGATGGGTGGGTTTACTGGGCCCGCTGTAATCGGCGCAAGCTGTTGCGGTGTCCCTGCCTGTCGGCGAATCTAATAAATTAAATTAAATTAGTTGAGGACACTTGGTAGCGGACATGACGGCAGGAAAAATTAAAATACTCAAGAAGGTTTTTCAAATTTTGCAAACTAGACCCAGGGTCCTTTCCAGCTCAGTTTTATGCCCTGTCACACAAAAAGGGAAGAGAACGCGATATGTGAACAGAAGAAAATACTTGATTTGAAACTAAACCTAAGAATCTATGGACACCATGTCACGAAGCCAAGAGAATATTCCTGTTTTCCACTTAAAACACTTGGTCTGCGACCTAACTTTACAGTGGTATCTTAAACTTCTGAAAACCTTACAAAATCTTACGATCTCGAACCGTATTTATAGTAACCGATTACGTCATACCTATTTCTAAAACAATGTTCTAAGCACTAATAACATTCTAAACGCTCATGATCACACATCCTTAAAAAAACTCAACAGAATGCTCCAGAATAAGGAGAAGTTTCTAGCACAGCTTATAAAAATAGCGATGTGGTAGTTCAATGTTCTGAATTGTTCTCTTGATCTCTGGAAACTTCGTTACACACCAACAAACGATCACCGAAGCGCAGAAAAAGTTGAAAGTATATAAATGATGAAATTTCATTGCAGTCTACCTGCTTTTCTTCGTTCGAATAATTTGATAAACATGGATCAATATTTGCCGGTCATTCCGACTCTTCGTCGTCAGAAATTTAATTTAAATTGTCCGCCATTTTGTTTCGTAACTTCAATCCGGTTCTCTGGAGTACAAATACCGCGAGATATTTGTACACGTTTTGGGCGTTATTTGTACTCTACGAAGCGCAATTGGATAATAAATTTGGATATGTTCTCATAAAAGATAAAGCCTACTGTTGATTTTAAAGACATCACTTTTTTAGGGGAGGGGGGAGAAAAGAGTTTCTGTTCAAGGATCGTTGTATTTTTGTCAACTTCTTGCTTTTATTCGGTTTCTGGTTAGGGGGCTTTATTTTGGCGTCTTCAATTTAAGAGACTGGGGCGAGGTAGAATAGAAGTTGGGGAGACTGAGGAGGGTGAGGACACAACCTTGTAATTCAAACATTCCCAGATTTCGGATTTCCTGAGATTTTGGCATCTCTAGATATGAGTAAGTTGAATCAACAATGAAAAAGAACTCCTTATGCTGTAGACCCAAGTGAACACAAGTACCATTTAAGCCAATATGGACTTCGAAGTAAACACCAACGACGAAGGGCTCAAAGATGCATTTGTCAATAATCTTTATCCGAATTTTTTCATAAGACAAAACCTAAGTAGTAGCATGGACTGTTTCCTGCTTTGAACCAATTCAGTTATCAAAACAAATTCGTCGATAGAACATTCTGATGGAAATGAAGCTTGTAGCTGCTTAACAGGAAGTAGATTAATTTTTAAGATGATGGACTTGTAATCTGGTGTCGTGGGTTCAAGTCCTCCACCCTGCCACTCACTGGATTTGTTCTCGGTTACGCCTAGTTCAACTCCTCGGCTGCGCTCTGTAAGTAGCCCACTGGTTTGCCTCTTACCAGCGGGGATTTTCAAGTACTTAGTTAGGGAGGACCATTATGTAACTACCGGGCTACCCGTAATAATATATTTCACCCTCGATAAATATATCTTATTATTAAAAAACTAGATCATTGGATAATGCAATTCAAGAATTTTTATTGGCTTAGCCATTATGGTATATCAGCCAATGTACTATAATCTACAAATATGGTAAGCGTACGTGTCAGCTTAAAATTAAACGGGAGCTAAAAATTTAATAAAATTTAATAATTTAATTTAACGTTTTTAATAAAACAATTATTCCACTCGCGCTTTTTGGATATGAGTTGGCTATCTATCATCTCATATCCAACAAGCGCGAGTGGAATAATTGTTAATTAGACGTTTTGTTGTGTAGTATCGCTGAGTATTTTTAGTCGTTATTTGTATTTTTACTCGCCATACGGGCTCGTCAAAATACGGCGCAACTCATAAAAATACTCAGTTATACTACGCAACAAAACTTCTAATAAGATATATGTATTTTTACGAGTTTTGTCGTATTTTGACGAACCCTTAGGGTGAGTCAAAATACAAACATTGAGTAAAAGTACTCAGCGATACTACACAATAAAAAGTCGCCAAATTGTTATTTCGGTGCGGGCGAATTCCGCGGATATTTCTGGAGTTCAAATATCGCGTGATATTTGTAATTTTCTCGCGCTTTATTTTTACTCTACGAAGCACAATTGGACTATTTAATAAAGGTTATTTATTTCATTTATTTATTCATTTATTGAGAGAAAACAGTGATCAAATCTGAACTACTAAATCGCGCTGTAATTTCTTCAGCACAAAGTGACGATACAAGTCTTGCTGCTATCTGACACAACATTCAGTTTCGATTCTGAGTTGGAGCGCTAAACTAGAGTTATGAAACAGTTGCATCAATATAATATTATCTCAGCTCTGCCGTCTTCTTTAATTCGTATCATACAAACACAAATCGTTCAATGGTGTAAGGAAATCACAAAATGATACAGATAACTTTAATCATTCGTTTAGGATCGCAAAGCAATGAAACAATTGCACATTTAAGAGGGAGACAATCTTACTGAAGCCGAAAGCTTTAGACATGTAACAAATGGCTCACCTGATACCGAAGAAAGAATCAAAGCAAGGTAAACTGTTACAAGCAGTTCAAGCTTCCGCATGTTGTCTACGTCTGACTCAACCGGTTTGGGAAGAAACTCTGTCTTCGAAGGAATCCCGTCGATACTTTGCTTTGCTTCACCTACAACCTTTGCTCTTTTGCGATCACATGATAATTTTCACGAAACCTCTTTGTTTTTTAACTAAATTAAGCTTATTATTTTCATTTTTACCAGACTAATTAACATACTGAAACAGTTTGATACTACGAAACTTCTTTGTTTTCAACTAAATTAGGCTTATTGTTTTCATTTTTTACCAAACTAATGAACGCGCAAACATAGTTTGATGCTACTCCGGTTTCTTAGTCTCTCGAAATTCAATCGATTTCCTACTGTTCTACAGTTTGCAGTACTCTTTTTAAAGGACCAGAACATGCCCAAACTGGATAGATTTACACTTCTGGGACCAATTGAATTAAATGAATACGTGCAATCAGAGCAATATTTTATACGAGCCTCGTAGAGAATTTTGTGCGTGTTTTGTCTAGAATTAAAATGATGAAAAGACGACACCATCACCCAAACTTTTCATTGTTGCAAGTCTGGATAACTTTTATTGTCAACGGGATAAATGACGTACCTTTAAATTAAGAGAAGCGTTTATTTAAACATAGCTAGCTTTATGCCAGAAGTACTCATGTACAGTTAAGTTTCTATTCTTTAATCAAACTCTCGTAAAACGACAACACATCATTACTGGACTTTATGTCTGCCAAGAAAGATGTATAAATTCTCTTTTTCAATGGTTCGTAAAGCTGTTTAAAAATCATCGTTAATCAATACTATCATCCTCTAAATGCTCTGTCTATCAAAAGAATAAAGCTTAAATATTTAACAATCATTCTCCGAAGGCGGGGTGAACATCTTCGAGTAATCCCCGTTACGAAGTCGAGGGGATTATTCGACAATATTCACCGAACCTGAGGCGAATAATTGTTTTAGCATAATTTCAGAGCTGAACAACAGAGAAATTTCTAAAATCACAACATTATAGTAACATTTATTAACATTTTATTTTAACATTTTATATAAACCGCGTGGAGCGGTTTATATAGCGTCATATAAGGAACCGCTCGACCAATCAGATTGCTGGAAACTCTTTACTCAGCTCTGAAATTATGCTAAATATCTCTCTCTCTCTCTCTCTCTCTCTCTCTCTCTCTCTCTCTATATATATATATATATATATATATATATATTTATATAATGTGTGGTAGGCAGAAGAAAACAACTACATAAAGATCCCTACAGACCTGTTTCGTGGTTGCCTACTCATCAGGGGATTTTAATATCTATATAGATATGTTTGATAGTTTAATATTTAATGTAAATATTGTCTTTGAAAAGCCCTTATGGGGAAGGATAATAAAGTGCGTAAATAATTAACTAACGTAAATTTTGTCATGACAGCTGAGTCATGGCACTTTTTGACTTAGCAATGACTCTTAAAATTGTTTGTTGTTCTCGCCAGTCTCCCGTTGAGACCTTGGGTTGATGTATGACCCAAGATATTCTTTAATCTACACTTCGGAACACCAGAAATTTTCAGCTTCTTAACCACGGTTTTCCTAGCGCGGCGATTGGTCATCTTTTCTGGTTAAGGATCTTTAAGTGGTAAGCCCTCTTTCATTTTCTTCATTATTTTTTTGGGTAAAATACAGTAGTTCTTGTTTCTTGTAATTAAATTGTGTGATTTTGGATGCATAATGGTGAGAGTGAACTGAAATGCACTGACAAAGGAGCAGTCCTGAGCTTTCTGAGTAACTGCAAAACAGTAAGAATACCTGTCGCCGTTGTTACATGTACAATTACAAGTGTTAATGGCTATCCTCGTGCAAAAGTCACTGTGACAAATATACCTGGCTTTGATTTCACTCCAAACACCTCTGTTATACTATCAAGTGGCTTGTTTAAGTTCGCTATCAGTAGGATTTCGCTTTCCAAGACATTTTCAGTCGCGCAATTATGTGAGTTGTAACTTTAATAAGTCTGTTTCATTTGGTGCATGGGAAGGGAAAATCGGTTTTAATGCTATCATATTATTTTTTTGTTATTAACAAACAGCATGTGTTTACAAGCATTTTAAAATTGTCCTTTTACCTAAATAACATGTATTCCTTCTCCATGATAGTAGTCCACTATTCATCATACCTTAACCTTTCCACCTTCCCTATACACCGAATGCAAATATGGCGCCCAATTTGATTTGCCATTGTTCTGGACTGACTAGCCTTGTCTTCAAGTGGAAACACAAAAGAATTATTACATGTGTGAGAGGCTAGTGAGTCCAGAACAATGGCAATTCAAATTGGACGCCATATTTGCATTCGGTGTATAGTCTGTCCGAGTTGTCCCATCTGCTGATAACTGTAGTCTGTAGTTCTTCACCAACTGATCTGCTTGAGAATTCCCTTGAGTGGACACAGCATAGATGATATGAAGTGTCTGTAGATGAATCTGTAGATATGGGTTAGTGTCACTTGTTTCTGCACACCATGATGATCCTAATGTGTAGTTCAATCGACCATTCTTGGCTGGTGTGTTGGCACTTAGTTCAGATGAAGCTGTTATTTCGCTGTCAGGAATTGCTCCATTTTCGATTCCCAGATCCAGATCAACACAGTCAGCTGAGGAGAAAGAAAAGAAATTAGAATACATACCCATTTTTTTTAAAAAACCTCATCTCCTCCCTAGCATACAGGACACGTTCAATGTGATTGTTTACGCAGTCCCTCAATTGATAAATTTTAACGCTAGCACGGAACTACATCTTAAAACAAGTATTCACTCGTTAAAGAAAGGTAATCCTCTTGACGTCAGAACTGTAATACAAAAAAAGCTTAAACTTTGTGCTTACGTTCGAGAGAAGTTCTGTTTGGTGTAGGCAATAAATTAGTTTGAAGACCTTTTTGATTGGAATTGAATGAAAAAGAAATAGATAAGTGAAACATATTTCCAGATTTTTTTGTACCACTCTCTTCGTCGTGTCAATGTGCGACGAATGTCTCACTTCAGAATTACTACGCAGGCCATTGTACCTAAACTGTTTCTCAACAATAATGGTTGAGGAAAATTGGTATTGGACATGACGTCAAGCAAAATTACCGAGTTTAAGGGATTTATCAAATCTTTCAAACTAGATCTAGTGTCCTTCCCAGCTGTTTTTATGCCCCATTACACAACAGGGGAAGAGAACGCGATATGTGGGCATATACTCGATTTGAAACTAAACCTAAAATCTGTGGACACCAACAAACGATAACAAAAGCGCAGAAAAATTTGATAGTGATGCAATTTCATACCAGAAGAGTAGTAGACTTACCATTCATGCTCAAAGTGAGCGAGATGATAGATGGGTATTCCAGTAGCGAAAAATATCGTAAAGATATAAGGAGATTAATTACTTAATTCTAGAAAATACGATGGAATGTTCAAAATAGTTCACTGAGAAATATCAATGTTTTAGATCTCCTCAAGTGGATATAGGATTATTTTCTAAACTCCTCGAAAGCCAATATCCATAAGGTCATACAACTTCTCTGGATGCTGAATCGAATAAATCCTCCGGTCTTCCATAATGTTCTTGAAAATTACTTTGTGCGAAATAAACTTGCATGTGTTTTCATAAAAGATAAAAAATCATATAAAGCCATCACTTTTTTTCTTGGGGGAGAGAAGGGAAGTTCTGTTTAAGGATCGTTGTATTATTGTCAACTTTTGATTCGATCATAGATCAGGGGCCTTCCTTGTGGCGGCTTCATTTTAAAGAGACTGGAGCGAGGTAGAAAAAATTGAGCAGGGGTAGGAGGACACGACCTAAAATATCAAGCTTTTCCATCTTCCAGATTTCTCACGATGTTGGCATCTCTGGATATGAGTGAGTTGAAACACCAATAAATGAACTCCTGCGGACCCAAGTGAACACAAGTGTCATTTAAGCCGATATGGACTTCGAAAAAAACACTTACGATTGAGGGCTGAAAGATGAATTATTCATTGATCTTGATTCGAATGTGTTCACGTTTTACTGGGACAGAACCGAAGCTGTGGTTCAAAATACTTTTAAAAGCTAAGATCATTTGTCTAGTAATAGCATTGACTTTTTTCAGTTTCGAACCAAATCAGTAGGCAAAACAAATTCGTCGATGCGGCATTTCGATGTAAATGAAGCTTATAGCTGCATAACAGGAAGTAGGTTACTTTGAAGGAGATATGTAGGTCAGTGATCAAATTTAATCCACTAAATCGTGCGGTAATTTCTTTAGCACAAAGTGTTGATACAAGTCTTACCGATATCTGATAAAACATTCGGTTTCGATACGGAATTGGAGCGCTAAACTAGAGTTATGCATCAGTATAGTGATATCGAAACTCTTCCGTGTTCTTTGATACGTATAAGAAAATCACTGATACAGATAACTTTGAATATTCATTTAGCATGGCAAAGCAGTGAAACAATTGCACATTTAGGATTCAGACAATCTTCAATTCTTCGTGTGTCTCTGAGATCACCGAAGCCGGAGGCGTTAGACATACAAAAAATGGCTCACCTGATACCGATGTAAGAAACAAAGCAAGGTAAACTGTTGTGAAAAGTTCATGATCAAGCTTCCGCATGTCCTCTACGTCTGAATCAACAGGTCTGGGAAGAAACTTTATTTTCGAAGGAATACCGTAGACAATTTGTTTTGCTTTACTTTCCCCCTTTGTTCTCTTGAGATCACATCATTTCACAAAACTTTGTTTTTAACTAAATTTAGCTTATTGTTTTCATTTTCACCAAACTAATTAACATGTAGTTATCAAGAAAATGTCAAAGAAATGCAACGGAATAATTTTGGAAAGCAGAAGGATGAAGTTGTAGCAAAGTTTTGGATTTTGCTTCAAAGGAGGAAGATCGAAGATTGAGTTTCTCGAAATTTAAGTAATTCCTACCGTTTTACAATTTGCAATACTCCATAACTTTTAAAGGACCAAAACATGCACAAACTAGATGGATTTACACTTTTAGGACCAAAACATGCAGTCATACCGTCAAAACAAGATTTTATAAGTCTCTCAGAGAATTTTGCTCCGTGTTTTGCCCAGAATTTAAATGCTGAAGAAACGACATCTCTACCCAAATCTTTTAGTGTTGCGAGTCTGTATGATTTTCTGTTGTCAACGGGATAACTGATATATCTGTAATTTACAACTTTCCTTGAAATTAGGAGAAACGTGCATTTGAACACAGTGAGCTTTACGCCAAATGTAGTCGTGTACAGTTAAGTTCTTTTCCTTTAATAAAACTCATATAAAACGACAACGCATCAACACTGTACTTCATATCTGCCAAGATATGTATAAATTTTCCTTTTGGCTGGTTCGTAAAGCTGTTTAAATAAGATTATTCTTCATCAACAGTACTACTATCTAACCGTTCTGGCTATCAGCTATAAAAGAATCAATTTTTACGATAATCATTTATCTTTGTCTCTTTTCGGTTAAACAAAATATAGAATTTGGAAGGGATACAATACAATTCCCATTCAAAAGAATAACTATCTATAGATTTATCATAAATTAAGCTTTGTTTATCGGTTATCAAACAATAATTAAATACTGTTCTTGGTTCAACCTTTTTGTCTTGGAGTCGGAGATGAATTTTACAGATCGTCAATTCATCATTTTTTCCGCGAATCCAGAATATTTTCGGCGTTTACAAAACTTAAGTACCCTTTCTATGCTGTTTAAATGTAAATACTGATTAGCACTTCATTAGAAAGAAACTGAAGAGAAGTTTTCCTTTTAAATCAGCATACGATGTTTATTGCAGAGCTAACACTATTTTAGACATGACTTTTGTACGCGCTCTATCAATTTATTATTAATAAGATCATCATTACTAGCATAGATGTCGTCATCAATATTATATCTGATAGAGCAACCAGCTAACCAAGTTACTGACTGACGACGGTTGACCGCGCCAACTATATGAGAGATCAACTGTCCGACCGAGCAAGCGATCCCGACTGACTGGCTCACTCACTGTATTTAATTCAAACTAAGCATGGACAACTGTCAAAAGCTAACAATCTGCAAAGTTTGAATAACAGTTGAAAGAATCCAGGTAGGCTAGGATTGTCTTGTAACAGAACGAGTAGAGATCCTGAAAACAAACAGAAGATAGGACTTTAAGTTGAGGCAAAGAAATAATCTGCTGATGAACACAGTCCCAGTATACTTTGTTATTTCTGGGCAACTTACCAGAGTGTTTACAGCACCAGGCCTTTTGGCTCGAATCAGTTTAATGGTCTGGAAAACATCAACTGTTTGCTCAATCTTAACTCGTTCGATCACTGACATGATTGAAGCTACACAGCCGCTACGACCTACACCATCACTGAAAAAACAATGAATGACGCCAACAGCTAAAATAAAAATATCAATAAGAGACCCAAAGAGGCCCCGGGTGTAAGCAAGGTAAAATGCTGTAGGTCACCGAAGAGGAAATGGTATCCCATTCAAAGGTCTAGTCGCTTCATGTTTTGAAAACTCGGATAGGCACTGGCAGATATGGGCCACTAACCTAGAGACACAATGCAAACTAAAGTGAAACTTGGATGCGCTCTGATTATTTTTTGCAATGAATCCCATTTTGAACACAAAATTCACGGTCAAAACGTCAGAATCAGGTATCGATTTCGTGCTTGACAGAATTGAGACACAGAGTAACTCACGCCAGATATCATGAAAACGCTACAAAATCACAAGAAGCCCAGGATACCGCAACGTAAATACATGCAAATGACCTTAAGGGGAAAAGAAAGAGAACGATCGAGTTACGATTTGTTTTGCTTTTCATTTTTTCTTTAAATGGTTCAGAGAATTCGCCATGTGAAGCAAACACAATGAACTCCAGAGTATTGACCAGAGAGCGTTTTTTGTTTATTTATTATTGCATTCTACCTTTATCTTAATGGTCGCTATAAATGATGTGGAAACATTGAATGGTTATTATTTTTTCCAAAAAAAAAAAAAAACAGATTAGAATTTACCTGCATTGAAAAACAATGACTCCATCTCCAGATTGTTGCTGAGACTGCTCTAATAAAGTCAACAGGTCGAGTATTTCTTGGGGATCTGGGTTGGAGTTTCCATTCGCCCATCCAGTGAATTGGATATGCTGTACAGTCGAGGTCTTCTTGGGAGGCTACCGCATTAAAATTAATAAGTAATCGAAATATCATAATCATGTGCTATAGCGAATGGAATCGACATAAATAAAAACAAAAACAAATCAACCAAAAAAATAAACAAAAATAAACAAAAATAAACAAAAACAAAAAGACTCCACATCAAGTTTCTTGGTCAGTAATCATTTTATTAAGGTGGCGACCGGTTTCAAAGATGGCTGACTCTATTTTGAAAATATGACCAACAAACCCGGCCCCGAAGACGAGGCTGAATTTCAAACACAATGTTTCTTTAAACAGTTGCTTGTATCCAGATTGAAAGTGATCATTTCTATGAGAGCTTGATGCTAACTTCTTGCTCGGTTTTCGTACAATTCCAACTCATACTGCCATAAGAGGATAAGCAAACATTTTATCCATAGGCTAGGCTTTTTGAGTCCCCCTACACCTCTGCAATTGTTAAGACATTCGAAGATCCTCTAAATTATATTACTATCCCCAAACCAACGTGTAAGTCGTTCGCTGTACAATAATTAAATCAAATTACACCGTACCATCGCATTTGTGACGCTTAACTTGCTCCTAGTTATGTTCTTCGCGGTCTTTTTTGACAAAAGCTGTAAAGTAATGTCTCCATACTTGGCAGACCCTTCACTTGGCCAATATTGCAGATAACTCTACCAAGAGACGCAAAATGCCAGATGTAATATATGTCTCCAATGATAACTTAAATATTTACTTCAAACAATGTGCGAGAAAACGAACTTCAAGTTAAAAAAAGCCCTAATGTGACCATGTCTAACTCCAGATCTGAGGGATCAAGGGTAAATAATTTCAGATACATGATTCCAGAGCTTCTTAAAACCTACGTTTGGTATTTTGTATAGGTAATAGCAGGGGGCCGAGAAAAACTAAGAATTGAAATCACCCGTTTTTTCAGAAGTTCTTGAAATTGCCCGAGTCGCGCAGCAATTTGATTTGCCCTCTTCACAAGCAAAATTAAGAAGAAAAACACCCTCTTCATTGACCAATAAGCTTTCAGTAATTTTTCCCTGTGTGTTAATAGCGTTTAAAATGAGTAAAGTATACCTCTTTTTCTTCTTTCAAACTGTTTAACATCACTACTGTGCCGATATCATACTGTGATATCATCCTCCAGAAGTCGTCAACAGTATTGTTTAACGGGGCTTGAGTCAAAATGTATGCATTACGTCGACTATAGTCCTAATGAAGGTAGTAGTATATGTCACCATTGGGGAAAGACCAGGAAATTATTATAAAGAACGCAGAGCAATAATCACCAAAAAGAGAAAAGTTTATCAAGTGTTGCTTTCATTGCAATGATTACTTTAGAGCGTGAACAAACTACAGCAACTATCTGATACACTTTACTATGAACTGGAGAGTACCAACTGACAACTGATTTGTCTTCGTTGGTGTCGAGCCTACGAATTTTAACTTGTTTAGAAACGTTGTTTGCTTGCAATTCAGACTAAAGGATACATGGTCAATTAATCGTCAGCTTGAAGGCGCCGAGTCGCGAAATTACGAGTCGTTTAATGTAAAATGCAAAATTACTTTCAGCGTCAAATTGATCATGAAACGTTGTTTTGGATAATCACCAAAATAGAATGATTATGGTTAAGAATAGTGTCAACTGACTCGAGTTGCAAACAATGAACTTGTAAAAATTAGGCCACAATCCCTTAACTTATTACAACGAGATACAAATCAGCCAAAAAGGAGAATTAAGAATCAGATCTGGGGCGGTGTAGGGTCAATGCTCCTAACGCATGTGTACTTACGTCAACAAAAGAGGCGTTGATGTAATCCTTATTCGGTTCAGAACTCCTCAACATGACCCGAGCAGTGTCCACTTTAATAAAAGAAAAATAACCGGAAAAGTATTGGATTCTACAACAATAATAATGATAAAAGCAATAATGATGACAATGATCATCATCAAACTAACTACAGGTAAAAGTCACTAGAATAATCATGCTACACACCAACATTCATCTCATTTATATAGGTTGAACGGAGTTTCAAAAAAGAAATGTGTGCGAAATAACAGTCAAGTGTTGTCCTGAACGAAATTTGGATGAGATCTTTGCGAAATGTCAGAAAAAAAGTGGATACAGGACACATTCAACCCACAAGAGAACATTTCATGTCTTCAGTTCCCGTTGGTGGGAGTAAAGTGGTGTTAATTATCTTTTAACTTTGCAAATTGCAGTTACTGCGGATATCTCAGGTTACTGCTGAAAATGTAATGGTAATGATGTTCCCCTTAGCAAATGGTAAATGATAATTAGATTCAGTTGTATCGAGATATTTTTCTTGCGTAACGCCAAACAAGAAAGAAACACAGTTTAATAACAGTTAGGGCTGTCCTTACTTGGTACTATATTTGAAAACCTGTTCTTGTCGAGGTTTGAGGGCTTAAACCCCTCGGTAAATTCGTCTCCTGAGCTCTGGCAGCTGCTGACGAGCTCCAAACGCTGGAAAGACAAAATCAATTTCACTTTATTTTTCCCATTTAGCAGTAGAACTTGTCTGATATAAAACTACTGATTTTTGCCATTGTGACGTAGACTAATACCTTGAACTCATCTGCATAACCAGTGTGTTTAGCATCTGACATGACCCTGGCAAGTTTGTTCATTCGTATCCGTAAATCTTGGGAAGCGACCTCTGTAGTTCCACAGGTCAAAGCTTCCATAACAGCTTGATGTATGAAAACGTATTGGGTCTATGTAAAGACAAATAACATTAAGCCCGAGTTGAGTCAGTCATGCGTAGATACCAGATTTACGACTCGTGCTTTGTGTCAGTGAGTGTCCGAAGCTAAATAAATCGTTAGTTGTGTCATTGCTGTCTGGTTTGTATCACAAACGTCCTTGTCTTTGTCATCAATATTGTTATAATGCACATTGTCGTCAGCATCCTTTTAACGAATTCTTTTTCATTTTCCTCTAAATAATCACTATGACAGAACGAATAGCAAAAAAAAAAAAAAAGAAAAAAGAAAAACTACAAATATACCTGAGGAAACGTTAAGTCTAAGAAATAGCTTTCATAACGTCGAACCTGCTTATTTTCCAAGGTTGAAAATACAGAGGAATTGAATTTAATCACATCTGCATCTAATCCACACACCTCAGTGGAGCGAGAAACCCGAAAACACTATGTAAATGTTACATCATCATTAGCAACAAAAGAAGAATAAAAAAAGAAGTTGCTCAAGTACAAAAAACTGAGTTACCCACAAAGATTAGAGCCTCGCATTTTCCTATTTCATGTTCGAATGCCCTTTCCATTACACGTGAAAACAGAGAAATCATCATCTGGATTCCCTGAAAAAATTACTCGAATTCACTTACATCTTTCTGCACCATATAAGGGCGATGTTTTCGCATCACTTGCACGTAATTCTGTATGAACACCGTATTCTTCTTCTTAGCACCTTCCAACATGGCGTCAATACCAATGTAAGTACCAGTTCGACCAACACCAGCACTGTCAAGAAGCAATCAAATTAAAGATACATAGAGAGAGAGAGACACACACACTCACACACACACACACACACACACACACACACACACACACACATACATACATACATACCTACCTAGATACATACATACATGCATACATACATACATAGTTACAAAAGATAACAGACACTAAATGATCACGTTGTAAAAAAATCAGGCCGACCCACAATTCTGAGTTCCTCTACCTTTCAGACGCGGTGATAAGAAGTAGTACCCAGGTTTTACCTCCTAAAGGTAAAATAAGGCTTTCGTATCTTAAATTAGATATTCTGACAATATTTGTTCTGATAGATTACCTGCAATGTACAACAAGTGGTCCGCCGCTGGTCTGATTTCGAGCATGAACCTTCCATCTAAATCCAAGCAGCGCAGTGGAATGGTGTGGGACACCTCTGTCTGGCCACGATGTGAAATGATATTGATGAACCTCACGCGTCTTTGTGCCCTAATGTCGATGAAAATTAAGAATAATAACTTCATTTTACTTTTAATTTTGAGGTTCAAAGGACGAAACACGATCAAAATGTCAGTGCAAAACCGAGTGACAATGTGTTAACTACAACTTTGCAAAGGCGGTAATGATTTTTCACTGAAAGTAATAATAGCCTTCGAGTGTCATTAAATCTAAGTTATTCAGAGTGCAGAATCGTGATGACCTGACAATCTCGCCTTTCGCCACCGCTGATAAGCCTGAATCTTACATCGCGAGACAGAGGACTAAACGTTTATTTATCTGTAAAACCACAATGAACAACAACATTTTCTGGAAAAAAAATGTAACGCTTACCTCCATTTTTTAGGAGGATACACCAAATAAGGTGTTCTTCTCTAGTTTCTTACCTTGACTAATTTTAAGGTTCGGATGCAGTAGTCAGCGAAGTTTTGCGTGTTAAGTAATGTTACCGTGATGGATCCAAACCTGGTAGTGCTGTCTGGCCAATACTGATTACACTTGTTCTAAAAGTGAAAACATTGTCGACGCATCACTCGTCTTTTAAAATACAAACAATTTATATCGTTTCTAAGTCTAGTATTCTGCTTTAAAACCAGGCACGATAAAGTAATAACAATAATAATAATAATAATAATAATAATAATAATAAACATTTTGACGTGGAGAAACACTTAGCTATAAGCTAGTTTACAGGTTTTCCACGAAACAACTTAAACAAATAATTCAAATTGAAAATAACGTTGTTAAGAATACCAACTGGCCGAAGGCAAACCAGTTGTCTATATTACAAGCATGGGCAAGGATTTGAAACTCGGGGCTACCGTGAAACAAATCCAAGTAGTGGCCAGGGCGGGACTTGAACCCGGGAGCAACGGATTGCAAGTCCGACACGATGACCACTCAACCATGCTGCCTTCATAAAGATTACTAGCATGCTTTAAAGAACACGTAGAAAATAATAAAAAAGGTACTTTTTCACATCAGAAAGGTTGAAAGTAAGAATACCTTTCCAAGCTCGACCAAGTTGGTTAACATGACGATAACAGAACAGTTTTTCTGCCAGATCATTCGCCAGAAATCGCTGATTGTTGTCGAGGTTGGACCTAACAAAGTATTGACAAAGTATAGAGAGACTTAATAGAAACAAACCATATGTACCTGGGAAGAATTCACTCCATAGATGTACATTTATCGCAGATTTACAACAGTAATCTAACAGCTTCATTTATTTGTTTCGGCAGTTGTCCAAGCTACACAACAACTGTGAGTTGAAAATGTGACTTAAGTCTTGGCTTTCTTTAGGAACCGATATCTATTATAATTACCTTGCGTTGCAATGTAGTTCATTGATTCCTCATCAAACGTCTAAGAATGATATAGAAGATACTATTAACTCATAATTGATAATTTGATTCAGAAACACCAGTATTTCTTTGGTTTTTTCAATTTCCAGCACCTTTTGCATAATAAACACGTCTATGATTTGAAACGCTAAGATGAAAGTTTATCTTCGTTAAGTTTCTTACTTTCTGTGTTCATCGTTTGCAATGTGTTTATAACTTTTCTAGCCGTAACAATCCTTGCTCCCTTTTGAAGTATGCTTAGCTCTTGGGTGTTTGGCTACCCTTGCAAACTATCCCTATGAGGTCCCATTCCAACAAAAGCGCATGTTCATTTGGAGTTGCGAAGCCAATACCAAAGTAAACACACAACCAAGCAGAATAAAGGTAGATATCTCAATGATCCAAAGAGAACTAAGTTCAAACTGCCTAAAGCGTGGGAAACGCTTTAATTTTAAATCGAATTGATTAAAGTGACACGAGTTTAGGCCTTTACGGGAACAATCACAGGAGGACGTAAAGCAAAACACTATAATCCCGGGTTACTTTCTACATTCGATTAAAGACAAGTTATCTTTAACAATCCAATGTAAAATTCAAACTATCGCGACGTACATTTAAAATGGATCATACTACACGCTGTTGTTGTTGTACTTACCGGAATATAACTAGCGTTGATGTAGTCAGACTTCGGATCACCCTCTATTTTCTCCAAAACCACGCGAGAATGATCATCTGTCACGAAAAAGAGCCAGTCTTAAGTATTTACCGAGACGAATCTCTCACAGTGGAATCTCTCTCCTCAATAAATCACCCGTACTCAAACTAACTCTCGCGCAGTGACCAACAGTAAGTTAGAGGGCGTGGAAACCCTGTTCGCCACCTTCGTATGCGAGAGTTTATTTTTCACTAAATTTCGTCCTGCGATCATGCCATCACAAAGGATGTTACTAAATTGAAGTGAACACAAAGTGAGTTTTTTCTTACTGTAAATTTATATTTATTGTCTATACTCTGCGTTCAAGCGGACGAATCATTCTTGCATAAAATGCAACTGAGTAGAGCAGAATGAATAAAATGCACTTACAGGTTGTAATATTTCCAAAACGATTTTTCATTTTGTTGTTTTTGCCAACCTCCCAAGAGTGCGGCAAAATGCTGGGTAATTTCTGTTAACGACACAACAATTAAAAATTTAATTACCTATGTCCACATGCAAGCTAAGAATACAAGTGGCTCTACCCACTGAACATTTACTTTTTAATTTGAAGGGGTGAGCAATCTTACTGAAAATTAGTGGTCAAACGTTTTTGTGAATGATCGAGAAACAATAACTGCAAACACACTAAATTACTTTAAAAAACAACAACAACAACAACAACAACAACAACAATAACACAGCATTTGAAGTTTGACAAAAGGAAACTTTCTTCGCTGTCGCAAGAAACCTTGTGGAAACAGATTTTTCCTTATTCATGTTACCTGACTGTTAGCTGTATGAAGATGGCCAACGCAGTTTATAACGACTGAAGCCTGGAGTTGTCATTGGGGAATACCTATGCTTGACAACAGCTAACGAACCATAGATGAATTTCATATGGTGTAAAAGACTTGGCTTGTAAAAAAAAATTGAAGTAGAATTATTGTCAAGTCCCTGGAAAGTGACCTTGCCATCTCATATAAATTTTCAAATTTCGTCCCTCAGTTTTTTTTCTGACAGGTTTGTAATGTTAAAAACCTTACAACTGTTTTTTAACTGAGACTTCTAATGGAAAAATTGTCATACAGTATTCTTGTACCATTCTAGGAAAAAGTAGTTGACAAGAAAACTGCTGCCAGCATTTGCTGATGGAAATCCCCTTTAAAGAGCTATCATTTAGCACTGATTTCCTTGCCTTAAATTCCTCTTTCAGCACGATGGCTCCATTGGTTGATTTGTTCTTGAAGTATTGTGCAAACTCCGCCACGGGAACTGGTTTTGGCTTACCATCATCAGCCTCACTGTACACCGATTCGTTTTCTTTAGGGAGAGATGCTTTTACACCAACTGTGTAAGAAGTATTACAAGAGTTTGTACTTAATTTCTATTCTATCGGACAGCCCAGCTCAAAATTCACCATCTTTCTTACTTTATTTCCACACTGACACAGAACGCTTTTGAACTGATTTTGTAGGATGTCTAACCGAAAATTCGAAAGGTTTGACGCTCCCACTTGAGCGGGCAACTCAGAATCTTTCTTTTGTCCTGTGCTCTTTAGAGTTGCAATAATTGCATGGTTCCATAACCGAACGTCATCGTTAACACTTTTATGTTGTAAATCTTTCTTGGAGATAGTGAGCTACAAATGTAATCATGTACACGTACACTATCGGTTTTTCGTCAATCATATTTGAACTTCATATGGCGATCGTTAATTATTTTCACTTTGTAAATAGTCCTAGCTGTGAGAAATCGAGCGATGGAGTCATTTGCCTCCAACCACTCAAATAATCACTGCTTCATAAAAATAACTATTACGCAACGGCTTACCATTTTCATGGGAAGGAATTTCAGACACGTTTTGATAAACTAAGTCAGCTGTACTGCCACTGGACTCAACTGACTCCATTCTGAATTCAGCAAGTGGAACGTGTACTTTGTTGCTGTTAACCTCTTGGCCTGATTTCTCAGCCTGTCTCCTCCTGAAATGGCGGTGAGTATCACGCAGTTAAGTTGGGCACGCAAAAAAGTTTTAGTTGTTCATGATATTCCATTCAGATTATGGAGCATTAAACAAGTTTCGTCTACCCCTCTTGAACATCGTCAGGAAAACTACTGCTAGAGGAGTAAATATTAACTCTACTAACTCATACAACAAAGAAGATTCCCTTTCACAGTTATTACAAAAGCGTATTACTGGGTGAAGCATACCTTCGATACAGCAGTACTGCACCAATAAGCAATGGTACCGAGACTATTACCAAAACCACAGGAACGGCAATCTGCACAATACTAACAGATTGAGAGCCCTCTTTTTTGCCTAACCCTACTCCTACAAAAAAAGAAGAACATTTATCCATTGTCAGTCAAGATTTAATTATGAATATGGAGTCATTATTAAGTTGAGTATCTATGTTTTTAGAACTGTTGCCTTTCAACTGAAACGATAAAATCATTTTTCAAGTTCATCATTGGCATTTCGACTCAAAATCATAAATAAGTATTCATCTTGCCTTCAGTTACAGAAATTTTCGCAACCTTGCTGACTGGTCCATATAATTTAACCTGTGAAAGTAATAAACAAAGCTACAGTTTTAATTTATCTTTCAGAAATTGTGATCATTTACATTTTCTACTTTGCTGGACGTTACGATAGCTGGCAAATGTAATCTACCAGTTCTGAGTTAGGGGAAAGCCAAAGCTTTGGTGTTGGTGATTAATTAATATAATTTGCAAGTATTTCATACTGTATTTTATCACAGACCTTTCTTTCTCTCCCTATCGCGACATTGAGGACGCTTTCAAAATTGCTGATCCTATCAGCAGAATACCAGGGAGTAGTTTCGAAGTCGTGGAGAGCCTCCCTTTCCTAGGGAGACCTGGGCTTCCCAAGGAAACATTGCAGGTTTAGAGCTTTTCAGCTGCATTTTTCTTCATTTTGGGTCTATATTTATTTATGTTACCATGCAGTTCCTACTAGTCGACCTATTGAAGAGTATTACATGTGTGGTGGGAGTACAATGCCACTTAAGTGAAGGCTACAAGCGGATAGATTAAGCAGCCATCTGGCTTTACTAAAACCTCTCGTTATCACCTTGTTAGTTCACCAATAACTTGTCAGAAACTACTTACACCATTGCCGTCAGTCATCGCTCTTTGGTACACGATGTAGTCCTCTCCGATTTGAAGTTCCTTGTTTCTGTAAGCTCCATACGTTTTTCCGTCGCCAACAGTAAATTCCCAAGACTTTTCATTCCCTGGTACACTTTCTATCTCAGCAGCAACATAAAACGTCAGGTTTCCTATCTCGGCGGTAATTGAATCATTCATTTTTGAAGCATAATCAGTCGGAAGATCTTCCACTCCATCAACAACTTTTAGAACTATAACTTGATGAGATCTGAAAAAGAGCACGTTGGAGTGTTTACAACGTCCACTGCACTCAAAGCAAGTAGTCGAGCCTTATAAAATAACATTTAATAATAAAATGTTGATTAAAAGAGCTACAGGTAACGATATTTTGAGACAAAGATTTCCCCTTTATCAAAATGAAACTTGAATGAATACTCTTTGGGGCAACAAAATACCAAACAAGTAAGAATAACGGTGACAAAAGCAAAGTTTTACACGGATGGAGACTACAAAAATTGACAATCCAGGCGCCCCTTTCATGATAGCGACGAGTGCAAGGCTAAAGAAGCATTATTTCAGCTAGGATCAAGGTCTGTAAGTTCCGCCCCAAAAGTAATTCACCTTATTGGACCATTTCTTTGCTCTGCAGGCCACAAGTGAATCACAACAGCTGTTGTCGAAATACGTTTATTCGCCACCGACAGTACAGCTGGAGAAATCGGGGCTAAAATGAAAGAAAAAAAGCAAGATAATCGTTATAGGATTGAAAAGGTGTTTTCTTCCAAACAATGTTTCTTATTTATGTTAGCGTGCTCAAAATTGGAGAGCGAAAAGAGTCGAATATCCGATTAAAAATTTGCCTTGGTAAACTTAACGAAGACAATTAGCTGGAATGATATAAATAAGACCAGCATTGTATTTATTGTCTATAGAAATTCTACGAATAACAAGCAGGCTTACAGATTATTTCTTTAAAACAGCGTCAATATTCGAATTCCTTTTTCGTAGAATTTTGGATACGCAGGATTGTTAAAACAATTACAACTGATTTAGCTGTCAAACTAAAAATTCTGTCTTACTATCGATAAAAAACCGCTCAGGTAAATCAAACTTTACCTGTTGTCTTTGTTTCGACTTTATCAGGAAATTCTTTGCCCACTCCTAGTCCACATACGGAGCGTACGATAATCTGAAACTCGTACGTGGAACCGGGAGTTAAACCTTTCATAGTATAGGAAGTGGTACTGTCAACGTCTTGGACACCTTCCTCTCTAAAGCTTCCATTGTAAGGCTTTGTTCCGTGATACTTCACCTTTAGAAACAAAGATAGATTCATGTCTAACTGACATAACACAGCTTTTCAACAGTCTTTCTCAGAGGAGAAAACTGATTCTAGTTTTGCATTCAGGAAATACGCCACGAAAGAACAAAGACTACCACTGAAAGAAAAAAAACACGAAATGTATCAGCGCAAATGTCACTCAAATATAATTTTCCCAAACAGGAAAGCGATCTATTCTGTCTATCTGGCCTGCTTATCCAAAACATCCAACAGAAACTACAAAAAAGTCTCAACGCATAATAGCTGGCATCAAAAATTAAAAAGTGGCGTTAGTTTTAAGGTATGAGTTCATCTTCTACCAGAAAAAAATGCAGGTTCACTTCAAGTAAAGTCTTAACTTATATCAAGTTATTCCCATGCCCACCATAACACATCATTTTATCTTTTTCGTGCAACTCACTCTATAGCTGAGGCCTTCTTTTGTCATGAGCTCCGGTTCTTTCCATCCCAGCGTCACTTGGGTTGCTCCAACATTTGTTGCAGTTAACCCCCAAGGTGTTCCTGGGCCTTTGGGAAAAGTGAGAATCGTTGTAATACTTACTGTAAACATGAAATTCCCTAAAGAAGTAGAAAATTGCGTACAGGTATCGCATAATTAAGTTACATGCATCGTGTTTGAAAATGTCCCAAAACCTAAATAAGTGTTTTCTTTCTAGCGTTCCAACAGTTTCCGTGGCAGCCAGTTTGAAATTGAAGTAAAAAATGAACTCATGACGTTTTCCTTTAATATTTTTTTGGTTGATTTTATTTCAAGAATACAGTTGCGTACATCTGTTGATCAGTTGATTCTAAGCGGTGTGATCGTTAACGAATAAAAGAGACAAAAAGGATAAGACCAATTCAGCGGATGCCTAAGAAACGTCAGACGTCAACTCCGTCTAGATTGTCTTATGGCAGTCACAGTCCACCTAATTCGATTTTAACAGTAATCAATTTAACAAAACTTGTCAAGTCAAAACATTTCTCGAGGCCTGCGACAGGTATTGACTAATTTAATTCCTTTTTTTCTTCTCAATCTATTAAGTAGGTATTCTGATTTGCTTTTTAATATGTCTCCCTTTGTCTTTATGGGCCAATGGGAATAATGGCTTTGGCTGACTAAATTCGATTGAAACACACTCTAACTGCTTTATATCGCACTACCTACCTGATGTTCTCGGAAGTTCTACAGGTGGACTATAAGGACCGGGTCCTATTTTGGTATAAGCTCGAACAGACACTTGGTATTGCGAACAAAGCAATAATCCACTCAATAAAATGAATGTGTTTGTTGTATTAACTGTTTTGCTGCTCACAGAAGCTCTTTTCTGTCGTGTTCCCCGAGACAACAATTCTACTTTGACGTTATACAGAATGACGTCGCCGTTGCTCTGTTCTCTTGGTAGAGTTGTCCATGAAATGTTAAAGGTGGTCTTGTTCACCTCTGTAGGTAACACATTAGCTGGGCCACCCCTGGGTTCTAAGAGAAAAAAAATTCAGTCAAAAGTTATTAAATATTGTCCTTAGAAGTTTTTAGGGTCTAAGCATGTCGTTTCCGACCCATGTCAATTTTCTTCGTCCATAATCAACCTCGTTCAACTCAGTTTAATTCCAAGAAATTTTTTAATCTTACCCAACTTATGTTTTGTGGTTTTATCAAAACTGAATTTAATTATTTCACATCACAAAAACCGACTGAAATAAACGTACGGGCTTCTCATGAACATCGATAAAATACGAAACATAGAATATGACACTTACTATATTCTGGAATAGCGACTGTCAAATAGGCCTTATCCCCAGGTTGTATGATCTCAGCTCTGACCTCAAACCAATAGGTGACTCCTCCTAACACATCAACTGTGTAACTAAACACGTCCGGTCCAAAGGTCTCATTGTGAATATTATGTGGATCTTCACTGTCGCGGTAAAACACAGTATAGTTCCTTATAACTCCATCTGATGGTGAAGGTGATGTCCAGGATAAAGTTATCATTGGTCCATGTGACTCAGTCGGTATTTTAAGGGTATGACTGAAGGAAGGAGGAGGATCAGGTGCTAAAGAAGGAGTTATAATCAAAAGAAACTTCAGAAACTAATGAAAGTGTTGTAGGAATTGCTCTAACTTGGTTTATTGTGTTAAACAATAGTTACTTTAAGGCAGAAAATTCCCATAGGGCGTTAATTAAGTTAGTATCTTACCACCTAGAACTGTTCTTATGACTTCCACAGAACTCCTTGGTCCATCACCAACAGACGTGAAGGCTAACACTTCAAAGTCATACTGCGTATCAGCTTGGAGCCCATTGACAGATGTAGACCTAATTGCTGCATCGTTGATGAGTTTTTTTCTTTCTGAGTTCGCATCCCCACCGGTTTCTTTGTAAAACAGTTTATATCCTTTGATGATTCCATGTCTGGAGTCTTCAGGAAGCAACTTCCACCACGCCAAAACACTAGTATCAGAGCTGGCTGCCACAGTGAAGCCACCAGGAGGTTCTGAAGGGACTAAAATTAAGATAAAATATTGCTAAACGGAATTTAACATAGTTAAAGACTAGAAGCTAATCTGGTCAGTAACGTTTTTGCAAGCGTGCTGTTAGCGCATTTGTCATTGGTTAGCATTTGTAAAGCGTTCGTTTGCGTTCTGTAGCATTTCCAGCCACCATGTGGTTGTTGGAGGCCTGCAGCTGTACCTGTCCGGCGGTACTCCTCACCAGCGCATGCATTGTTTTCCCATGTACTAACTGTTCTCTAGCGTGGTGCTATCGTTCTTGAGGAAAACTTCTCGGTCTTTTGTTCAGGGGTTTATTTCTAGTAAATCATTTATTCAGGTAAGCCATCGAGCTTTAGTGGGACAGGTGCTTGTAAGGGAACTTAACGCTCGGGGCTCAGGGCTGGGTTGCAAGTTGGGCAGTTGTTAACAAATTTAAAAGTTCAGAAACATACATTGTGAGAATCTTAGTACTATAAACTTGAGTTCATAGAGTATGCTTTACATTTTACATCTTCGTTTGCCACAGTGAGCATCATCCATAAAGTTTCAGAAATGATATGAGATCAATGTCTACATCTGAGCAACTGCGCACCCACCCCTCTTCTAAACCAACAATGGTCAACTGATAGCAAGTTTGGGTTAATGATGGGTAGGTTGGCAGTTGCTCAGATACTGATCCTGATGCAAAATTGAAAAATTGAAAGCATTTTTCTTAACGATTTCAGAGTACAAAAAGTAGTGACAAGAATAGAGTGAAAACAAAAACAGATCTTCTGACTAAGTGTCAGGGATCAGACTTAAGTGATTAACACTCTTCTTACATTTTGTCAGGATTTCAGCATACAAAATGAAACATAAATTACTGGCCCATCATTCCATCCATCTTTACAATGAGTCTCAAAAACAAACCAAGAGTGGATTAGTACAATTGCTGCAATGAAGTTTCTTACCATCTTCCATTGTCCTTTCCACTACAACAGAACTCTTTGGTCCATCACCATGAGGTGTAAAAGCCAACACTTGAAATTCATATTCTGTGTACTTCTCCAGACTAACAACATCTCCAGAAAAGGTTGTTCCACTATTGATACTTTTAGCAGACATTGACCCTGTAAACCCTTTCTTTTTATAGAACAATTTAAATCCTGTAATGCTTCCATGTCTGGAATATGCAGGAGGCAACTTCCAGGAGGCTGCAATACTTGTAGAGGAGTTTGCAGATAAAGTCAAGTTACTGGGTGGTTGTGAGGGAACTGAAATTAAGATAGAACGATAATTGAATAATAGCAATAATGTTAATGATGACCATAATAATTTACAAAATACATAAATATTAGTAACAAAGTTATTATCTAATATTCTTCACTTTTGATAAATAAAAGTCAACTCATTTGGTCTTAAGAGCGAATGTTTGAATTGACCGAGTCAAAATCGAAAAATGTGGCACGTGATCGAAAAATTGAAAACCTTCATATTTTTCCCAGATACCTTATAGTGAACTTAGAAACGCGGTAAGGTTTTTTTTTTCCCAGACTTACTTCTTTATCCTAGAAAATTCACGAAAACTGAAAGAGCGCCGGTAGCCGTAAAATGGTGGAAATCAGTGCCCCGAGTAGAGGCAAATGAACCTTGCTCATGAAAAGCGCAAAAGAAAGCAAGCTCGTATCAATTTGACAAATTATAGAAGGGATTGAGGTACGGCTTAAGTCTAAAACGGGACCGTTTCGTTTAATTTTGACACACGGAACGCTTTTGAAAATCACCAATATTTCAAAATCCCAAAATAGCATTTTGTAGCACATTTTCAATTATCATTTTCACCATGCGGTATAACTCGGAATCGGTTCAGGTTAAGCTCATGATAAGTGGAAATGGTGTTGTTTTCGAGGATATAAAATTTAATTTGGGGCTTTTCATTTCCGCACGGAAAAACCAGGCAGAACTTTGTGAAAATCGCAGCATCGTCATTTACGTCACGACATTATCTAATTAGGCACCCCTTGGTTAAATCCGGAATTCCAAGCACATTAATTTTTAGGAGTTAGCACCGTGGTCGATCAGGATATCAATACAGTAAGCTAGCTTTGCATAGCTAACCGCGGCAGATTGGTTTTTATCTCTGCTTTCGTTTTAAATTCTCATCCATTTCCCATGGCGGAATTGTAACACATTCCTTAAGCTAGCGGAGGGCGTCTGTTATTCTTTGGGTATTCGAACACCTATAGGTCCTAAGAAAGTTCTGGGGTAAACTTGAGCTTGGTTTTTCCGTGCGGAAATGAAAAGCTCCAAATTTTAATTTTTATATCCTCGAAAACAACACTATTTCCACTTATCATGAGCTCAAACTGAACCGATTCCGAGTTATACCGCTTGGTGAAAATGATAATTGAAAATGTGCTACAAAATGCAATATTTGGATTTTGAAATATTGTTGATTTTCAAAAGCGTTCCGTGATGTCAAAATTAAACGAAACGTTCCCGTTTTAGACTTAAGCCGTACCTCAATCCCTCCTATACAAATTTGTCAAATTGATACGAGCTTGCTTCCTTTTGCGCTTTTCACGAGCAAAGTTCATTTGCCTCCACTCGGGGCACTGATTTCCGCCCTTTTACGGCTACCGACGCTCGTTTCAGTTTTCGTGAATTTTCTAGGATAAAGAAACAAGTCTGGGAAAAAAACCTTACCACGTTTCTAAGTTCACTATAACGAATCTCTGACTGAAATACGAGGAAAGTCATTTTTCAGTCGATGTGCCACGTCTCACGCGGTATTGAAAAAAACTGAGTCTGGCGTTCTTAAGGATCCAATTCAAAGCAGCCCCTTAATTGTTCATTAAGCTTCTCTTTAAGTTGGTGAAAAGTCTTGTAAAGTTATAAAAGCATTAATTATAAGGTCTTAAAAAGGAACTAAGGGGAGGAAGGGATAAATAAGAACGTTGTCGCAAAGCTGGTTTAAAAAATTTCCCATTTGTAAACCCCTTCAGATCAGACTACCACCAACATGATTGGGAGTCATACACATGTAAGTTAAGGCCTTTATTTGGAAAATAGCATTCTGCCATAGCCTTAAAATTGCAGAATGTGAAAATTTGATGATATCAAATGAAAAGGTTCTACCTTTGGATATAAGTACTCCATACACCTCTACTCTCAAAGCTTTCCTTCTCTCAAACTTGACAGGCTGGAAACGGATGAACCTTGCCCTCACATCTTTGAGATTATGTTTGACAATGTCATTTCTTCCAGAATTGCCACCGAAAACCTAAAACAATGATCAAAAAATATGAGCTGATGATGTAACGTACTGTAGAACAATTTTATTGTTGATGGCGTGGGAGATTAGAACAATGTCATCAGTACATCTCTCAACTAGCAGCCAGGTGTTAGTATATGCTCTAACTTGACAAAATTGGAGGCCGATGTGCTTAAAAGTCTCCCGATGTGTCCACTTTTTCCCCCACTTTACAAGGTCAGTCAATCCAATTTACATTATATGTGAATTTGTGGAACTGATGACTACAAGGCCTTGAGGCAACTTGCTTATACATATGCTTACTGGGAAGCTTAGTCCTTAAATAAACATTCCTGTAAGTTCCTTGCTTTTAAAGCCATGCACTTATGTCCATTCAAAATAGTATGCTTGTTTCTATTCAATTCTCAAGCAGTACCAAGAGGAGAGATGCATTTGTGACCTTCTCTTAGTCTAAGCTAGAACATGACAACCATTTCACAAGCTTTCTCAAGGGTTCAGAGTTCTGCAGAGACTTAGAGCCCTCACATAGCTTTCAATATCTCCCTTTAGTACACCTCTAAGAATATCTTGTACAGCCAGCTCTGTGGCTTTTTTAACGTAACCTTGTCAACATTATTTTCCTTGTAGGTTACAAAAGTGGAACCATCAAAGGATAGCTGTAACTTGTATTCTGTTGTCCAGTCGTCATAAGTTGACCTCCCTTGAGTAGCTACAGCACAAATAAGAAACTCATACTGCAGATCAATTTGTAGATAATCATCAGGTCTGTCATTTCTGTTGGGTAGCCATCCCCTAAAGGCATGCAGTCGACCTTTAAAAGCTTCGAAATCCTTACGCTCACTTGATGCTGAGAAGCTGGCATCAGGGAGTGTGTCATTGCTAGCCACACCAATGGCCTGCATTTGGCAAGCTGAAATCAGTAAAAAAAAAACGATGAACAGATTAAATAAAAAGCAGATATACAACAAACAAGAAGTAGACAGCAAACTTGCCAATCTAAAAATAATTTACATTTGAAGAGGATTTATTTAAAATAAAATCATACCAGGGGTTAATTTTCATTTTACGTATGTCAGGTGTCCTAATTCAAGTATTTTTTTGGTCTTAGCACTAGACTTTCACTACATATGTGACATTAAGCTATGTTCAACATTTTACCAATGTTTTCCACTTCACATAAAAGGTTTGGAAAAAAAATTCACTTATTGTCATAAATTAAGGTACCTACAGGTATTGTAGTAAAAGCATGGCACAGAGAACTCAGTCACCGAAATATTTTAGAGGAAAGGCTAAAAACGGTTATTGTAAGGTTAAGTATTATATACAGCTATAGCATTAAAGTTTTCATGTGCATTTGCTATTACAGCAGAAAGCCCATTAAATAACTCTAACAAGATCAAGAATTGATTTGAAGTGGGGGGGGAAATGAATATTCTCAATACTCTACTAGTAATTGCATGGAAAGAAAAAATTGCGGAAAATGGCTGTAAGATTGAGCCTTATGAGGAGTTAGAGTTTACCAACTGAAGCTCAAGTCTACAATGTATATACAGGTTCAACCACGTCAACAGAGCTCATCACTCATGTTCAGGAAATCAACCACATCATAGAGGGGATGCATGTAGAAAAAAACCTATAAACTAGCATACATTCAGTATTATAACTCGTCTGTGCAATAACTTGAGACTTCAATCAGTGTGAGTTTATCAAGCATGTAATGTTATTTTGATATAAGATACGTTACCTCTCCTTTCAGAATAAACTTCAACTTCACAAAGTGTGAAGTGTTTCTTCTGACCTCTTAAACTTCTTACAGTCACATATCTTCCAAATAAAACAGGACGGCAGAAAAAGGATACACCTTTTCCTCTTGGAAGACTATAACTCTGCTTATCACCACACCTGGGATTGGCAATTCCTCCATTGTCAGATACTGTGCCTTAAGAGAATCACAAAACAATTTCCACTTTAGCAAGGAAAGTAATAAAGGACTTGTTTACCCTTCTATCATTACAAAATGGTTTGAAAGTGACATGAAACCAGATAGCTTAATCATCCTTCTGGCATTGGTTGTTCCAAGGTTGAATCATGCTATATCCACTGGATAAATTTCTTCCACCCAGTGAATAGCGCAGCACATTTTGCATTTATCTGCTGGATGGCAATTTATCATTTGGATAACATTTGGTACTTTTCATTTATGTTTTATACCCATTTATTTTTAACAATAATCCTTCATTAGTTAAGAGGGACCTTAAGATATGAGGACGGGACAATCTAGGATGGCTACCGGAAGTAAATTTGCACGATGGAGCATGCACAAATGAGGTCCATGCAGACACGTTCAAACTTGTGTACTCCCTGTCCTGGTCTCATTGAGGATGCCATTCAGCTTGTTTTGCCGTTGTCTCAAAGACGTGAGTATTTTTGAGTTGTTTTTATTTGTAAAAAGACGGAATGATTTATTTCATCAGGTATACTCACTTAAGTAATTCTTAAGCTTACAATTTTTATAACTGTCGCAAGTTATTTTACTCGAATTATGAAAAACCGATTGTTTATATGGACTGATGGTGTTTTGCAGTCGCGGCCATGAGTGATGCCAAGCAGTATCCGGTGAAGAAAAGTAAATCAATGTAAGTAAACTAAATCCGGTAACCAAATTGTAGTAAACGAGCAAACCTCTACTTTGAGTAGTTTATTCTAAATTTCATTAGGTTGTAACGCATGACTTAAGCCTTTGTATATACCTCGCGGTATTTGTGAGTTTTTTTTTCATTTACGTCAGGATTCACAATTATTCGTTCGGTGGGATCTAAAGGTTAATTTGAATTGAATTGTAATTTTCAGGAAGCCAATGGTATGGAGTTCAATTCAAAACGAAATGTTGTGCTGAGAATCTTGGTTGTTGATCCCTTTACTGGGACAAAAGAGTACAATTGGAAGAGGAAAGAAATGGGAAGAATGATAACCTGAAAAAGATTGAAGCTGTCTACATCATGGTTGATAAGAGAGCTGTCCGGGATTGCTACAACCTTCTCTCAAGAGAATTGAGAAGCAATCTGAAAAAAGGAGAAAAAGCAAGTGGAATTGAAACCGAAATGAGCCGCATTGAATTGGCAGTGGAGGAACTTATTGAGAAAGAAGATACAGCTGAAACTGAACAATGAGTTGATGATGACCCGAAGAAAGCGAAGGTCAGCCAAGAGAGACAAAATGCAGAGGCAATGCGAAAGAAAGCGATGGAGGTACTAGGGCAAACGCAGAAACGAAAGGCAGACGAAAGTGAATCTGACCGAAGAAAAAGGAAAAGATCCGATGGCAAAGATACACTGAACTTCCTAAGAGAGAAAAATGAAACGTTTCAGAAAATGCAAAATGAAGAATTAGAACTCAGGAGACAACAACTTGAGGTTGAGTCGAAGAAAAATGATAATTTCATGCAAATCATGCAAATCATGCAAATCATGCAAATCATGCAAATCATGCAAATCATGCTCAACCAACAACAGCAGCAACAACAACAGATGAGAATATTTCAGTCTATGATGGCTACGCAAGCGAAAAAGCAGAACGATCTAATGCTTGTAGAGATAACTGAGATGTTCAATTGAATGGCTTTCTTAATCTTAATCATATGCCAACAATCTTTATTGTTGATGAGTTCACACTCAACTTGACAAGTTACACAGTTTTGTTTACTATGAAATTATACAATTAAGTTATTAAAATATTGCTGCTTAGTTGAGAACAATAGCCCTTGTTGTTTTATTGCAGTGTTCACTCTTTCAATTGCTTTTACAATAAAATTTTTTTGTTATGGCATGTCATTCCTCAATTAAAAGAATAGTTTGAGCTTTAAGGTTTGTCAAGTGAAATAAGGGAGAGTTAATGTGATGTAAAAGTGTGCAGAAATTATGGAGAGATATTCTGGATTTTATGAATGAGAACATCCACTTTTTAAGTCTTTCTATTCTGCTTTATGATCATCTAAGTGATCTAATCTTAAACAAAGTGCTCTTCAAGGGTTGGGGGATCCAAATAAAGAACCTCTGAAGTAAGGTTTCCATTTGAGCAGGTTACGGCATTGCACTGACAATGTATATCGTTCCCACCGAGCTTACACCGATTTTTAAATTCTTATTAAAATCCATACATTTAAATTAGTTCACAATATCCCCGAAAAGCTATTCTACTGATTCGCGCACAGTACTCATAGAGGAGTTAAAGGCTTGCATGGCAGGAGTTAAGATAGCATTCCTGAAGGGCGCTTGAAGGTGGATGCGGAGAGGGTAAGCTGGGTCACCATAGAGACACATCAGTTGACCCGTGGAGGAAAATGCATACTGCTGCAGGTCATTTAGGAGTCCGGAATCTGCCAACATCCCAGCATCATGTTTTCTTCCTTCTGAATGAAATTTGACAAACATAGAAACCATTTCAGAGCAAAGAAACCATTTTAGAGAGCGCTAACCCTTGAAACAAATGACATAGCTAAGAGCTTCTGAGTAGCAAATGAAGAAAACGACATGACCAAAAATCACTTACCTCCCACTGAGTTTTCTAACACTGAAGTAAGTCTTACCTACAGGCCCGAACATGCTTGCGATGATACCATTAGGCATCGTGATGGACTGAGATTTCAGGGCATGGACACGTTTTTGTCCATTGTAAACCGCTCTTTGTAATTCCCCAGGACGACAAATTGGTCTGACGTACTGTTCCATCTATGAATCCTATGCAGTTATCCAGTGCTGCACCTTTCAGTGTTGTAGATAGCTGAGCATATTAGGCACCTTAAGCAACAGACGTTTTTGTTGACGACGGCGACGTGACGACCGATAAGAAACTGGGGATAGAACGGCTTTAGGTTGCAGTCGCAACTGCGAGTTGCCATCCTTAAGCAAAGCGCGCGAAAAACGCGACGCCGCGCAAAGCGAGCTATGCAAATTTAGCGGGGTGTTCAAAATTCACAATAAAGTTCTCGATTCCTCCGTATTGTCCGGTCATGTCGAGCTTGCTGGAAACCCAAGATTTACTTTTAGCTTCCTTTATAAAAAAAGTGACAAAGGCAAATGAATTTGCCATTCTTTACGACGTAAACCAGCCAAAAAATCCACCATTTTCGCACGTCAACTACGAGGAATTCTCGTTGGAGAATCTTAGCGACGAAGAATGCATAGCAAAATTTCGTGTTGGAAGAGGGATTTTCCCATTTTGGCCGACGCTCTTGGCATTCCACCTATTTTCCGCTGCTTGCAGAGGTCCGTGTGTAATGGAATGGAAGGCCTTTGTATGCTGCTTAAACGACTTGCGTTTCCTTGTCGTCACAGTGACATGATACCAAGATTTGGCCGACCTGTTCCAGAGCTAAGCATGATGACCAACGTTGTTTCAGACTGGATTTACACCGAACATGGCCACCACCTTACTGATTTTAATCAGTCATTCCTCTCTCGTGCCTCTCTGCGGACATATGCAGATGCAATCCATCGAAAGGGTGCGGCGTTGAATAACTGCTGGGGCTTCATTGACGGAACTGTTCGCCCTATTTGCCGCCCACTCCAAAATCAACGAATCGTCTACAATGGCCACAAAGTTATATGCCTCGAAATTCCAATCTAATGCGACTCCAAATGCTCTCATTGCCAACTTATATGGCCCAATTGGTGAGTGGAAATATACTTACATTCAAAAAGTACGGTAATTAGGAAGCTAAATGTAATTTAATTTCCGGGGTTATGAGTCTTAACCTGAAGGTAGCACTCTTCTATTTTTTGTGTCGTTGGCTGTATTTTTGCTTAGATTATGTGTTTTCTTGCACTTTATGAAACTACAAATGAAATGATAGAATTACAAATGAGTACCACAGAAACGTTGGTATAGGATGGAGTTACTGTGATACGCTTTTGGACAAGTTAGAAGGAGGGAGAGCGGATCTACAAAAAAAGGAGAAGGGCTTGACATAAACATGTTGTTCTTATTATGTCATATTCTTCTTTTTTTTTGTCGTTAAAGAGGGCAAGAGGCATGACAGCGGAATGCTTACGATTCCGGGGTGTACAACGAGTTAGCTAGGAACTCTTTCGACCCGGCTGGGGACCCTTTGTGCCTGTATGGAGACCCAGCATACCCACTGAGAATCCATCTCCAAGCTCCCTTCAGAAATGTGGTTCTCACCCAGCAGATGGAGGATTTTAATACTTTAATGAGTGCCGTTCATTCTTCAGTAGAGTGGCTTTTCAGCGATGTAATCAACGATGTTAAGTTTCTTGATTTTAAATAAAACTTAAAGATAGGTTTGAGCTCAGTGGGAAAAATGTACACTGTTTCTGCTTTGCTCAGGAATGCAATAACATGCTTGTATGGAAACACCACATCCACCTTTTTTGATCCCGACCCTCCAAATATTTATAATTATTTCTCTTAAATTATCTGTTTGTAACACAGTGTCAGTGAGGAATATTATTGAATGATATCTTGTGAAATAAACAATGAACAAACGTTTTTGCCAATAGTCATGCGATCCTATCTTAATTCGCGTCAAGTAGGTATACAAGCTCCCTGAATGTAAACACAAGAAAATGAGGGAAGAAATACATGTACCAAATGTTCTAAGGCCTCAAGCAATACTTTTTAAATTATCAATAACACAACAAAGTTCTAGATTAGTTGCTGGAGGATGCAAACATTATTCATTAAATGAATTATTAAAACAATGTTTAAGACAACAACCTTGCACTCTATTTGTGTTCTGACATTTTCTGAAATAAGGTAGGCATAAGCTGCGCTTGCTGGTTCTGAGATTCCATAAACATGGTCTACCCCTGTTGCAGTTGTTGCTGCATCTGCTGTTGTTGTTCATTCTGTTGCTGTAGTTGTTGCTGCAACATAGACATCATCTGTTGCTGTTGCTTCTGTTACTCAGTTAAAAGCGACTGCTCATTTTTCTTAGCTTCAAGTTCTTCTCTTTTAAACTGAAACTTGATCTCACTATGCTCCTTTAAGAATTGGACTGTGTCGCTGCCACCCCTCCTCTTTTTACAATGCTTCTCTTCCGGCGACTCATCTGGTTCAGCTTTCTTCTTCTTAGAAGCACCAAAAGTTTCCATGGAAATTTTCCGCATCTCTTCAGCTGTTTCTTTGTCCTTTTCAAGTTTTTTTGCCTTGTTTTGGTAATCAGTCTGGAACTCTTGCTCAGCCGCTTCCCATTTTTATATAACTTCTTCAAGGGCTAAATCGAGCTCCGAATCTTCGGGAGATATCCCAATGCCGTTTTGAATTTCGCGTTGTCGCTTCGTTGCTTTTTTCTCGAGGATTCCATAACGATCCCGGACAGCTCTCTGAGAAACTGTAAATCCTGGATGTGTGTCAAGATTCTGGGCAGTTAGGCTCCATGCTGAGCCACGCTCTTTAGAACCAGGATTGAATATAAAGGGATTATTTGTTAGGATTTCTCTCACCAACATGAGGTCCTTTAGTTCTGTCCACTCCATCTACGAGTAAAACATAAACTATATTTGAAAAATATCCCGACGAAATCAAGCCTTATAGCATTAAAGCTTTTCTAATAATAGACACACCGCTTTTGAAATTATTATCGTGAAAAATTACAAACTATCAAACTTATAAGAGTCCTTCTGCCATGGCATATGAAAGACAGAAATTGTTTTCATGTTATATGAGTAATGTGAAAGCGATCAATTGCAATCGATTGTATACTCATTTTTGTCAGCTATTTTGATTCAAGTGTCGAAAAAAATACATGTTGCGAAGAACACAGTCATCTCGTGCGAGCGAGTATTTGTCGGCTTGTAAACTTGCTGATTTCCACACTAAATAAAAAATTAATTTGAGTGGATTAAAAAAGTTTCTGTATTAAATGGAAGATCAAGAGGAAAAAACTACAAAGATGACTTAATTCAAGCTATAAAAATCTACCGCTTATACATTGAGAAAATCGGAAAAGACAACTAAGTATTCCGTTGAATGAAAGCAACCTCTTCGCTGGAAGGTAGTTCGGCATACGAAAATAATTTTAAAATAAAAGAGCCTAATAATACTTGAAGAACATTATTTCAACCATAAAATCAGTCATTATGTAATTTTACCCAATTTCGAAATTGAATTAGTCGGAAAGTAAGCATAAAGGGATCAAAACAACAGAGTAAGTACTCACGTTCTCGTCACGAAGTGAAACACCACGTTCTCTCGTTCTCGACTTTGGGACAACGGCAAGTCACAACGTGTTGTACATGCGCAATGGGGACTCCAAAGAACTTTCACGTTTCCGGTTACCGTCGTGAGGCTGGCAACGTCTGTTGCTTAAGGTGCCTATTTCTCAAGACTAGCAGGATTAAGAAGTGTATTGTTTCAATGCCTTATTCTGTGGCCGTGTATGTTGTAAACGAAATTCAAAACATTGTTGTAGATCATGCTAAGCTCTGGTACTGGTCGCCCGAAATGGTGGATCAAATCAGAGTATTGACAAGGGTAGGTCCATCGCCTTAAAAGCAGACAAAGCCTTTTGATTCCCTAAGTTGATGTACCTTGATGGCAAGCAAACGTTTCAGGAATATTCAGCACTTCTGCAAGTAGTGAATTTCAGTTTTTCCAAAGTGAAATTCAGTTTTGCATTCGGTATCATCCATCACATCCAAATCTAATCAATCTACCATTCGCATGGAAATTCAGGATTCTTGGAGTAGCTTCCTTTGTACAATAGAATAAATTCATCGTCATCTATCATGCCGTCATTGTAACACTCCAAAAGAAGATTTCTTACGTCTTTAAAGGTGGCCATTGTAGAAGTGTTGGCATTGCTGTCTTGTGCGGGAATTGATTAATATCTTAAGTAATTTGTTTTGGCGGCCACGACGAGGTTCCACCCAGTCCTGCTCGTTGACCTCAATCCCTGTCCTAGCTTTCCATCCTCGTATCTTAAGTTTACTTTCAGCTGTATTATTTTTGATTCAATTCACAAATTCAGCCCCCACCTTCAATCAGAATCTTGCAACTACAATCGCAACTCCCCCCTTTTCATCCGTATAATTCAACATTATTTCACACCCATTTCTTTTTCCAGTTTATGAATTTGATTACCAACTGCATTTACATAATTAAACTTTGATTTCTACCATGCATTTGACTTGTCTACTCCACCCCACTAGTAACCTCTGGAGGTTACAGTATTAGCAATCATTTAAATGACTGGACCCCGGTGAACATAGTGAAAACACAACACAAGGGGTAACTCCATTATAGCATCCATTTAAATTGTTTATTCCTCAGTTTAAAGGGAGAATGCGAGTGAGGTTTCAGCCTCAGAATACAATGTAAAGTTGGGGCTAGAAACTAGACCTTAGATTCCGAGACCAGCTTCCATTATTCCATCAAAATAATTTTTACTCATGCAAACCTGAAGGAAAGCGATAATTAACTACGAAACAAATGACATATAGATAACATGGCTTGAAGACCATCAGTTAAAATGTACAGACAATTTAAAAACGTTTTAATACACTTCCAACATTGCAAGGCTATCTCATAATGTTGGCAATGTGTTAAAAAATTTTTGAGGTTCTGACCATGAATATCAAGAATCCACTGACAGCTGCAAAATGTTGTAATTCCTATTATTTTTTCTAAAGGACCCATTTAACAAACCTTTTTCGAAAATGATATAAAAGGGTTCTGTTTTAAAAAATTTGGACTAAAATGACAAAAAATGTAATGCGATCCATTGAATGGTTGTCATGCAAGAGGTCATGTATTTGGTACACTCCTTGCCAAGCTGAAAGATTGGCCTTGACCTTTTATGTGACAGCCATTCAACAGATCACTTTACATTTTTTGTCATTTTAGCCCGCACTACTTTCAAGCTGGACGCGCCACTTATGGCGGGCCAAGAACGAAACTTTGAGGAATTAAACAACAAGAATAAAGCTTAGAGCTGGACATGCCACTTATAGCGAGCCAAGATACAGAATAGGAGGAATTAAAATATAAGGATAAAGCTTTGAGATGATGTATATTATGATTTATTAGTTTATATGGCAGACCCCATGGCAGGACCAACCTCGTTCCCAGGGTCTCTCATCTTCCTGCCCCCTGGAGCGAGCGAGGAGAAACCCTGGTTTAGGCTGGTCACGTGTTTAGACAGCAAAAAAAAAACCTTAGGGACGAGTCGTTTGTTTGTTCGACTTTCTGCCTCTTATCCTTTGTCATCTTCAAATCGACGCTATCGTTGTTCAGGTCGCCACGTTTTATAGCAGCCTTCAAGTCGCTATATCTCGGAGTTGGTATTGTAACCTTAATTTAAAACCTAAACAAGTCCAGTGTTTAGAAGCGATATATTCGGGCAGAGATGTTGTGGCCGTTTTTAATACCAACGGGAGACGGTAAATCTTTGATTTTTCATCTTCTTAATTTTTCACTCCTCTTCGAGAAGTGAAACAGCCAACAACCTGTACCTTCCTTGTCATTTCGTCCAGTTGTTTATGTTGTTTCGCCTTTGAATACCTTTATTAAAGAACGAGCACCGGCAGCCGTAGGTTTTTTTGTGACTAAATTGAACAGTGGCACGTCAAATTATGTAAACAAAGGAAAGAGAACAGTTACACGCAATCGCGGGTGCATAGTTTTCCTCTTCTGAAGGAAATAGGTACTAGAAAAAGAGAGATCGGTTAGACGAGCACAAAAAAAAATTCTGTATGAATTTTCCTAGTCATGGACAACATCTTCGCAAACATATCTGACAGCGGTTGAGTCAATCGAAAGTAGCTCATTCTGAAAGAAATTTGTCACCTTTCGTAAAACTATCGAAGATACAGTTGTTTACCTCTTTTCCAGCCAAAGACTGCATTTGTGTTGGTGCTTTTACGAAATTTAGACCGCGACGGCTTCTCTCAGATTCGCTTGCATCATAGCCAGGGTGCGTGACACAGATTGTGATATTTCAGTACATCGCTTCACCGTTTCGATAAAACTCTGACTTTCACTGATCACCGTTTTGAAAGAAATAAAATTTTTTTCAAGCGTCTTTTCAAGGCCTACATAGTAGATGTGGAAAAAATTTTCTTGTCTCAACGACCGGCCATAAATGTCGCATAGAGCAAGATACGTCTTCAACTGATTTACAAAGCCTGCAACAATCGATATTTACCGTAGTGAAAGATTTACTGATCTTTTTGGGTGTCTGCGGAATATTCTCAGTTGACATTCGGTTCGAAGCGCTTTACGTGTAATTTGTTTTGATTGCGAATGAGCTACGCTCGCTATTGAACTAAGTGGAGAGAAAATTCCACTTATCTGCCTCTCCCTCAAACCGCTAATTTGAAACCTCCTAAAATCTGGGAGACACGTGCCAGCCTAAATCAGGATCTCTCCTCGCTCGCTCCAGGGGGCGGGAAGGTGAGAGACCCTGGGACCGAGGTTGTGGCAGGCCAAGAAAGAAACTTTGAGGAATTAAACTACAAGGATAAAGGTTAAACCTGAACATGCCACTTATAACAGGCCAAGATAGAGAAATGGAGGAATTAAAATACAAGGATAAAGCTTTAAGATGATGTATATCATGATTTGTAAGTATATATGGTAGACCTCTTCATGGTCCACTTAAGTTGACTTTCATTTTACCTCTGCGAAAAAGATGCGAAGTACTTTATTTCAACAGGGCACTTACTGTTAAGAGTAAAACGTAACAACATAGCAAGACATTAATAATTTCCATGGGATAAAAGGGCCATCTGCTAGCACACAAAATTAAAAGTGGGATTGTATCGTGTTAAAACGTACAAAGTTGCTGAGGTTCTATAATTTTTCATTGCTTTACAGGAAGGGGGGGGGTGACAATGGCCATCTAGGCGTATTTTGAACTCTTCGATTTTTCACAGAAAAAAGGGGCTATAGAAATTTTTGATATAATTTTTGAAAAAGGTCTGTTAAAAGGGTACTTTAGATAAAATGAGTTACAAAATTTAGCAACAGTCAGCAGATTCTCTACATTTATCGTCTGTGGTTCTTACATGGTCTTCACATTTTAACTGGTGGTATGATTGAATGAAACCTGTTGGCCCCATGGTATATCACAATTTCAAAACTGATCTAACCTACCCACTCTGATCTCAAAATTACTCTGTCTGTAAAACCATTCGTCTACTTGATTGACTAAGTATACTTCTGAAACTGGTTCAACCTGTCCCAGGTCAACTCTCCACCAAGGGTTGTAATCTCTGCCAGTGTGGGTACAGCTTCCAGTTTTCCAGTTTGGGTCACTTATACCATCAACTGCCCTGCTACTCACACCACCATACTGTACACTACTTTGATTTGTTTGTTTTCTAAATGCAAGATTATCTGAAATGATACATGCAAGTATGTTCATCAGAATCTGGTCACATATCTGTGGTCAAAAAAGATTTTGAAACTAAAGGTGTCACTAAAATTTAACATCCCTTTAAAAATTTGGCTACAAACATCCTGACACAGTACCAATCTCTGTGTTAAATGACATTCATGTACCTCGCAAATTGATTTCCACTTCACAGAGTTGAAGAAGTTGTTTCTTTACTGTTGATATCCCTATGTATCTGCCAGTTGTTAGTGGGTTGGTGAAACAAACAGCTGATGCCTTGAAGTTAACAAAACTGTAGAGTCCTTTACACTGAGGGTTCTTTGCTACTTGTGAGTTGCTACCTGATAGTTTAAAAAAAAAATAACAGTTCATCTCAATGTACTGCAAATAACAAATATACAATAAACTAATGTATACGTGCATTTGGTAAACATTAATTCTGTCTAAAATAAACTACTGTGACACTGTTTTTTATCCACTACCAAAGTTCCTCTCAGCTAGACTACAGAGGCTCCAGTTCGCTATGGCTAGTTTTGTCACTTGTAATATGTAAACAGTATATCTACCATTTTGGATCTTGGCTGGCTACCTATCCTGGAGCTAAGGGACTACTTGTTACTAAAACCTATTTTTAAAGCACTGTATTCTGATAACTGGCCCTCCCATTTAAATCTGCAAGTTGTTAAACCCGTTAGGAATCTTTATTCCAGTGTTGCTCCAAGGCTTTATGTTCCATTTGTACAAGGTGCCTTTCAGCATTCAGCAGCCATGACTTGAATGAATTGTCAGAAAATATAAGAAATTGCACAGATTTTAAAGAATACTGCAGGCTCTGCAAGGCACACGCTTTGTCTTCCTTGAAAAGACAAAAACCAACCACCAACCAGTACATTCTACATATTCACATTTCATGTATAGTTTTTATTACAATTGAGTTAGTCATTATAATTTAGTTTCAATATTAAATATTAGTATCGTAGGCCTTCACAGATGAAGAGCCACACCTTTTATGTGGATATACTGTGAATAAACCGTTATTATTATTATTATTACAATTATTATTATAATTATTATTATTACATGCATTTATTAATAATATAAATTTGTTTACCCCCTCATAACTGGGTTTTCGTAACCATGATTTCAAACTACAGGAAAATAAATTTTTCATGCATGCATATGTACACATAAATGAACCTCAACAATAAACAGAATTTATATCCATCATTATTGTTTGAAGCAACTAATTATGATGATTAATTTTAATAAGCAAAGGTTGTTAAGGGCTCGAATCGCTCTATTCAGAAGCAACAGAAACATTGAACTAAAAAAGCCAAATAACTCTCTCTACAACATTTTCCTTCATATTCATGTAATATTACTTGTACTAATATGTACTAAAATGATGTTTATTCAAACCTTTTTGCAGAGAACTGAATTACAGCTTTGTTACAATGAAATGTTGTTAAGGTTGAGAACAGACGTCGGCATTTCCTTAGGCGCCTCTGGCAGCCGCTTCAGTCTATATCGATCTCACCTTCCCACTCATCCCACCCCAGGGAAGGACATCCATCACACAGTAATCTCGTGCGTGGGAAATTAATGTCTCCTACCTCAACCCTGCAGGAGACGGGACCTGTGCATGTGTACTTGTGCATGATTAAACTGCTGCATAGAAATGGTTGAGATTGGGCATACAACTATCGTTTTCCGACCTTGCACAATGGAAATGCCTTTGTATAATACTTTTGTTGTACCCTTTTATCTTAATCTTATCCCATCTTGATTGTATGAAAAGTATAGAGACTTCTTACCCAATGTGATGCTATAGTTTTCACTTCTGGCCATCACATCAGGCAATGTTGAAAATCTGTTGACTATGAATATGTCAGAGACTGGCACCTCTGAACCCATGTCAACTCTCCACCAGCTTGGATTGTCTTGCTGAGTATGTGTACAGCCTCCATTTTTAAATTCAGTATCAGAATTACCATCCACTGCTTTCCCTGACACACCTGACACACCCAACTGAGTATTGTTGAATGTTGAAGACTGAATTGTGGCCTTGCCAAGGGCAACATTTACTGTGTAAAGACAGAAAAGAAAAAAAATATCAACTAAGGTTCTAGTTTTGTATCATCAGCCTGCTAAGATAAACCAGTGTTAGAGTTAATTGACTTATCCTTGCTGGATGAAATACATATAGTCTGAAGTTCTCAAAATTGTTAGAGTACATAAAAAGGAATAAGCTGATAGGATTTGTGTGCAGCCTGCATGTCAGTCCCCAGCATAGGAGCTAATTTTCCTCAAAAGATAATTTTGACCATGAAACTTTCTATACATTGGAATTATCTCCCTTTTTAGTTTCACTCTGCTGTAAATAAATTCTTTATTGGGAAATAGTGTGCAATCTTTGTTCCTGATACTACATATACAATTATGAATTTCAGTTATTGAACAAGGAAGCATGCATGGATACCACAACTGTCACCATTTATGAATTAACTTACAGTCTGGATAGAGATGTCTAGCATGTTAGGAATTGAGTGTGCAAAGAGAATATTCAACGTCATTTTTTATATATGGTTTTACATCATTGCATTAAATTACATCTGGTTTATGATTTCATGTCCTCTGTGTGTATCTATTTTTGATCTTTAAAATCACTCTCACACATCAGTTATGAAATGCCTGAAGCCTTCAATGAAGATGATATATAGAATGCAAAGCCTGAGTCATGAAAAGCACTCTTACTCTGATGAAACCAATTTTCATATATCTCATCATATATCATAAATATATTTGTTAAATATAAACTTATTTTTTACATAATCATTAAAAATTTTTTTTTTAAAATTTGACTTCTTAATTTTATGTGGCAAAAGGCAATGAGTAAAATAATAACCTGGTTTTCGCTTAACACCAGACACCTCCATTCTTAAACACCTAGCACCATAGTAAACATTTGGAAAGATTCGCAGGTAGCGTGCTCCAACACTTTCATAAAGAACATGTTTTACCTCTGAGGTCCTGTCATTATTTCCCTGAAAGGTCTGAAATCAAAAGTAACAACTTAAATAAAAAGTTGTAAGGATATTTTTAACCAAATGTAAGAAAGTATTTTCAAATTAACTTTCACAAGTTCGGTGACATTCAGTTTTGACAGCTAATGTTATTTTCAATTGGAAATCTAAAGAATCTCAGGGGTGGCCTAGGGAAAAAAGCTTTCCTCTGTATTTTTCCTCAACATAGTGACATGAAATCTGCCTCTATAATTTTCTTTATTGATTCAGAAATTAACATTCTCAGTCAGATCTAATCAGGAATGTGACTTCATTCTGGAAGAAATTTCAAAGGAAGAGGCATCTTAAGTTGAATTTTTATTTGCTTAAACTGAAAATATCAATAAAAGTAATGTGACATGATCTTTCAAATTTTACCTCAACTGTTCCACCTTCCTTGTAATCTGTCCAAGTTATACCATCTGTAGATAACTGTAGTGTGTAGTTCATAACCCACTGATCTTCTTGAGAATTCCCTTGTGTCGACACAGCACAGATGATATGAAATGTCTGTAGATCAATCTGTAAATATGGGTTAGTGTCACTTGTTCTTGCACACCATGATGATCCTGATGTGTAGTTCAGTCTACCATTCTTGGCTGGTGTGTTGGCACTTAGTTCAGATGAAGCAGTTATTCCACTGTCAGGAATTGCTCCATTTTCCATTCCCAGATCCAGATCAACACAGTCAGCTGAGGAGAAAGGAAAGACACTTCCAGGTGTTTCAGACGTCCCAAGTGGTTTATCACCATGGTAAACTCATACAAAGTAGGAATTATTGCTTAAATAATTTACATAGCATACATGGAGCGCAAATAACTGAATTAAAACATTACCAATTTGCCTAACAGCTATGTCAAAATTGTTAGCTTTAGAGTTACTCGAACCAAAGTGAACAGCTAAAGAACGATAGTACTTCTGCCTTTCGTCGTTAATATAATGCTTTAATGCATTATATTAACGACGAAATCAGTCATTCAAAATCGCTCAAAAAAAAATTTTTTTTTGAGGCAAAAGGACGACTATGCACCACAGGTAAAGTAATTCAACGTTTATTTATCAATGAGTTATGTGCATAGTCAGCAATATATCACTCTAGGTGAGGCAAACGGCAAATCTGGTACATTCACTATAAAACAACGGTCGGCTACACAAACAGATTAGAGAGATTTAGAAAGAGGACGGGAACGTCTGTTGACAATGGGGCGAGCAGCAAAAATACCGGTAAGAAACTGGGTCGAGAACGTCGCCGTTGTGATTTAACAGTAGGGACCTTAAGCATCGACGACGTTGGAAGTCACGGACGTTCGCCGGAAGTGAATTATCAGCTGTCGTTGGCTGTTGCTATGGATACACCGTCCGTCCCTGATGAAAGGTCACGTCGACAACGCAGGATCGCTTAGTTTAACGTCCTGGAGAAAACGCAGAAATACAGGTGGATTTGAGATTAAAACTACCGTACTTCGAAGATGATTTGATGTCACTCACTCCGATAACCACATTAAATTTTCTCGGCTGTTGTACTTGTAGTCATGTCAAGCTTGCAAGTTCCCTGTGAAGGAGGAAATTACGCTGGTCCAAGCAGATCCTCGAGGTTAGTTGTCATGCAGCTTAATTTTTTTTTGGACGAAAGTCTCTGAGGTCGTACGAGTAACTTAGCGTAATGCATACTTTGAGAAAAAAAATTCTTAGCCTTAGGTCAAAGTTAACTTCGCCACAACAAATAAATGTGAAAATTCGTCCGTTAGTTTTATGCAACAAACAGTCGGCAGTTCCTATTTTGTTTATCTTTTCTGTCCGGCCCGGCTCAAAAAGCGACATCTAGCTATACGAATGTACACACTTTTTTCTATAGTAATCTTTGTTAAACGAATATCTGAGGTTAATAGAAGAATGTAGATAGCCGTGATACCGCCCAAATTGGTTTGAAACTAAAATGTGTGTTGCATCTAATAAACTTAATCTTACACGTAAAGCATATTATTTAAGCTTAAGTAATAGAGCACTTTTTCCGTGTTTATATAGCCTCATCTAAACACGAGGTTGGTTGGGAGAATTCAAGATAGTTAGCAACTGTGGTAGTTGTATACAGGCCATGCCATTTGTTGGCTGACTGGTAGAATACATATTATTTACTTTACTGACGTACTACTATCCTCTGTATAGAGCATTTAAATTAGCCTAAACTCGCTTGGAAAGGAAGGATTTTCAGCTTGGGAATGAAAAATATAAATTTTACCAAAATTAGAGAGCACGCTCGAAAACTGCAAGTAATGTTTAATTGGGGGACTTAATTTACATATCCTACAGAGAAGTTTAACACTGCATTTTTTAATCACATCAGATCGACTGGGCATGATGTTCATGTAAGCTAACGGGATACTTGTATAAGTTGTCTTTTAAAGGCTGAAATGTCATGCATTGTTTTAAAACAGTGGTAAAATGGAATGGAGTGAAGAGAAAGACATTCTCCTGTGCCACAAAGTCTTGCAGGCTGAGCCATACAGGGCTAAAGAGAAGACTGTGGGCAGGGCACAGGCATGGGAGAAAATTGCCAACATTCTCAACAAAAGAGCAGAGTTTAAAGTTAACAAGAGGTCTGTAAGAGATCGTTATATGGTCTTGGTGGAAAAATTAAAAAAAAAGACTTCACAAGAATTAAAAGCCAGTGGCATCAGTCCTGAGCCAACCAAGCTGGACAGGCTACTTGAAGAAATCATAGAGAGAGCTGAGGCCTGTGATCAGTCAAGAGATGAGGAGGATGACAAAGCAAGAGAGAAAAAACAGAGAGAACAAGAGCAAGCTAAGGATCTCAGGCTCAAAGCCATGGAGTCATTGAGTGAAACAAAGAAACGGTCACTTTCAGATGGGGATGGTGAAAATCAAAACAAGGCCAAAAAGAGGCGATCCAATGGAACTGAAATGGTGGCCCATTTGAGGGAGCGGGCAACTGAAGAGAATAGACTTAAAGAAAGAGATATAGAAATAAGATCTGTGCAGTTGGAGAAAGAGGCTGAGAGGCAACAATTGCTTGACAAGCAGCATAACAGCCTGATGCAACTGCTGTTACAACAGCAGCAGCAGCAACAACAACAACAACAACAGTTCCAGCAACAACAACAGCAACAGTTGCTACAAATGCAAACCTACATGGCTCAACAGCAACAACAGCAGTATAAGATGCTTCTGGCAATATTAGAGAAGAAAAATTGAAATAAGCACAATGCCCCCTTCCCTGGCCCAGAAAAGAACATTAATACTTGCTTCAATTAAGCTTGTGAAAATGTTTAAAGTGAACTGAGAAGGGTCCCACTTGAATGAGCACCCTACTGTTTTAACCCAACTTTGGAATAAGTACCCTGGGCACCACTTATTTGAAGATTTACAATATTGTTGGATATATTTCGAGCTACTCTTTTAAAAATTTGTTTTTTTAACTATGATTGTATTGGCCCCAACTAAAGCAACAGGCCGGTACGTATTAACTTCATTGATCAAAAAAATCACCATCTACTTCAGTTGGAGTTTGTTAGTGTGACTAAATTGACTGCTTACATATTTGTTATGCTTAACATATCTTTTATTGTTGTGATGTCTTCTTGCTTTCTGTATTACATTTTATATAATTTGTTGATGACACAATTTATTCATACCAGCATATACATTATAATTACTTATCCTCAAAAGGTATATTACTGCTGAGAAATTAATGTCATGTATAGAACTTTAAAATTTACATGACTTGCTATAATATCAAACTGGGCACATTACTTTGAAATAAAATTTTGATTAAAAACTCTATAAACTTTGCCATACAGTGTAAATGAGCATTTAAACACAAGCCCTTATTTTTTATTTTGGTACAGAAGATTAAGTGATTAAACAACCACAGTCCCCACAGTTATCATGTTATTTTTAAAACTTGTAAGTATATAAAAAGCAAATTGATATTAGTTTTTTATGTATCTGTCCTGTTATTGGCAATGTATTTCGTCAAAGCAGCTGTGGATCCACATGAGCTACTTTGACAATTTTATGATGAAATTCATGATCAATTACAGGATAGAAGCATTTAAAATTGAGGTCAGTTTGCTAATTCACCCATTCTTTGGAGTAAGTGTCAACCCCCACACATGTAAGAACAATGATCTATACACGCTCCCTTAATTCCGTTTTTACTCTTCAAAAGGGTGTCAAACCCCTTCCAGAACAAAGTGAGGAAAAAAGCTTGGTACCCTTTTCGGGGAGAAAAGCAGACTCAAGGGTGTGTTACAGACCATTGTTCTTACATGTGTGTCATCAAACAATCAGGTTATAACTTCAGGCAAAATATTCTTCAAGAGAGGGTGGCTCAATGTCAAAGAATGTAGCAGTGGTGTTTCCATACATGCATGTTAATGCATTTCGTAATAATGCACTAACCACATAGTGTTTGCCAACAGCATTTAACCCGATTTTAAGATTTTTCTTGAAATCAAGGAATTTAAATGATGCCACAATGTCACCAAAAATCCACTCCACAGATGTTCGCACAGAGCTCATGGACTTATTGAACTGCACCATGGGAGCAGTGAGTGGAGCTTCTCTAAATGGTTGCTGTAGGTGGAGCCGCAGTGGATATGCTGGGTCGCCATAAATGCACATGGCCTCGCCAGTGACAGGACTGAATGCATTTCTCTCCAAATCGTCCAGTAGCCCAGAGTCTTTAAGCATTGCTGCATCATGTTTTTTGCCTTCTGTGTGAGTTTAAAACAACAAAATGGCTCAATCAATCAATCAATCAATCAATCAATCAATCTATCTATCTTCTCCATCAATCAGAGATTTAACACATACATTTAATTTGAACCCCTGTAAAGGGGATAATTAATTACTGGCTGCTAGTAAAAGTTAATCAGACTAGTGTAATCCAAGCGCGCATAAGACTCCTAGTATTTACTATACTACAATAGCAAGCAAGATCGCAAGCACTATTCGCAGTTTGGCATGCAGTCTTGTAGCAGCACGATAAAAATGATGATTATTTTTCACGTACCTACGGGTCCGTACAGGTGAGCGATGAGTCCATTTGGCAATGACACTGACTGGAATTTTAAAGCATGTACACGTTTGTGGCCATTGTAAACTATTTTTTGGTCTTGGCCTGGCCTACAAATAGGCCGCACTGTGCCATCGACAAATCCAAAGCAGTTGGACAGTGCTGCCCCTTTGTCAGCTATGTCATCAGCGTACACTCGCAGTTTGTCTCTGCTGAGGAGTTGGTCATTCCACTCTGTGATCTTGGCGTGATGATGGTCGAAAATTGCTGCAACGAGGCGCCATGGCAACATCTGTTTTTCAATAGCCTAAACTCGGCTTTTCAAAGATCGCCAACAAAAATTTTCGCTTTCACAAACAGCTTTAAGGACAACGAAACTATCCTCTTTGAGAGTGATGCAACAAGCGCAAACAGAGGATAATTATAGTTACGGAAAGTTAGATGGGCGATTAAACTCTCTAATTGAACCATTCCAGGTAAGACTCGTGTCTGTTGATTCCTGTATCGAATTTTAGAGCCCATTAGATATTTTTTTTGCGATTTGTGTTGCTGTCTTTTCGTTTTGTGCCATGCCATTAGATTTTAGCACTGCTCATCTTTCTTCGCAATTTTACAAAGTATAGTTTGGAAATCATCATCGTTTTTCCCCTTGTTTACTGAAAATTTCTATTCATTGATGACGGTAAATCTCTTTTGAACATTGAATACTTAGAGGTACAAAGCATTTTGAACAGGGTTATGGCGAAACCATATAGAACCCAAGCGACGCAACGACAAAGTTAATGCGAGTTCTTGTTTAACGCTGAAAGAATTAATGCAATTCACTCATGAAATGGTTAGGCTTGACTTGGTTCCGGTTTTTTGTTTGTTTTGTGTTGTTTCTTCTTTTTTCGACGAAGTTGTTCAAGACTGAATTAAATTACTTGATTTAGAAAGTCGTGTCGAAATAGGATTGATTGTCATTTTCTTTTGTTGCGTGAGCCCAACTTTCTTGTTTTCATCGGCGCTCATTAAAAGAGTTTAAGACATAAAAAAGTGCAAACCCGAGTAAATTCTCAAATTGTTTATCTCTGACTTCAATCCACAAAGCATTCATTTATGATCGGTAAAAACGACAAAGACAACGAAAACAAGTATATAAAAAAATTTTACGGTATGTGAGCTTCGTGATTGTTCATTTTATTGACTGCTCCAAACTTCAACATGCAGCATGGTAATTGATGAATCGATTTACGTTAAAATTCAACAGCATACATCCCATTCTTAGAGTTTCCACATAGGCTTAATTAAAGAAATGTATTAAAGAAAAGCCCTTTTATTGTCTAAAGCCTTGCTCATTCAAAAGCAAAATGAGTCCTGAAATCTTGGATCGTTCGCCAACGATTGTGTCCCAATTTCCTTTCAGGAACCAGCATATTGACGCGACAAGTTTTCAAAAATACACCGATTAAAACAAAGAAGGGGACCCAATTATCCTGAACATGAGTATTGAAATACTTCCAAACAGTATTATCTCGTTTGGATCGATTTACAAGTGCACAATTGACGGAAATCTGAAACGTTCTGATCGCGACGGGAAAACCAGCAAAGTGACGTCCTAAACTTGTTTGGGAGAACGGCAACGCCAACACCGGAAGTCGAATGGTGTCGTGTCCAGACTATTCCGCGCGCTCTCCCGTTCTGAAATGACGTTCCCGTCCTCTTGCTAAATCTGTCTATTATATGGGCCCCTGTGTTCCAAACATGCGTTTCGGTTATGGAATTTCGTACCCAGCCACCCTACCCGAGGTACAAAAATATGACAATTGTACAAAATTGTAATCCCTGTCGGGACCCCAAAGGCGCTGCTTTGTACTTCCGGCGGATGTCGTCGCCAAGATCGACCAATAAAAATCAAGAAAGTTTTTGTAAACATTCTCAGGAAAACCAATTGAGTACTAGTTACGATAACCGAAACGCCTGTTTGGAATTCCTTTTATGACCCCTAATGTCCGGATCCCTTGATTGAAGAGCTCCAAATCTACGACTTAGCGTTCCGTTTTCTCGTAAACCGTTGAATGGAATGATTCAAAACCGAGTCACCGTAACAGCTGGATAATCCTTCTGTGGCCTGTTGAGTTTCGGTGGGAAAACAAGACCTAGAAGGTAAAACATTTTTGTCTCGAGTACGAGGTGGTGTGCGATCTGGATGCCGAAGCTGCCTGCCTTGTCGCGTTTTTAAACTATGGAGAGCGAGCCGAATTAACCGCCGAACTTTGAAAGCCAGAAACGAGCAATTTTGAGGCTTTCTGGCAGAAAAAAAAACACTTCCAAACAAGTAATGAACTATTAAGCTTTATTCGAAGCTGATTTTTTTTGAAGACTGACTAATTAGCGAAAGATTCTAGAGGCAATATATTTGAACTACATATATAATGGCCATGTGAATGCCACAGGACCCGTTACCATAGAAACCCGAAACCACGGATATTTAAGATGGTAAGCCTGTGCTTTAACAGAAGATTATTTCACTAAAAATATACTAAGTGAACGGAAACACTAATTTTCTCTTTCTTCACCTTCGTATTTTTGCAGCAAATCTCCAGAAAAGGTTCAATTTTACGCAAATTTATCAGGCATGGTATTTAATTAAAAAATGAAGAAGCATCGACTATGCTCTGTTCTTTTGTTAAGTACGCAGGATGCAGCTAGAGCACGAAAGAAGTGTAGGGAAAAATACAAGACAGTCAAATGTTTCTCCCCACTTCTCGTGTACTCCAGCCGCTTCTTAAGTGCTTAACAACAGAACAGAGCACATTCAAGGCTCTTCCATTTGTTTCGTAAAAACTATTTTTGTGCAAGACAAATTCCTAAAGCGAGCAGAAGTATCGTCAACATATATAATACCCTAAGAGAATAGCTACAATACGCCAATCAGAATCCTCGTTAGAATGGTTCAAGTAATCTGATTGGTTGAACAAGACTGAAACTGCCAAGAATGTTAAACTATCAAAGTTTACAAAAAACCCAACAAAGTTCATAATTTGCAAACTGAAATAGTTAGGCGAGCCGAATTTAACACGCTTTATGCCACAAGTATTTGAGTCTTAATGCCGAATCTTAACGTGAAATGTTCATTGAAATCCGGTCGAAATTTTAATTTACTCATAATTTGCTCATAATTTGCTCATCAATTGGTTATAGCGCTGCACTGTTGTGCAGGAGGTCGAGGTCGATGGTTCGAGCCCCGGCCGGACCAACACTCAAGGTCTTAAAATAACTGAGGAGAATGCGCTACCTTTCTATAATATCAGTCAAGAAATGGATAGACATTCTAGTCTTCTCGGATAAGGACGAATTAACAGTAGGTCCCGTCTCCTGGATCTAGTAATTAGTTAATTTGGTTAGGCAGGGGACGTTAAAGAACCCACTCACGAGATTACTGTGATGTGGGCTGGCCTGTTTACTGGGAATTGGGGTGAGGGGGCATCTTCAAATAAGTTTCCTTCGATTGTAAACTGCTGATGCAGTCCGGCCAAAGTCCCCCGAAAAGTGTTGTGATGCGCATTTGATCATATCCACATGTTAATTTGCGCAATATAAATATTAAATTATTATTACTATTATTATTATTATTATTATTATAAAAGAAACTGTTCGAGGCGTGTGTTTTATGAGTGAAGGACAGTCGAATTCACAGGAAAAAGAAGATTGCTCGGGATGACAGCGCCCTAAAACTCGGCAGCTGCGGCTGTTGCGGCTGCTGCAGCTGTTGCGGCTGTTACGGCTGTTGCGGCTGTTGTGGCCTCTCGCTCAACGCATTCCGTACGTGAATTTACTTATTAACTGGGTGTGACAACCTCTAAAGACTCCTAGAGGATTTTCGTCTCTGCACACGTTATAATAATGCAAATAATGGCGCTTGGCATGTTTGTAAACCTTTGTTTCCACTTTCGAGGAAAAGTTAGACTTTGTTCAAATTGGCAGATGGTGTGACAGCTTTAGCTCAGCTCCATATGCTGATAGAGCACGCCCTTTCAACCAATGACAACGCGAGTTATATCTTAACTTTACCATGATAATAATTTCATTTATCTTGTTAATATTAATAGGATTCATGTTTTTACTATTCTTGCACAATCATCAGTCAATTTAGTACATTTAGGTTGTTTTAAGAAAACTTTTTTCGATGAGAACATTTTATTTGGAAAGTTAAGCTAAAGGCATTACTATTTCATAAAATATCATTTTCGTATCAATCGCGATTAAAGAAGGGTAAGTGTCAAACAGCTATTTTCTGAGACTTTGTGTTTATCGAACTACGTTTTTAGTTAAAGTTGAGTTATTAGGGTAAATTTGAGTTTTGGGTGAGTAAAATTAGTTCGAGTTAACTGGGAGTTCTAGCTAACCGAGTTCGAGTTAGCTAAGGATAAATGACTGGGAAAATGGGGTCAAATTCAACGAAAATCGGATCTTGTTCTACAGTAATCAGGGAGTTCGAATTGACCGGGTTGGAGTTAGCGGAGTTCTGATGTAAGATGTTTGTATGAAGGCGGTAATTAAAGACAAGATTCATTGCGTTTGACAGGAAACCTGAAAATGTTTTGTTTGAAAAGGAGATATTGGTCTCCTGTTAATCTTTTCCGCGTGCTTTATTTCCTTTTTCCCATAGTTTTTCCCAAGAGCCACGGAACACTCGACTCACTCCGAGGCAGTATTTTCCTGCAAGCTGATTACCTAGTAAAATAATTTTACACGTAAATAATTAAGAGCCGAAACACGCGTTTCTGCGAAAACTCAAATTTCCAAGCCAGAGATCTCTCAGTGGCTTGAGCCAAAAGGACTTAGGCTATATTACTTCTCCGCTGAAATACCAACATACTGACGGACACTGATTAGTGGTTTGATCGTAACTGCAAAAAGATAGACTCAAAAGTAACTAAAACTATCTCTGTTAATTTTTCTGCACACTCGACCTACAACTGAAACCAGAGTTTTCTTTGGTGGAAACCTATTCCGAGTTCATGATTGTTCTTTTGAATTTCGTTTGTTAGAAACAAGTATGCTTACTTAATTTGATTTATTTTTATCACTGTTACCATAGTCCCCTCTACTAACTATGCTGTTACCATGTGCATATTAGATACACAATCATTGTAGGACAATATCGTTATTTTTCTCCAAAGATCTTTATAGTGACCGACCATCAAATAATTCTTCCCGAAAGATAACAATTTTTTTTTAGGACTAAGCAAAGTTCTTTCTAGATGCACTATTTTCCTAATTTAGTGTCAAGATGAACGAATTCAGATATAAATAAAAACAAAATGGTCATTTTAATTTCGAGTAAGTTCGGCATTTCACGAACAATATCATAATGCGAAAACAACTTTCCGTGATATATGTGACAAGCTTTTTCAGACATAAATACGAGTGCTACCACATAAGGGCTTCCAAGAATCCTCGACTAAATTCCATGGATTTGAAATACTTTCAGAATTTCAGTTTTGATTTAATAAGTAAAGCTTCAAGGCATAAAGTTTGTACGCCCACTGCGGTTCTACGACAAAGTTTGGCGATTAGTCACGTGTCACTGAACACAAATGACGTAAACAAAAGTGTTTGAAGTCACGATAATATTCAAATGAAATATAATTTACTGTCGATTATCTTCAAAAGTTTCACTTTTTACATTTCTTTCTCTTTTAATTCGCTGGTTATGGCTATGTAATTTTCGTGATGTCTCCGCGTAGAGATTTCCGTTTGAGTTTCACTACGTCCAACATTAAGGTCACTTGTAGTAACCTTTCGCTATGAATAGCCGCAAAGAAGGGCAATTAAGGGATACAAAACACGGTTAGATTTACATAGCAATACCACCCTTGAAAATATTAGGACTTTGCAGTGTTTATATTCGAAACTGAAACTTTCTTGTTGTTACACACGATGATATGCACAAATTAAACACAAATATGAAGCTACTGAACTTTTTTTAGAAGAAAAAAACTTACTTCTCATACAGAATGTTCCACCAGAAGTTTTTCATTTTCTTCAGAGACCACGCATTTTTATCCTTCGGCTTTAGCTGTAACGATTGTGTAAGCTTATTCGTCGATTTGGATTTATCGTACCAGAGATCGAATAAATAGAAAATAGAAAGAGCGTAATTCAATAGGCGAAACACTGTCAGACGAAAGTGTAGAGTTTTACTGAGTTAAAACCTTGATTGAAACGAAACGGGAGGAGAGAATCATAAGCGCTGGCAAACGGTTACAAAATAAATTATCGCGTCGTTCTACAACAGTTGTTTGTATGAAGAAACCCTCGAATGTATTAAGATCACAAAGCCGTTTTTTTTCTTTAACTTATATAAATCCAAAATAATTCAATATAAAAGCTCAATTTTGGCTTGACTTTGCGTGTTACGTGATGTGCCAAGTTTACCCTTACGGCCAAATAACACGTAACATCCGGTAACACGTTCTAAGTAAACTTAAACATTTCACTGATGTATTTCATATGCTTACCTGAAGCCAAAGGAAGAAGAAGAGCGAAGAAAGCTACCCCGATGATTAGCTTCAATTGTAGCTCCGACATGTTGCCGTGGTTAGTTCATCTGAGAAACAGGGAACACCTCGGAATATTGACCGCAACACGCACGGTTTCCGGGTCAAATATGTGACGCTTGTGGAAGTGGATTTAAGACTGCAACCCTTGCTGATTCGTGACGATATCTGATTCAACAAAATTTTCAGAAATCATGCTATGTTTCTGATCGCACTCCCAAGCAAAAATGCAGTTAATAAATTAATGTTAACATAATTTTCTAGAGCGACACATCTTTACTGAGATAAAAAGAGAAATATTTTTTCTTCCAAATTACATCGATCACCCACGACAATAGCTCTTGAAGACCCACTAAAGCTTGATAATCACCTTGACTCGAGACGTGAGCGCTTTCGTAAAGTTCCGGTATTGATAGTCTCCGTTCAGACTGAATCATTCGAGCAGTGTTTTAAAATCCATTCGGTTTTGAGAGCGGTCTTTTAAGGTTTCGTTTTTGCTAGACAATTTATTCATATTAGCGTGGACAGTAGGCCAAACATACTTCAGTTACATTTCGAACGAGTCATCCACTAGACAACCTTAAGTGTCCATGAAACTGAAAGGAAAAAAAATTGAACTCCTACCTTAAGGGAATGAAGTGCGTCTCTTCTTATTTTTCTTTATTTTCAGCTCGACTTATTTGCATAGACCTGAAACGCGTCTACAGAGAAAAGCACAATGCGTAGACGATTACAGAGAAAACAAGAATTGCTGTTGAAACATTAACAAATGCAGGGCTGGATTTGTTGAGTTAATACTTACGTCATGTGTGTTATTGGAGGCTATCATCAGTAAACTGTTTTGATAACAATCGATTCTTTATTGCGAAATGCTTGAGTTCCAATCAAGGTAATAATGCAGTACATCGTTTCCACTTAACATCAAGTGAGCCGGTTTAACCCTTTACACCGTAACATCAGTATGCATATTCTCCACACTGTTCCCTATACTTTTCCTAAGGTGCTGACAAGGAGAATTTGTTTAACAATTAAGAGCTTCTTTAGTTGATGATCATTTCCTTTATTCTCCTGACCTTAATGTGTGATTCAGGGCTGATATTGTTAGGAGAAATTAGATGTTAGTCACTCTTAGGGGTTGAAGGATTAAGACATGCGAATTTCAAATTTCACCTGGGAGTAGAATTTTTCCATTCAGAAACTTTCTTTTTGAAAGACAGACGTCTACCGTGGATTCAAACTGTAAAACATTCGCACCCCCGCTGTATAACATGTTAGGACGGGAGTTTGTCGCAGCAGAGCTCCTGTCCGCTGTCAGAGCCCCATACCAAAGAAATAAAACCGTGTAAACTCATCAAACCGAGAATATGCGGTTGCAGTATCACGGGGGTGCACCCCTTCGTAGTTATACAAAACGGTTGTGGTGTGAAAACTAAATAAAGTAAGATTTTAAAGGAAAATGTTTTCTCATCAGCACCCTTCTAAACAAGGATTACCATCTTGTACTTTCATGGTGACCTAAATGAACATAGTACGCATCGTCTGATTGGTAAATTCAGTTTGCAAGTGGATGCTTTATCAGGTCATAGAGCCCGCATTTATTATAAGGTTATAAATCAGGAGCCGAAGGCGAGTAATTTATAGGCTTTCCTAGTGTTCTTCCAAAATCCCAAGTGGCTTTATCACGTTATCGAGTCGGAAAAAAAAAGATGCGTTCTATTGATTTTCTAACAAAGATATAACAAATGCGGGCTCTCTAACCTGATAAAGCATTCGCTTGGAAACTGAATTGACCAATCGGATCGTACTAGACGCTAGGTGTTATGTTCCTAGCCTGAGAAAAGTAGCCGTCGTTTCACTGCCTTCGTTTCCTTTTAGCAAGGGAGCGAAAGGACGGCTGCTTTTCTCAGGCTATTCTGTTCCTTAAAACAAATTGTGTATTGGTAATAATATTAATACTGCCACTCCTAATAGCTGAAATTTAAAAACGATCTCTGGCTAAAATGATTAAAAACTACGAGCTTTGGACTGCCCGAACTGCAATCTTCGACGGGTAAAATGAATGATAAGAAAGCGATGAGAGAAATAATTATTTCGCAGCTGATGTCTTTATTTAAATTCTCTCATCGCTTTCTTATCATTTATTTTACCCGTCGAAGACTGCAGTTCGGGCAGTCGAAAGCTCGTAGTTTTTAATAATTTTAGCCAGAGATGGTTTTTTAATTTTAACTATGTTCCATCCGATCCTGGCTGCGGCCCTTCAATATTTTCACTCCTCAGTAGTATTGTAAGTAAAGTTGCATGGCAAAGAATATCATTATTGTAGATAACTAAAAAGATTCAACTATACATCGGCTTGCATGTTAAGCGATTTCTTATATTTTAAACATCTTTTTGAACTTATTTGTTGGAAATCGGGTCCTGCAAGCGTGGAAGCCACCATAAGTTGATTGACTAGTGAACTTTATCACAACAGAGCTCAAACAGTGAAGTAACAAATTGTAGCTGTGAAAATATCAAGTACAACGAGGCTAAAAGGTATAAACATGCGTAACAAGTTTGTGCATGAAAAACATATCAAACTGATTTATGCGCTGAAAATGTTACATCATAATAAGAACCTAGTCTAAGACGATATACTTTACGAGGGTTTGACAAAATTCTTTATAGAAGAAAATTTCCTCCCTCTCAAGGTCATTATATCACGGGACAGATTGACCAGATAGATCATTTAGGATATGTTGTTTCCTAGGCAAATGGGTCCGTTTTGAGAAAAAAACTTTTGTTCACGAACCATTGCACTCGAGACTTAAGGCATAGTTTCCGCAATACAAACCGACTTAGGACTTACTGTAAATTGGCTTGAAGATATGTTTTCGTACAAACAAGTACGTCTACGAATCAGTACTTAACAATGGTTGGGTGAGAGATTAAAATAAACACCAGGGTCACACAGACTTCAACCAAGAGATGATTTAAAGGGAAAATTTACTCCACGTTCTCAAATGAGGTGAGGCGACGATGAGGATTCGACTTATAGGCTTAAATTACAATAATTACAATAGTTCTAAGGAAATTGATAAATAGAATGAAATAGATAGACTGACAACTTAGAGTTATATCCTCCTAGCGATGTGAACGGGTAGATGGCCATTCCTGATGATATAGACTGAAACTCGACGTAATGAAAGCGAACGCTGATATAATATATACTGAAAAACGAGAACTGAGAAAGTTTTTCAAACAAATCACATGATGATCGACGACTTAAATTTCAAATCAAGTGTAACGCAAGAAAGGGAAATTAAAAGTCACACACGTTTGAATAGTTGCAATTAAAGCTGGGTTAAGATAACACACTGTTAATGTGAAATTTGGTTTCAGATCTGAAGGCTTACAAGAAAATTCAGTTTAGTTTTTCTTTTCTACAATTTGATGATTGGATGCTCTGAGAAGAAGAGGGACACCTGTCGTAAAAAGGCTCTTGAATAAACAAGTAAAGCAACCTGGACTAAACTTTAACCATGTGTCTACACGAAGTGCAAATAGCCTTGATTTATTTATGAAGCTCATATAAACTATGTTCTCTAATTTGGTTACTGAATTTTACATTTTATCTTAGGATTCTATTGTAATTTTATTTTTAACTTTTCTTAGATTTAACAATTTTTTAGCTTCTATATATTATAATTTCTACTCAGGACCAGCCTGAAAACCACCTGAGGGTGAGGTTGCCTCCTGGCTAAAGATATTTGTAATTATTATTATTATTATTTTTATCATTATTATGTTATCGCTAATCGGCCTTCGAACAACTAGGCCCAGAGCTTATTTACATCGACTTCATTATCAAGTTCTCTGGATTTTTTATTCGATTTAAGATATATTTTAACCACTTATATCGAAATAACGTTTCCTCCTTGGTTAAAGGGACAAATGAACTGACTAGTGAGATTCAACCATTCCACGAAGCAATCTGATTGTAGGATCTTTTAATTGGTGCTGCAAAATTTGATGTGATATGAGACTTCAATTTCAGACGCCGATACCACCTGCCTCAACATTTTCATAAATTCTATCATTATCATTCCCTGTTTTTTCCCTTACAAATCCTACATTGCAATAATAAGGAGTCGAGTATCTTCTTTGTAATGACGCATAAGCAGATGGTTCAGGTGACTGGACTTCAGGAGGCCGAAGTTCCATATAATGAATAGGCTCTGACTCTTGTCGTACAACAGGTGGGACAGGGATGTCATGGTCTGTAATATAGTCTTCATTCCTTCTCACACCTTTCCGTAACTGCCAAATGAGTCCCCCAATAATAACGAACAACACCAAAACAATAACGGACAGAGCAATGAGAATAAGGAGATAGAGATTTTGTTTCCCTATAACATAACAGGAATCCGTTTTAATGCCTTAGCAAAACTTTGTTCTATATATATTTGGGTAGCTGCAGTAATCTTCTTTCTGCTGAAGGGATTCAAGAGCTCCTCTTTGCCTTTCTGCTAAAGAGATTCCATAGCTCCTCTTTTGTTATTTTTACATTGTCTACATTACCTTCTAAGGAGTAGAGTGCTAGTTTTAAAACCTAATAGTATATAACATAACAAGTTGTGCTCTAAGCCTACCATTGTCTTCGGTTGTCGTAGTTTCATCAGCAGCAGACGTATTGGTTCCTGCAGGGGTGGATGCTCTACTAGGGGTATATGTTACTTCAATCCCTGTGAAATTGATCAATCGCAATTTTATTATTATCCAACTTGACCCAAGTAGATTAAAAAAATACAAATGAATCAAATGGCTTTAGGATAACCAATGTCAGCCTGAAAGTGCAGTATCAGAGTCATTCTGTTCCTTGGGGTACCTGACACTAATCAAGCCAATCGGGAAGTTTATTTCTCCAACTGTCATTATGGTATTATATAAATAAAGGCTATCCGTGGTAGTCGCTTTTTCTACTTTTACTGTACCCTTAGTATGGCTTGTTTTAAAGATTGAAAGAAACAGCGTCAATGGCAAAGTGAAGCTAAATTTTTTTCTTTCCCGTGTCCACAAATTTCTAGGTATGGGCTGTAGCTAGGTAGCTGCAGCAATCTCCTTTCAACCGATGAGATTCCAGGTCTCCTATGTTGCTATTTTTACTTTGTCTACAGTATCTCCCAAAAGGTAGAGGTTTAAAACATATATTTCATGAACATTTGTGCTCTAATCCTACCAGAGTCGTTGGTCGCCGCAACAGTTTCAGCAGCAGAAGACGTAGGGGTTTCTGCGGTAGTGGATACCCCACGAGTGGCTGTAATCACTGTGAAATTGATCAATATCAATTTTTTTATTTTCTACTGAGTTGACCAATTTTTCCAAAATGTATTGAAAAGAAAAAAAGGATGTCGGCCATGTCCACCTGAAAGGGCAGCACAAAGTTACTCTGTTCCCTGGAATACCTGACATTACTAAAGCCAATCGCTAAGTTTACTTTAGGTATCCTCTTCCCTCCCTACTTATAAGATATCCCTGCGGTTTCCATGGGGATTCTGTGGTAGTTGCTTTTTTTCTACTTTCACTGTACCTTAAATACGGCTTGCTGTAATGCTGGCGATTGAAAGAGACAATTACTGGCAATGGCAAACCCAGCCAATAATTTTCTTTCCTGTGCCAACAAATTTCTAGACGTGGGCTATAGCTAGGTCGCTACAGCGATTTCCTCACTGTAAAGAGATTCCAACTCTCCCAAGGTTACATCGCCAACAGTACCTCCCAATAGGTATTTTCAAAACATATATTTCATGCACTTTGGTTTTTAATCTTACCACTGTCCTCGGTTGTCACAGCTTCAGTCGCAGAAGGCGTATTGGTTCTTTCAGTGGTGGATGCTCTACTAGTGGTAGATGAGCTGGCTTTCACTGTGAAATTGATCAGTATCAATTTTCTTTTGTGACTAGGTTGACCAATTTTGCCAGAGTATTTAAAAAAAAAAAGGGTAATGAGTCAAAAACTAAACTCTTGGGTTACCCAGTCGACCTGAACGTTCTGTAGCAAAGTTATACTGTTCCCTGGAATACCTGACATAGACCAAGCTAATAAGGAAATTTACTTCAGTTATCCTCTTCCCTCCCTGCTAATAGAATATCCCAAGGGTATCGTAGGGGTATCCGTGGTAGTCACTTGCATCCACTCTCACGGTTACTTTAATAGGTTTGTTGTTAATGTTGAAAGTTGAAAGAAAAAAGCGATGTCACTGCAGGATTGACTTGAAAGGTAGCAATGGAATAGTCCATAAAAATGTACCAGCATTAAGCTTGGGTAATATGAATTAGTGATGTGGTCATTTCTACTGACAACATAAAATCACGTGTTTCAAACACTCTTCTTTTCCTCGACTGAGAAACTCATTCTCTTTTGAAACACTAGAATCAGACTAGGCCATTCGGGCATTTACTTCAATTACGCTCTTTTCTGTTTAATACAGAGGAACTTTTGGTTCTTAATTTGTTTTAATTTTGCTGCTCAGTGATGCTGCTGAAAGACGATCTATAGCAATGGCAAAATTTGTAATAATAATGTGTTGTTTCAGATTTCATATCAGGTCCTATTAATGTGACATTTATTTCGAGTTTTACAAATGTAGTTCTTTCCAGAGATAAATAATTTTCCTTTAGTATAGAAATTATTCATATGATGGACGATCCTCGCAGTAGATAGCGCTATTTGAGCAATAGCGAAATTCAGACCTGAAAAAAATCAGGTCTGAATTTCGCTATTGCTCAAATAGCGCTATCTACTGCGAGGATCGTCCATCATACGTATCAAATACCGCAGTTCAAAATATATGATTTTCATATATTTATTCTATCTCATTTATCACTTTCACGGGTTCATTACGAATCAACTTAACGGCCTGCTCTCAGTTGGCTTGTTAGCTCAATTGGTTAGAGCGCTGCACTAGTATCGCAGAGGTCAGTGGTTCGAGTCCCGTACAGGCCTGATTTTTTTCAGGTCTGAATTTCGCTATTGCTCAAATAGCGCTATCTACTGCGAGGATCGTCCATCATACGTATCAAATACCGCAGTTCAAAATATATGATTTTCATATATTTATTCTATCTCAGAAATTATTCAGTTTTGGAGCTGAGGCTATGATAAGGCTATCTGGGCATAGCTTAGGTCGCTCCGGCCATGACTTTTGGTTCTTACTTTTTTTCTTGCTTTTTTTTTAATATTGCTTCTTAGTGACGCTGTTGAAAGACGATCTATAGCAATGGCAAAATTTGTAATAATAATGTGTTGTTTCAGATTTCATATCAGGTCCTATTAATGTGACATTTAGTTCGAGTTTTACAAATGTAGTTCTTTCCAGAGATAAATAATTTTCCTTTAGTATAGAAATTATTCAGTTTTGGAGCAGAGACTATGATAAGGCTATCTTGGCATAGCTTAGGTCGCTCCAGCAATGACTTAGCTCCACACTGAAATATTCATTGTAATTTCCATTTACTGTTCCTGCAGTACTCAAGGTTTTTGACTCAAAAGATTGATAGAATATAGGCAGCAGTGAAAAAACGCATAATGATGCACTATAGTTGAGAGTATCATAAATTGGAAGACTGGATTTAGACTAGGGCATTACGCGTGACTACAAAATACTTTGTAGTCACGCGTTGTGACTACAAAATATTTTTGGTGTTCGCTTTTGTTTTTCCGTTCCTTTTAGTACTGCTAGTTGTTGATGCTGCAATCAAAGTAGTCAATGTGAAATTGATCCTAAGTCTATCAATTTGATCATCATCGAAAGTATGAAAATTAATGCGAGGGTATGCTACAGAGAGAGAACTTTCCTTTCAGGTAAATAAATGTTGTTTTAATCTGATTTTGCTTAAATGAAAATTTTTTTTTCAGATCATCAGTAAACTAGTCACCTGCTATTTTCTCCTTTCCAAAAATCTCCGTTGTCATACACACATCGCCTTGGTATCCTGCGGGCAGGAATCGTAGATACCTTGCTGTGACTGTGGCTTTAAGATCATGCTTCCTCCTTAAGGTCTTCTCATTATATCCTTGGAAGATCTGAAAGGTTTGAAAAGCCCCAATTAATAGAAAATATTTCATTTACTGACTTATGCAATGATGAGACCTCAAAATGAATAGATACACCTAGGTAGAGTCCCCCCCTCCCCATATCTTATACACCCATCTTTGCTTATGTAATTTGTTAGCTCAAAGAAGGCTGTGACAAGGTGGACGTGCTCAAAAACAGAATATCAGTGTTTACAGGTCTCAATCATTGAAAAAAAACCTTAAAATTTATTTATTCGATTATTAAAGAAGAACAGTCGTAATTGTTTAATTTTACGTTTGGCGTTTCAAGAAAAATAAACCAATGTACCTAGAGTTATCAACGAAAGAAACATTTGCCTCACGATTTTGAGTCAGGCTAACATAGAGTTGTCACCTTAACTTTTCCGTTTTCCTTGTAGTCTTCCCAAGTTGATCCATTTGTGGATATTCGTATTGTATAGTTCTTCACAGGCTTGTTTGCTGGAAAAATTTCGTGAGCGGACACAGCGCAGATGGTATGAAGCGTGTGTAGATTAATCTCTATATATGAGCTGGTGACACTTGTTTCTGCACACCCTTTTAATCTTGTGCTGTCGGTGGTCTTCGTGCCGGTCTCGTCAGGTGTGCCGCTTTGAATTATTCCAGTGTCGTTACGAAGACTACCGCAGTTAGCTTCAGACAAAGAGAGCATAAAAAAAATTTTTGTAACATTGTACCTACGGTAAGTGAGGGCATCCGGTTAATGAAATTCAGTAAGAGGGCAGAAATAAACGTCAGATCCCGCCATTTTCAACCACGGTGAGTACCTTCTCCCACAAAAGATAAATTATCCATATTCAATTCGAAAAAAACCTGATTTCTTAATTTTTAAACGGGATTCCAGATACCTCATTCGAAACTTTGGGTTTAGACTCTACAATCCAGATTCTGGATTTTCGACATTACGAGACATAGGAGTAAAATGGCAAATCTTAAAGTCAGTTATCGTGGAAGTGCTTAAAAGTTGCACTCATGTATACACCCAAATTACACCGTCATAGAAAATATAAAAGATTACAACCAAAACAGGAAAAAGCCAATTTGGAGTTGCATAGCATTAAAAACTACCCTCTGGTCATATATGCCCGTCAGGCGAACTATTTTCATTGAATTTCCACTAAATATTTTTTCAAACCTCTTGAGAATGTTAGATTTTGTTTAGAGATTTACGCGATTCTAAGAATTGAAAAGGAAATGTATAGGGTAATGCATATAATGCTTTTCCTACATAATAATTAATTCTAATTTGCCTTTTCCATTTTTTTGCCATTTTTAATTAGGTGTAAATTCCAACGTAGGAAAAGATTCGACCCAGACCGTAAAGATGTTTGTGAAAGCTCTATGTTTATGACGGTTTTATATTCTTATAGATGGATGAACAAAAACTGCTCCTGACCATTCCACAAAGGCTCCGAAGTCGAACTCACATTATTGAAATCTGACTTAGATAATGTATTGATATCAAGTGTTTTTCACTGATTTAAGAGATAACAGCTCTGTACAAGTTTCGACAAACAGCTAGGGTTTTTGAAAACCGTTGTAGCAGTTGTTATCTATCGTATCACCTTGACACAAAGATAATTTGAGCGTCTAAAACTAAAGCATACAAAGGCAATTTGACCTGCAACGCGATAAAAATTCGAACAACAAACTGTTATATAGCAGAGTTTTGAGGGAAGCTGTAAACATTGCTGCTATACTTGTAGAATCTGAATGTTGTAAGGCGTGCTTCCGAACGTTGTAAATCAATTTAAGGCGAGTTTTTTTTCTGATTCTATCCAGTTTCTTGTTTTGTGTTGCGCAAACTTTCCTTTTGCGTCTCGAAATCACGGTCACGTCCGATCTTTGATGTCAGCAAGCGCAAAATGCAAACTAGTCAAAGGAATTTTTGTAGTTCTCACCTGAGGCCACACTTCTCGGAAGAAGAAAATAGAAAAATGCCAGAAGGAAATATAGCACGGAATGTAACACTGTCATGTTGGCTTTTAATTTACCCATTCATCTGAACAGGATAGAGCCTTGATCACAAGTTTAACTACTTTTCTGGGTAACCCCCCTCTAAGACAGGAAGTCTTAAATTTATGATTTGTAATCAGTTGCAAGTGGCATTTTGGAACCTAAGCGTAAATTTGGACCAGAAAACGGTGGGAAATTAGTTCCCGAGAAAATTTTATAAACTTAACAGTGAGAATAAAAAACTTTGTTATTTCATACACAATTAACGAATATGTTCTACTTTGTATTTGGTCACTGATACAATTTTTTACCTCTGATATAAAAAATTGTCACTTCTGGAATTTTTTGTTGTTGAATGTGACATCACAGGTTAATCCCCAAAACCGCAGAAAGTTGAACTGAATGAAATTGACAATATTAGTCAGTTACATAATGATATCTCCTTGGTAAGTGCAAATTCAATGGAATGCCATTCCTTTACTAATTAAGAGAAAACCCTCCTAAGCATTATTTCAGACAAGCTTTATATCTTCATTTTCTTGCTCAGTGTTAGTTTTTTTCCTCCAATATTATAAGATGATAAAGTGCATCTAATTAACCGTCTAAACTTGGCTCCTTTCTTTACTCTGCGACGTGATGTATATCGTGGAAAGAATCAATTTAGTGCACTCCCTGAAGGTGAATGTTTCGTAGACCACGAGTTGTGTCCTCTCACAGTGAGATTACAGTTAATTTTTTATTCTTATCTCTTCCAAATTGCTCTCCAAATTAGGTGATTCATACAAATAAAACAGCATACAAAATAGACTTAGTGTAAATATGACATTGAATTTACTGAACCATTACAACATCCGCTATTCAATGCACGACTACTTACCTAAGTTTGATCTTTGAAATCTGTTTCTACGCAGTATGACACAATCTCTCCTTTCTTGATCTCGAATGCAGAAAGAAGATACTGACTTCAACCTTTGAAACGTCCGATTTTCAAAATTTTACAATTCAACGGCTGTTCATCTTTGTGTTGAGTTACGAGTTCGAAGATGTGACCGAAACAGCACGCAGGATCAATGGTAAAAAAACGACAAGCTTAGTTATGCACAAGTTCTTGCATCGTTGAAGTTAAACTTATATTATAATTTCTCACGTTCGCGTCTGTGAAAATGCCAGTATTAATCTATTACATAACAAACCAGAAACTAGTCACAGCGAAAAAATAGAAATAACAATATGCATAAAATAAACAATACCTAAATGACCAGCAACTCTAGAAGTTAATGGCACGTAACAACATAAGAATGTTCTAGACAGGCGTAGGGTAAAATATGGAGTGGACCATTGCACCCTTGGACTATTTGATCATTTTTGAGCATTTTTTTTTTGGACCATCTTTCGGCACAGTGTTTTTATTTTGTATTATTAGGGAGGGATGGGTAGGTATAATTTTTCATCTACGTGGGGTGAGGTAATAATATGGGTAAATGCTCTTTGTTAAAGGAAATTTTAACCTGATCTTATACATGTAGTTAGAGCAAAAGAACTCGACCGATCGGAAGGTTGAATCGGTCATTTCACCACGTGTGTGGAATGAATAAATCAGTGCATTTGCTATTTGATAGAATAATTCCGCCATTAAGCCATACAATGCAAATCTTTTATTTTGAAGAATTATCTGGTACTATAGTAAACTATGCTGTGTTAAAGGTGTCATCAGTGAACGTTGTCAATGAGCCTTATGTTAAAACAGAACTCAGACAGTTAAGTTCTGATCGACTGTAAAAGATTAGAGCTGTACAAATGTCAAGTAAAATGTAAAACAATAAGCATCTGTATCAAGAACATTCATGCAAAATGCTGTAAACGATCTAATGAAGCTGTGAAAATGTTCACATCATAATAAGATCTACTCTTAGAGAATATACTCTGATAAGGCTTGACAAAATTCTTTATGAGAGAAGGTTTTCTCAATCGGTCAACATCAATATCATCAGATAGACCGGGGTCCAGTTATTCGAAGGACGACTCGGCACTAAGTTGAAGCTAATCTAACGTTAAATTTTAATAAGGGTCTCTTTATTCCTTTGTTGAAAAGTCTTCTTTGGATAGTTTTCTCAGGTCTTTTTAGAGCATTCAGTCATCAAATTTTTCGATAAAATGAATTTTCTTTTAAAGATTTGTGATTCGAAATCGTTGTTGAGGACTCCAGCCTCTTGTTCTACATTTCTTGAAGGGAAATATTTTGCAATTTTTCCAATTTAAAATTGCAGAGAAGGAAAATATGATGGCCAAATTTTTTGTGTTCAACTTCCTTTTTTCTTACTTTGCTGTTTAGTCGAGACTCCTTAATATAAATTTGAGCCTTTTTCCCTCTAGAAGGGACTTTATTCCTATCCTGATATAAAAATTTGCCAATATTTCCTAAAAGTGGAATACAAGAACCTGAATTAAGAATAGCTGTACTGAATTTAAAAATTCTGTTTTACTGAGTGATTCTTTGCGGCCAAAATGCAACTTAGTTTCATCTAATACGAGTTATGGATTGACAAAAAACGCGAGAGTTTTTTTTTAACAGATGGCGTCGAACGACACCATCTTTGCAACTGACGGTGCTTTAAGTTCCAGCCAAAATTTGTTAACGAGATTCCGGATTCCGATTTCATATTCTGCATTCCAGATTCCGGCATTTCGACATCTTAGGGTAGAAGAGTCGATAGTGAGATCTTAATTTTTTATATCGTAAAAATTTGCATGTAAATACCATCTTAGAAAACGATTTACCTCGGAGATTGAGGAGTTTATGGGCGTTCTTACAAAGAGGAGTGATGGTTTTTGACAATTTTGTATCGTAATAGATATAAATCATCCAGTAAGAGCTCCTGATTGTTTTGTAAGGCACAGAAACTGAACACACATTCTTTGACTGATATGATAAGTCCACATCACAGACCTTGACACGCATAGAATTTGAGCGTCTAAAACTTATAATTAAGCACAAGAAACGCGATTTAACGTGGAACTCAGTTGAAGTTCACAACAACCACTGCTACTATACTTGTAGAATCTGGATGTTGTAGGGTTTCTTTTAACCCTGATTATACCCTAGAAGTCAATTGAAGTGATTTTTTTTTCTGATTTTATCCGATCGATTAAGGCTTGCTAGCGTTAACTTCAAAATTTTTTAAGTTGTCATTGGTTGTTCTCCACCTGAGACCATACATGAAGGAAGAAGAAAAGCGAGTGCACGCAGATGGAAATATCGCTCGGAGTCTAGCAGTGCCATGTTTGTTGTCACCGATTGATGTAAGCAATAAAGAGCCTCCAATTTTAGTTTTAAGCCACTTTTTACGGGTAAAACCAACTCCCTTAGAGATGGGAAGTCATAATTCCGGTGTAATGATCATTTTTCTAATTATATTAAATCTTATTCTGTTTTTATTATGAAATCACTGCATGACTTAATATGCAATTGCTACACGTTTTAGACATACGAAGCGCCTGCTCAATCATGGATATCTATACATCATAACGAACTCGTGGCAATGAAATTATGGAACCAAATTCTGGATTGTAATACAGCGCGAGGGACAATTAAGGAACGGCCACTACTCAACGTCTAGGAGGACGGAAGGGGTGGTCGGAAGAATTGGTATAAAGTTAGCCTGATCAATACATAAGACTATGTAAACTTCTCTCAAGCATGTTTCCTCTTCATTGGTTTTCAATTTTCTACAGTACGCCCCTTTAAACTATGTTGCTAACGACTTTTCCCTCTTCGTTTCCCTGAAAACCATTTTATTCCCTCTGAAAAACTTTCTACACCCCCCCCCCCCCTTCTACCGCGATGGTCACAGCTTTGAGAGGGATATTCTTATCTAACGAAATGAAAATTTTAATTTTTTTGTTGTCTCTATCACTGATTCTATTTTTTGACTTTGACACCCACAATAGGGACCTTGATAAGCAAACCACAACGGCTATGGCAACGAGAACGTTGCAAAACAAAACATCCAATGGGCAGAACAATAGCTCAGCACGTGCATTTAAAAAATTTGCACCTTTGCGCCTGCAAAACAACAAGGTGATTAAGCAGAATTCACTTAGTCAAAAACGGAAACGCCTTCGGCAAATTAAGCAAGTTTTCATTTGGAACTCAAAGTTGCTCTCATGACTTGTGGTTAAGTTGAGGTGTTGTGCCGTACGAGACGGTAAACACATCAATCTACTTCTCCTCAGCTAACTTTACTCTCCCTTAGCTCAAACTCACCCTAATCATGATATCTCGAGCTTTACAAAGTAAAAACGTCGGTTGATGAAAGTCAAAGCGTCAAACATAGCTGACTAACACGTCATTATCTTAATTGCTATTAATGCGAACATGATAACACTGATTTGAGTGAAAACGTAATACATTTAGCTTAACTTTCCACATGAAACGTTCTTCTTAAAATATAAATGAATAAAGGCTGATAGTTTCGAAAGAAACTGTTTGGGGCTGCGTCGGTGGGAGTAACGAAATAATTTGGATATATCAACAAAGTTGAAGTGGTAAATTGGCCACCGTAACGATTACAAAAGCTGACGTTTCGAGCGTTAGCCCTTCGTCGGAGCGAATAGAGGAATTGTGGGTTGTGTGTGCTTTTAAAGGCAGAAAATGGAGCTACGTTGTTGGTAGGAACATGGCAACGAGAAAAACATGAATAAATTAGTGGAATGAAAAGCGTTCGTTGATGCCTGTGGGATTAAGACTGCCGGTTTGAAAGATGAGCTTTTGTTCAAGATTTTTACGGCTTTCCGTGCTACCTAAGCGCAAGGAAAGACCGCAGATTGCTATATGTTGCTTAGAATGATTAGGTAAATCTAAATGTCTAGCGACTGGTTTCGTGGTGTCCTTGTCATTCCTTTCCACGTCTCGAAGGTGTTCTCGGAATCGGTCACCTAGTCTTCTGCCTGTTTCGCCGATGTATATCTTTTTGCAATAAGTGCAAGTTATGCAATAGATTACATTGGCGGAGGTGCACGTGAAGTGATCGGTGATCTTAATGGATCGTTTAGGTCCCGATATTTTATCAGTGTTGTCAATGAAAAGACACGTTTTGCATCGTGCACGAGCGCATTTAAAAGTGCCTGGTTGGTCATTAGTCTGAAAAGAACTTCTGATCAAAAAATTGCCTATGTTTTTGTCGCGTTTGAATGAAATGAGCGGAGGCTACGAAAAGGTAGTGCTTGTCAGGATCGTTTTGAAGTAATTTAAAGTTTTTAAGAATGATGGATTTAACTGAGTGGTTGTGAGGGTGAAACGTGAGAGTGAATGGAATGCGGTCGGTTCTTCTTAAAAGGCTCATATAAAAAAATCCTTAATGTACGAAAATGACTGTTGATTATGCAAAAATGGTAAAAATATTAAATTGAATTTGATTAGCGTTCTTAGCACGCATCTCAGTTGCACGCCTCGATGCGTTTACAATGAGTAAGTTAAATATGAATTGACCATTTACGGTCATATAATACTATTAAAAAGTATAAGATAAATAATATTAATAGAATATAATAAAATAGTTGGTAAATAAATATAATATAACTCTATGCAATAAATATATATATGGTCGACTATCGTACTCGATGAAGTCCATCCTAGCGTAGGTGTGTGCGCCTATGGGATCTGATGCCGAATTGGGAGGCGCACAAGCGGCCACAAGTCGGGGCAAACGATAGAATGCTGTGTGTGATCTGCTCTGGCCTTCCTTGCCGCTCTCTTTGCCACCTGCCTGCTTCTTCTCTCGTGTTCCAATGATTCCATAGCCTTGTGAGTGGCCATGCACAAACAAGCAGATCGATCGTTGGCCATGTTCTCCCACTGGTCCACTGATATGTTGCATTTCTTAAGTGACCTTTTCAGGGTGTCCTTGTAACGTAGACGGGGTCTGCCTCTTGGCCATTGGCCCTCACTTAGCTCACTGTAAAATATCTGTTTAGGCAACCTGGTGTCCTCCATGCGCATGGTGTCCTGTCCATCTGAGCTGTGCCTTTGTCAGCAAGGAGTCTATGCTTGGCATCTTGGTTTGTTGCAGGACCCGCTCGTTGGAGATTCTGTCGAACCATTTGATGTTCAGGATTTTTCGGAGGCAGCGCTGATGGAACTGGTCAAGTAACTTGACGTATAATAAATACATATATAAAATTGTCATTGATAATGTAACAGTTGACAGAACGTTCATATCTCGTGTAATTCAATCGAGTCCTCTTTGATTAGGTATGTTTTTAGTAAAGATTTGAATTCGAACTGACTAATAGGTTCAGCGTTCATAATAGTTTAAGGAAGAATGTTCCAAAGCTTGGGCGCAGCGACAGAGAAAGCTCCGTCACCTTACGTGGAAGTAAAAGACTTACAATAGGTACTCTCAAAAGCCTTTTAGACGCTGAACATAAAGCGTTGTTGGGAGTATAATTCTCTAGTAAAGTACTTGGATATGATGGCCCATGACCGTTGATAACTTTAAAAGCAGTGAGTAAGACTAGTACTTAAAACATTATTCGCTGGTTGATGGGCAATCAGTGCAATTGGTGATGAACTGGAGTGATATGTACCCTGCGCTTTGTTCTAGCTATTAGTGATGCCTTCATTGATAACTTTCTTAACATTGCAAAGAAGAGCTTTGATGATTGCAATTTCCCATCGCAATGGAAGACAGTACAAGTCCACTGTATCCACAAAAAAGGTAATACTCACGATTGTGGAAATTATCGTCCAATTTCACTTCTAAATATACCAAGTAAGTTTTTGGAAAGTATTGCCTGCTTTCAACTTGACTCTTTTCTGAACCAACATAAACTAGTTACCACCTCCCAATGGGGCTTCAGGAAGGGTAGGTCCTCTGAGTTGCTGCTTCTCAGCATGACAGAAAAATGGAGGCTTGCCTTAGATGAAGGAAAATCAGTTGGTGTAATCTTTATCGACTTTCAAAAGGCATTTGACTGTGTGTCTCATCAAATTTTTACCTGATAAACTTCAAGCCTCTGGTCTATGTGGGGACTCACTTGACTGGATTGTTAATTACTTGAATAACCGCCACCAGTTTGTGACTATTAATGGTACAAATTCTGAGAAAATGAGAGTAACTTTTGGCGTACCCCAAGGCTCCTTATTGGGCCCCAGACTTTTCAGCATCTTTACAAATGACCTACCTTTGTCTGTTGACTCAAAGATAGAAATGTTTGCCGATGACTCTACTGCCTACATCATTGGAAACTCTATCGACTCTATTTCAACCCAAATTCAAATTCTCTTGCATCAACTACTTACCTGGTCCAAACTAAACTCCATGTTCATCCATCCAGCCAAGTCTGAAGTCATGTTTATCTCAAAAATACCATTCATCGGCCCAATTAGACAAATCACTATAGACGATAAACCAATCAACTGGGTTTTCAGCTCATCTTGCTTAGGAGTCAAACTTGACAACAAGCTTAACTGGTCTCCTCATATTAAAATGGTGAACTCAAACTTCAATGCAAAGATTTCTAAGCTTAAACAGATGAGGACCTTCAACCGATCCACTCTGGATTCTATTTACTTCAAATGTATTCTGCCAAGCGTAACTTATTGGATATCTTTGTGGGGATCTTCCAACTTGTTGGCCGACCTCGAGGATTCGCACATCCGTGCTGCCAGACTGATTCACATGATCAGCACTATATATCTCAAAACATGAAGTTCTTAGCATAGCAAAATGGACGTCTATACATTACATGTATAAGAGAAGACTTGCCTGTATTGCATACCAGGCCTTTCATAACCTAGCTCCTGATAACATAAACAGTTTATTTACAAAGCACCAGACTTCATACAATTTAAGAGATAACTTAAGATTTGCTCTTAAATGTCCCAAATCCAAAGCCCTGCACAATTCTTTCACTCATCGCGCTAGTGTTGTTTGGAATTGCCTACCTAGTCAGTTAAAGTCTAAGCCTAGTTACTCTTCTTTTAAGGCTAGTATTAAGAAATTCTATAAATGCATTGACCAAATTAATTTCGGCTAAAACTCCACTGCTACCAACAATATCAGTGACGAATTTAAGTACTACTGATATCTAGTTTGCCATTTTGTTATCTTATTATTATTATTACAGTTATTATTTATTTAAAATTTTTTAATTGAAATCTTATCTTTGTATATACTTTCCTTTAAATGCATTGTTTGAGTTAATTTGACTGATACTAATATTTATATACATATATATATTTACTTACTTATCCTACCCGTGTATATAA